>NC_134398.1:61698890-62298890 GCF_050003625.1 Haematobia irritans | reverse complement strand
TGGGTGACTGCAGCAGTTCGCCAGATTTATCGTTAGCATCGCCTGGTCTGATAAATGACGTCTCCTGGCAACCCGTCATTTCATTGGGTTCGGACCACCTCCCCATAATTCTCACCATCAACCGACCCTCCGATTTCATAACCTCTGAACGCCGGACGTTTATTAATCAAAAGAAAGCCAACTGGGAAGGCTTCAGAGAATACACCGATCGCCGCTTCAGTGAGCTCCCGTCCCACTCACATGTTCATGTTGCCCAGAGGGAGTTCCGGGACATCATCAACGCAGCAGCCGCTCGCTTCATACCCGCTGGTCGAATTGCCCAAGTGAGGCCCAACTTTCCAGCCGAAGCGGCGGGACTCGCAGACGAGCGTGATGAACGCCGTCGTGCTAACCCTGCTGATCCTAGAATCAGAGAACTAAATCTAGAGATTAGTAAGATAGTCGACGAGCACAAGCGGAACACTTGGTTAGAGCACCTGAAGCAATGTAACTTAGGAACAGGAACTGGTAAATTGTGGTCAACAGTTAGAGCCCTCTCGAACCCCTCCACAAGGGATGATGGGATTTCAGTCACATTTGGCGACGTGACTGTGACTGATCCGAAGAGGTGCGCCAAATACTTCAACCGACAGTTTGTCGAGCATCCCGAGAGTGATAGAGCGAAAAGGAGAGCCACCCGTCGTGTACGTGGTCTCCGAGCCGATGACACACCACAATTTACTGCAGCCGAAGTTACCAATGTCATCAACAGCGCGAAACCATCTAAAGCGCTGGGCCCTGACGGAATTTCAATGCTAATTCTGAAGCATCTGGGAATACTGGGAGTTGAGTACCTGACCAGACTCCTCAATTTGTCTTTGGAATCACACATTATACCCGATGTCTGGAAAATGGGAAGGGTGATTCCACTACTGAAACCGGGCAAAGATTCGAGCAAAGGTGAATCGTACAGACCGATATCCCTTCTTTCGCCAGTAGCCAAGACACTTGAGGCATTACTCCTCCCCAGCCTTGTGGAGAATTTTCCAGCTGCCCACCATCAACATGGATTCAGTAAGGTACATAGTACGACAACAGCCATACATGCCATTTCGACACAAATTAATAAGGGACTTAACCAGCCCAGGCCGTGTCATAGGACGGTCCTCGTGGCACTTGACCTATCGAAAGCATTCGATACGGTCAACCATGCCACATTATTTGAGGACATCGAGAATACGTCCCTACCGGCAGGAGCGAAGCGTTGGGTGCTGAATTATATGTGTGGACGCCAGTCGTACGTGGAATTCAGGGACAGAAAGTCAAGACCGCGTAGAGTTAAACAGGGAGTTCCCCAAGGTGGGGTGATATCTCCGGCACTGTTTAACCTCTACATGTCCTCGATTCCACCCCCTCCTGACGGCGTCGAGATTGTATCATATGCGGATGACTGTACAATCTTGGCATCTGGGCCCAATGTTGATGACATTTGCGATCGGTTGAACGTCTACATAGCTAATCTTACCAGTTATTTCACTGCGAGAAACTTGAGGGTCACATTCGACAGCCTTTTTAGGTCATCTGCCCATGCCACTGCAATTTGTAATAAGCTCCGTGGTAGAAACAAGGTCCTCAAGTCACTTGCCGGCAGTACTTTGGGTGCGGACAAAGAAACCTTGCTAACTACTTATAAGGCAATTGGCCGGTCAGTGGTAAACTATGCAGGGCCAGTGTGGACACCGCAGACCAGTGATACGCAGTGGAATAACATACAAACCTGCCAGAACGCTGCTCTTAGAACTGCGACTGGGTGTCTCCGCAGCACACCCCTGGATCACCTTTATGTGGAGACAAAGATCATCCCTGTGCGAAGACACAACTACATGTTGTCAAAGCAGTATCTCCTGGGTTGTTATCGCAGTAATCATCCAAACCACTATCTTATGGATACAAAACCACCACCCAGGAACGTAAGGGTTGATATACATAATCTAGAGCGCGAGATCCAGCGCTATAAAAGAGAGCCTCTAGATCAAGCAGCATACCAGGCAGGTTTGAACAGGATTCATGAGGATACTGTAGCTGAAGCGGTGAGAAGCTACAAGGTTAATCCTGTTCTTGGAGTCCGACCACCGCCCATAGCACCGGAGGAAAGAGACCTCCCACGGCAGACTAGGGTAGTTTTGGCCCAATTAAGATCAGGCAAGTGCAGCCGCCTCAATTCCTACTTATCGGTGATTGATAGCAGCGTAGCTGACGTTTGTCCAATTTGCAACCAAGGGCCACACGACACGCGTCATCTTTTCTCTTGCCCAGCCAAACCAACCCGACTTACCACCAGATCACTCTGGACACACCCCATCTTAGTCGCAGAGTTCCTTGATCTGCCAACAAGCTGATGTACCAAGTGTATAACATGAAATGGATGAGATCACAGTAAACTGTTACAACAACAACAGAAACATACATTTGTTTGCCACGTGGAGCAGTGGTTAGCATGTCTGCCTTGCATGCAAAGGGTCGTGGGTTCACTCCCTGCTCCGACCGAACACTTTTTTTTTAATTTACATATTTATGTGGGTTATTAAAGATTTACAGTCAGAAATGAACAGTGCTTGATATAAACGAAATTGACTGATTTTTGGATAAAATATTATTTTTTATTGCAAAAATAAAAATTTTGTAACAAAAAACTGTTTTTGGTACAAAACTTTAAAATTTGGAAGGAATTCAAAAACTCTAACAAAAGAAGAACGTGGAGTCGAGTATAAACATACATAAATAATTTTATAATATAAACATAAATTTATTTAGACATAAACAGTTTTTTACTAGCATTTAACACCATCGCTCTAAAATGCCTTTTATTTTTCTTTAATAATTTATTTTAAAGAAAATAAACTTTTTAAATTGTTTTAGCTGCAAAACTCGAACTTAATGCCCGTTTTTATATTTGAAGGTGTCCGTCAACTCCTCGTGGACTACTTATTAATAAAGAGGAACTAAACTTTGTTTTTATACATTTTACTGTGTAATTTTTCACTATTTCCTCCTTATTTCATTTTACTGTCCCAATTCTTAAAAGAGTATAGTGCCCTTTCGTTACTTTTATGAAGACCCCTGATTCCTTTTAACGAACCAAGAAAAAATTGTGCCCATAATGCCAAAATGATAAACAAAACACATGTCCACACATACATAAAATGCTGCTCTCAAGGCGAAAACATATGCTGTTTGTTTTTCAAATGTCTATTCTCTTGGTTCCGAATGTCTATTCTCGTTATTCAAATTAAATAATATTTAGACTTAAGCATATCAAATTTTTGGCCTTATCATAAAACAGTTTTCCGAAACAACATACAAGCGGTTTCATAGAAATTGTTCTCTTTTGATTCTTTCGCTGTGTTGTGTTGATGTCTTTCTTCAACTCTCCCGGTTTCCATCTCTATTTCTTTCTCTATACGGATGAAAAAGACTGTTTTTCATATGTTTGGCTATAAACATTATATGTTTGGAACACAAATTTTTAAACACAATATTTTTGAGTGCAAGCATATAATGTTCATAAACTAGCATAACATGTTTGGGACATATATGTTAATATGTTAGAACATATTATATTTGGGACATAAAATGTTTGTAAATATAATATGCTTGAATGCAAACATATATTAATTTAGAAATAGCCTATAAACATATATGTGTTTAGTAGCTTGGAGCGCTATTTAACAGGCAGCGATATTAAATTAAGTTGGTGGTTGTTGCTTGTTATTACAAAATTAACATTTTATTTTTCCTTGGGCAATTGATCAGCAACTTCTTTGATCCTTACAAACTGTGTGGTCCGCTGTTCAAATCCCCGTCCGGCAAAAGGTAAAATTAAAATAAAAAAATCATACAATTGAATAATTTCTTCTACAATGTTTGTATTACAGAAAAAGGTGCTAAGAACTAAAAAATCTCGTGGAAGTGAGAAAGATGTGGGGGAATATACAATTAGGCAGAAACAAAATTTTGAGCATTCAGGTCGAAATCCTATGTTGTTAGCACCTATATTACCTGTTTATTTTCATAATTCATTATGATTGTAAATAAATAAAGAAAATTTTGAGCACAATATTGTTTGGGAGAATTTTTTTTAAGCATATAATATTTTTGGGTGCAAAATGCTTCCAAACATATTATATGTTCACATAATAACATATTGTTTTTTGGAAGACAACATTATTGAATTTGGATGCAAAAATACAAAATGTTTGGAACTTAGACTACCCAAACATATATTGTTTAGACCAATATGCTTTCAAACATATTATATACTGGAAGAGATCAAACATATAAATGTTTGGGCAATACCCAAAAATGTATATGCTTGAAGCAAAATATGTTTGGGAGTATATGTTACAGAAGCGATTTTTTGTGAGCGTGTATACTCTCTCTGTCGCTTTGAATAAAATATCACAACATATATATGTTTAGTCGAAATTTGTAAATTTATATATGTTTGCATTCACACATATGATTTTTATGAAACATTCATGCCCCAAACATAATATATTCTAACATATTAACATAGATGTCCCAAACATTTAGTGTTAGTTTAGGAACACTACATGCTTGCACTTAAATATATTGTGTTTTAAAATTGTGCCCGAAACACATTTTGTTTATATCGAAACATATGAAAACCATATTTTTCTAACAGTGTACATAAACCGATCAAGAACTGAATTAGCTTATATAGGTAATTAATCTCCCACCATATGACATTAATTTAGTTTCAATATTATCTGATACGTATATGCAGTCTGATGCGTAATTCTTTAATAATGGATCAAACTATTTATATAGTTTCATTCAAAAAAACTTAAACAGTCGACTTGGCATACTATGGAATTAAGATATCGATATGTTTATGGGCTAGAAAAAATCTTAATTTATCATAGATCTTTTAATGTAGCTATTAACAATTGTGTAGACTTCTCCTGCACATCGACTTCAATGGGATACTTAGATGATACTGAAATTGTGCAGATAGCAGATTCCTTCAATATTCGTGCTCACACTTTTACAGTCAGTTATTCATGCGGCAGTTCATTCATGTATGCAATATTGCAGCAACCTCAAACAGTCAAAACAAAAACTCCTACTAGGGTAGGCTAACAACAAACAGAGATATGCGCGTAACATGTATGCGTGTAGAGAATGTAAAATTTTGAATGAATAAACTGGAGTGAGGGCGTATGCATACACATATTAGAGTATATGAAAGAGTTTGGCTCACATACACCACCCATACTCATATTTCATATGTATTGCGCCGCCAGGCATTGATGCAATTTTCTGAAAAGATTACTTAAATCCAAGAGTACTCTGGTGCAAAACCATAAAGCCATGATGAGAATGACGTTAAGGAGTAAGTCGTTGTTGTATAGTACAGAAGTAAGGATTACATTGGTGATGAATCACAGTGGTTACTAGTGGTCTAACGTGGCTTTTCTCATTCTTTCTTATTGAGATTACATTAAATAGAGCTCCGACATATTTTGCACACTCACCAAAAGGAACTTCAATACCACCTAAGGAAATGGGCTTAACCGTGGGAATTTTTCGTTCATTGCAGTACATGACATGCTCTGTCTTCGCAGGATTGACCCCTAGACTATTCTGCTTCGCCCGTTGCTCAGTCATCCGGAGGTTTCTCTTGTTAACTGGGTTCCTTTCTCTTACTACAGAAACCAAAGGGTTGTTTCAGCAATATTCAAAAGAAGACGGAGTGTGGCGAATGTCATGTCCTTAATATACGAATGCCTATTTTGCTTACCGTAGAAGATCTATTTCTTTGATATAACGTTTTTTGCTTTTCCAAAATGAAGTCAAACGGGTGTCATCGCAAGAAAAAAAAATTGTTTGGCTTTGTTTAAAAATCCAGACTTCAAAGTAAAAAATGTTTTCTTTATTCCAAAAAAAAAAAAACTTTGAACCAAAGACGCTATATCATAAAAATAACTCTTAGCCTATATTAGAAGCGTTTTTATCTTATATCTAAAGTTTCAATATTTCAGGTAATTTAAGGACAAATCGAAAGTGTATTTCGTTACATTAAGGAAAAATAGCCTTAGTTCAAAGACATGCGACTTTTAAGGAGGGACGCAAATTTACAAAATTTGTGTCCTAAATTTAATGAAAACAATTTTTGATTAAAATTTATTTTAATCAAAATTCCATTATTTTAAAGAAATTTGTCCTTAATATTTTGTAAATTTCGCATCCTAAAATTTAGGTTGCGCAATCTTTAATATCACGTAAATATTTTTTTTAGTATACTATACTTTGGCTTTAGTAAATCTGAAAAAAATTTCAAAATTAATGAAATCGTCTTTAAATTTGTCAAATTTTAATATCGTGACTAAAAAGAAACAAGTATATACTGCCGTAAGTTCGGCCAGGCCGAAGCTTATGTACCCTCCATCATGGATTGCGTAGAAACTTCTTCTAAACACTGCCATCCACAATCGAATTACTTAAGTTGCGGTAACGCTTGCCGATGGCAAGGTATCTTCAAACCTCCTAACACCATCTTCTAAATTGTATGTAAGTCCATACGTGGTATATATTAAATCAAAAAAGATCGATCCAATACGTATATAATTCAGTTTGACAAAGTAGACATAAAATTTTTACAAAAGTTTCTACAGAAATAAAATTTTAACAAAATTTTCTATAGAAATAAAATTTTCACAAAATTTTCTATAGAAATAAAATTTTGACAATGATGAAAATTTTATTATGAACGGAATAAAATTTTAACAAAATTTTCTCTAGAAATAAAATTTTGACAAAATTTTCTATAGAAATAAAATTTTGGTAGATTATTTTTGGCTCTAGTGGCAACCATGATTATGAACCGATATGGACCAATTTTGGTGTGATTGGACCAATTTTGGTATGGTTCTTAGCGACCATATGCTAACACCATGTTCCTAATTTGAACCGGATCGGATGAATTTTGCTCCTCCAAGAGGCTCCGGAGGTCAAATCTGGAGAACGTTTTATATGGGGGCTATATATAATTATGGACCGATATGGACCAATTCTGGCACGATTGTTAAAGATCAAGATTGTTAAAGAACACCATGTTCCAAATTACAACCGGATTGGATGAAATTTGCTTCTCTTGGAGACTTCGCAAGCCAAATCTGGGGATCGGTTTATATGGGGGCTATATATAATTATGAACCAATTTTTGTATGGTTGTTAGAGACCATATACCAATATCATGTACCAAATTGCAGGCGGATCGGATGAAATTTGCTCCTCTTTGAGGCTCCGGAACCCAAATCTGGGGATCGGTTTATATGGGCGCTATATATAATTATGGACCGATGTGGACCAATTTTTGCACGGTTGTTAGAGACCATATACCAACACCATGTACCAAATCTCAGCCGGATCGGATGCAATTTGCTTCTCTTTTAGGCTTCGCAAGCCAAATCTGGAGATCGGTTTATATGGGGTCTATATATAATTATGGACCGATGTGGACCAATTTTTGCATGGTTGTTAGAGACCATATACCAACATCATGTACCGAATTTTAGGCGGATCGGATGAAATTTGCTTCTCTTTGAGGCTTCGCAAGCCAAATCTGGGGATCGGTTTATATGGGGGTTATATATAATTACGGACCGATGTGGACCAATTTTTGCATGGTTGTTAGAGACCATATACCAACACCATGTACCAAATTTCAGCCGTATCGGATGAAATTTGCCAGCGTTGCCAATTTAGCTTTTTTCCCGCTAGATTTGGCTTTTTTTGAAGACGTTTAGCGGGAAAAAAATGCATTTAGCTTTTAGCTTTTTTTCTGGCTTTTTTTCATGACCCTTTTAGCTATTTTTGGCTTTTTTTATTTTCGACATCCCAATAAACACAAACGTTTGAAAAATGCTAAATTTCAACAATTTTTCAAACATTTTTTCAAAGGATTAGGGTAATATTCAAGTTGAGAAATTGTTGAGAAAATCGCGTTCTCAACAAAAAACAGACATTACCCTCAACAGTGAAATTCAACACATTAGCAATAATATCTCAAGTGTTATCCTCAAATTGAAATGCATCACTACTCAATAATTTGTCAAACAATTTTCGATGCGAGTCAAATTCAAAATTAACATCGTTGCAAATACTTTTCAACCTAAATGTGTATGAATGATATCCCCACTTCAAATTGAAAGTCAAAGCCAAAATTCTATGAATTTTGTATAATTTATTCATTTTTATCAAAATAAAATATATAATACACTACACTACATAATACACTACAATACCAATTGATAAATAATAATCTTATTAAACATATCAACAAATAAGAACAAAAAAAAAAAAAAAAAAAAAAAAAAAAAAACAACAAACAACAAAACTTTAAATATCTTAAATATTATTAGTAAACACTTTTGCATTGATAATTCGATTTCCTTCCTTTTGGTGTCATAAAACAGCATTAAAATTTATTAACCTGCGGGCAATTTGAAATTAGGAACGTACTGGACCGCGTGTTAGAATTGATTTTCAGCAAAAGGAATTCACAAAATATCCATTTTAAACTGATAATAGCATATGAATTAAACTGACGATGTGATGCACATTTTCATCCAGAAGTTGTTGATTTCAACAATTTGTTGTTTATAACAATTTTAATTGGTTGCATTTGTAATGTTTCTGGAAACTTTTTCTTGTCGATAAGCCACTCATTTTTCATTGGTCAGCTTCTTAATGTTTGCAAGAATGTAGCATCCAAATATTTTAGTTTTCTGCAAAGAGATTTAAATTTAGTGACTTCTCTAAAGTGTTGATTAAATTTTTCATATTGACGTACCAATTATTATAAACTATTTGAAGCAGTTCCAGTTAATTGTCCACCATTTTTTCATCGGTCAGCTTTTTAATGTTTTCAAGAACGTAGCATCTAAAGATTTTAGTTTTCTGCAAAGAGATATACATTTAGTGACTTCCTTAAAGTTTTATTTCATTTTTTATTTTCACTTACCTATTTTTATAAACTATTTGGTTATTTGTCTAAAATTTTCCATTTTTTTAATTTCTTGTAAGACCACGAACTTCGTTGCACAAATAAGTATTGAAAACCACATGGTTTTTTCGTTGCATTTTAGGGTAGTGTTTTGTCAAAGTTTTCTCATATTATCTTCAACGCCTTTTCAAAGATTTCGTCAACATTTTAGCAAATTGGAAGTAATTCGCAAACAATTTGAAGATGTATTGAAGATGAGCTATTTCAAGTCAAGTTGAATTTATGTTGAAAATTATATTTACCCTTAAACTGAAAAGTTGTTGCATTTGAAAAACGCTCATCCTGTGTTTATTGGGATGTTTCTATTGAAATATGGATAAATCGGCGTTTTTATCTAATGGCGTTTTCTTTTCTTGTTAAAAATGCGCACTTTTTTTGCATTTTGCCCCGAAAATGTACTTTTTAGGTTCTTTTCTAAAAAAACTGGCAAAAGTGCGAAAAGGCTTCGAATTCTGTTGTGAAAATAGCGCCACGCATAGAGGCAAATTACGGGCATTTTCAGCACTGCAACAAACGAGAGTGCTGCGATTGCCCTGTTTCATTCTTTGAATTCTTTTCTGCCCGCTGAAATGATAGCATTTTTTTTAGGTTGCTGGTAACATTTTAAAAATGCGCATTCTGTACAGACAAAATGAAGGCAAAACACTTTTTTCAGAAAAGAAAACACCATAAGCCTTGCTGCAAGTATAAGGGTTTCCACATATTTCAAAGCTCAGTTGAAACATTAATAATGAGTCCAGCCATTATGCGGGCATTTTTGTAGCAAATACACCTTGTTGTAAAGTTTTTTCATTATATACATAAAGGTTATCGTAAACTTTAAATCTACTATTACCATACAAATTTGTTAGATAAACTGTCAGTAAATTATTGGGAATATTATCATTTGACTCGTTTATCCTTTTTATGTTATTATAATATTCTAAAGTTATTACGATATTACTAAATTAAAATAGTAGATGTGAATAGCTTTGTGCACTGAAAAAATATTGTCGTCTCCTTAAAATACGAACGCGAATTTTGGTTATAATAGCATTTGTGAATTTCTTTTATATAAACTGTTTTCCTTGTCCAAAAGACGATAAAGTCGTTTTGTCCTTATAATTAAGTGATTCAACTTAAAAATGGGTATGTTTTCATGAAAGAAGGAAGAATTAATGAAATAGTCTTTAAATGTGAGAAGTTTTTGCATCTTAACCACAAACCAAAATAGCGTTCAAAAATAGAAGATGTTTTTCAACACTTTATTTTAAAAACGTATATATACAATAATTTCTACTTGAAGTCCAGTCTGAATTTGGAAATTTAAGTTGGCGTTAGCACGTTTTTAAAGCACTTTGATAGCTCATGAAGAAAAGGAAAATGTTTTTACTGGGAAATGTAAACTATAGGTATTTTCTACAATTTAAATAAAAGTAATGTATTTCGAATTTTTCACAATTTCAAAACCAAACTAAAATTTTATTTAAAAAAATGACAAATCATTTTTTTACAAAATCCAAAGCATGCTTAGATCATTTAATATTTTAAAATAACAAGTAAATAAAATAGAGGTGTTGGGAAGGTAGCTCCCACAAAACGAAGGACTTCCAGTAAAAAATTTGATATCAAATTAGTAATCAAAATGTATCGAATACGCAAACAGAGCTAATATGCCTTAGATATTGTTACAGTCTCACAGAAGTGGAATTAAAATGAAAATAATATGCATTGTAAGTGAAATAAAGCCCTTAAATTTGTTAAATTTCAATCAAAAATGTGACTTTTGATACAAAAAAATTTAGCTTTTTTTCTAGCTATTTTTTAGCATTTTTTAGCTTTTTTAGCCATTTTTTTTGGGCAAATCTAGCGGTTTTTGGTGAAACAATTCTGGCAAATTTCAGCCCGATCGGATGAAATATGCTTCTGTTAGAGGCTCCACAAGCCAAATCTGAGGGTCCCTTTATATGGGGGCTATACGTAAAAGTGGACCGATATGGCCCATTTTCAATACCATCTGACCTACATCGATAACAACTACTTGTGCCAAGTTTCAAGTCGATAGCTTGTTTCGTTCGGAAGTTAGCGTGATTTCAACAGACGGACGGACGGACGGACGGACATGCTTAGATCGACTCAGAATTTCACCACGACCCAGAATATATATACTTTATGGGGTCTTAGAGCAATATTTCGATGTGTTACAAACGGAATGACAAAGTTAATATACCCCCATCCTATGATGGAGGGTATAAAAATCATAAAAAATAGGAAATGTTACTCAGACTTTATTTTAAAGATTTTTATACCCTCCACCATGGGATGGGGGTATATTAACTTTGTCATGAAAATGGGCCATATCGGACCACTTTTACGTATAGCCCCCATATAAACCGAGGCTCAGATTTGGCTTGCGGAGCCTCTTGGAGAAGCAAAATTCATCTGATCCGGTTGAAATTTGGTACATGGTGTTTTTATATGGTTTCTCACAACCAGGCAAAAATTGGTCCAAATCGGTCCATAATTATATATAGCCCCCGTATAAACCGATCCCAAGATTTGGCTTGCGGAGCTTCTAAAAGAAGCAAATTTCATCCGATCCGGCTGAAATTTGGTACATGATGCTAGTATATGGTCTCTAACAAACATGCAAAAATTGGTTCACATCGGTCCATGATTATATATAGCCCCCATATAAACCGATCCCCAAATTTGACCTCCGGAGCCCCTTGGAAGAACAAAATTCACCCGATCCGGTCGAAATTTGGTACGTGGTGTTAGTATATGGTCTCTAACAACCATGCAAAAATTGGTCCACACCGGTGTTAATTATATATAACCCCCATTTAAACCGATCCCCAGATTTGACCTCCGGAGCTATTGGAGGAGCAAAATTCATCCGACCCGGTTGAAATTAGGTATGTGGTGAAATTTGGTATATTGCGCTAGTATATGGCCCCTAACAAACATGCCAAAATTGGTCCCTATCGGTCTATAATTATATAAAGCCGATCCCCAAAAATAATCTACCAAATTTTATTTCAATAGAAAATTTTGTCAAGAATTTATTGCTATAGAAAATTTTTGTAAAAATTTTATTTCTATAGAAATTTTTGTCTAAATTTTATTTCTATAGAAAATTTTGTCAAACTGAATTATTTACGTATTCAATCGGTCTTTTTATACCCTCCATCATAGGATGAGGGTATATTAACTTTGTCATTCCGTTTGTAACACATCGAAATATTGCTCTAAGACCCCATAAAGTATATATATTCTGGGTCGTGGTGAAATTCTGAGTCGATCTAAGCATGTCCGTCCGTCCGTCCGTCTGTTGAAATCACGCTTACTTCCGAACGAAACAAGCTATCGACTTGAAACTTGGCACAAGTAGTTGTTATCGATGTAGGTCGGATGGTATTGAAAATGGGCCATATCGGTCCACTTTTACGTATAGCCCCCATATAAAGGGACCCTCAGATTTGGCTTGTGGAGCCTCTAACAGAAGCATATTTCATCCGATCGGGCTGAAATTTGGTACATGGTGTTGGTATATGGTCTCTAACAACCATGCAAAAATTGGTCCACATCGGTCCGTAATTATATATAGCCCCCATATAAACCGATCCCTAGATTTGGTTTGCGAAGCCTCAAAGAGAAGAAAATTTCATCCGATCCGGCTGAAATTTGGTACATGATGTTGGTATATGGTCTCTAACAACCATGCAAAAATTGGTCCACATCGGTCCATAATTATATATAGCCCCCATATAAACCGATCCCCAGATTTGGTTTCCGGAGCCTCAAAGAGAAGCAAATTTCATCCGATCCGCCTAAAATTCGGTACATGATGTTGGTATATGGTCTCTATCAACCATGCAAAAATTGGTCCACATCGGTCCATAATTATATATAGACCCCATATAAACCGATCTCCAGATTTGGCTTGCAAAGCCTAAAAGAGAAGCAAATTGCATCCGATCCGGCTGAGATTTGGTACATGGTGTTAGTATATTGTCTCTAACAACCGTGCAAAAATTGGTCCACATCGGTCCATAATTATATATAGCGCCCATATAAACCGATCCCCAGATTTGGGTTCCGGAGCCTCAAAGAGGAGCAAATTTCATCCGATCCGCCTGAAATTTGGTACATGATATTGGTATATGGTCTCTAACAACCATGCAAAAATTGGTCCGCATCGGTTAATAATTATATATAGCCCCCATATAAACCGATCCCCAGATTTGGCTTGCGAAGTCTCCAAGAGAAGCAAATTTCATCCAATCCGGTTGTAATTTGGAACATGGTGTTAGTATATGATCTTTAACAATCGTGCCAGAATTGGTCCATATCGGTCCATAATTATATATAGCCCCCATATAAAACGTTCTCCAGATTTGACCTCCGGAGCCTCTTGGAGGAGCAAAATTCATCCGATCCGGTTCAAATTAGGAACGTAGTGTTAGTATATGGTCGCTAAGAACCATACCAAAATTGGTCCAATCACACAAAAATTGGTCCATATCGGTTCATAATCATGGTTGCCACTAGAGCCAAAAATAATCTACCAAATTTTTATTTCTATAGAAAATTTTGTCAAAATTTTATTTCTAGAGAAAATTTTGTTAAAATTTTATTCCGTTCATAATAAAATTTTCATCATTGTCAAAATTTTATTTCTATAGAAAATTTTGTCAAAATTGTATTTCTATAGAAAATTTTGTTCAAATTTTATTCGGTTCATAATCATGGTTGCCACTCGAGCCAAAAATAATCTACCAAGATTTTATTTCTATAGAAAATTTTGTCAAAAGTTTATTTCTATAGAAAATTTTGTTAAAATTTTATTTCTGTAGAAATTTTTGTCAAAATTTTCTTTCTATAGAAAATTTTGTCAAAATTTTTATTTCTATAGAAAATTTTGTGAAAATTTTATTTCTATAGAAAATTTTGTTAAAATTTTATTTCTGTAGAAAATTTTGTCAAAATGTTATGTCTACTTTGTCAAACTGAATTATATACGTATTGGATCGATCTTTTTTGATTTAATATATACCACGTATGGACTTACATACAATTTAGAAGATGGTGTTAGGAGGTTTTAAGATACCTTGCCATCGGCAAGCGTTACCGCAACTTAAGTAATTCGATTGTGGATGGCAGTGTTTAGAAGAAGTTTCTACGCAATCCATGATGGAGGGTACATAAGCTTCGGCCTGGCCGAACTTACGGCAGTATATACTTGTTTTGATTAATATATACCCCCTATGGACTAACTTACAATTGAAAAAGCGGTGTTAAAAAGTTTTTAGATACCTTGCCATCGGCAAGTGTTACCGCAACCCAAGTAATTCGATTGTGGATGACAGTCTTTAGTAGAAGTTTCTACGCAATCCATGGTGGAGGGTACATAAGATTCGGCCTGGCCGAACTTACTGCCGTATATACTAGTTATACCCTTCACCACTACATGGTATAATAAGTTTGTGCATTTGTATGTAACGCCTAGAAGGAAGGAAGTCTGAGACCCATCGTTTAGTATACCGATCGTCTTAGAATTAAATTCTGAGTCGATTTCGTTTGTCTGTCTGTCCGTCCGTCCGTCCGTCTGTCTGTCTGTTCATGTATTTTTGTGCGCAAGTCCGATCGTCCTCAAATTTGCATAGGGTCGTTTTTTGGAACAAAGACAATCGCAATTTTGGAATTTTGGAAAAAATCGGTTCAGATTTAGATATAGATGTCATATATATTTATCCCCGATCTGGTTTTTTACTAACGTTGTGCTTCATCCCAGGACGTTTGCCGATTTAAATTTTAATTCTAGAGATTGTGTAGAAGTATACAAAATTGTCTCCGAATCGGTTAAGCTATAAATATTTGTATATGGGAATGCAAACCTTCACAATAACTCCCAACAAATTTGATGGAATTGAAATGGTAACACAAAGTTGTGTCTACATTGTGCTGAAGGGTATAAGATAGTCGGCCCCGCCCGACTTTAGACTTTACTTAATTGTTACTTATAACATAACCATAATTTCTAGTTGAAGTCGAGTCTGAATTAGGAAATATATGTTTTCGTTAACACGTTTTTAAAGGACTTGGATACACTGAAAAACAGTGAACCCACCAGGAACAAAACTTTCGGTTAATTTTAGACAATTTTAATTTTTTTTTGAAAATTTTAACTAAACAGTATTACTAACGTTAGCATCTGTGAGGGTTCACAAATATTATTTGTAAACACTTTAGGTTTCAGGTACTTTGACTTGGGGAAGTGAAAAAGAAATCGAAGAGGTTTGTGATAGTTTGTCTTTTCAAAAAAATAGATATGAAATTTAAATTTTCTAGGCTTGAAAAGAAAAAGTTGCTCGAGAAAGTGACTGAGAATTTAGCAAGGAAACTAATAAAAAGCTGAATTATAAAGAAAGCCGAAATTTGCGGTCATATGGGCAAGCCAACATATTTTTGTGTGGACCGTGATCCCGTCCAATGAAATAACTACACTCAAAAAAAAGTGAACTCACTATTTCACTAAAGCCAATTTAACTATATTTTAGTTCATGAAATTATTATATCTGAAGAAAGTTTCATTTACTCTAATAATTTTTTGCGTACGTTAGTTAAATGAACTAAAAGACGGGAAAAAATATACACAAATGTAGTAAAAATGTTTACTAAATTCGTGCTTCTCACAAAATAGTTCATTATTTCTTTAAATTTGTAAATTTTACTACAGCAGTGTCCATCATGAACTTCGTATGTCACTAAAGACATTCTTGCAATTTTGAACTCCATTTTTGTCTTCAAACTACAAAATTTTCTTTAAAAAGTGAAAAAAATTATTTATGTCTAATAAATTTTCTTGAATTTGTCGAAAAATATTTACTTATTTTTGTGATATCGGCGTGATGCCAGCGCTTGTAATACTGTTTAGTTAAAAATTTCTAAAACTATTCAAAATTTTCTAAAATTAATCAAAAGTTTTCTTCCTGGTGGGTTCACTGTTTTTTCAGTGTAAGAACTAAAAATTTTATAAAAATATAAAATAAAATAAAAAATTTAATTATAACGAAAGGAAGCTTGCGGACATACGGGCAAGCCAGCCAAGATTTTTTTGGACACCTACACAGAAAACAATATCACCAAAATGTTTCCAATTAAAAAGTTAATTAAAGTTGAAAATTTTTTTAATTAATAAATGAATTGATACAATTAACTTTTTAATCATGATAGAAACATTAAGTTAATTAAGTCAATGATTGAACATTTTAAAAATTTTAATTAAAAAATTAATTGATACAATTAACTTTTTAATCAAATTCGGAAGACTAATTCAGTTAAAAAAGTGCTGATTTTTTTTTTAATTAAAAATGTATTTCAAACAATCATTTGTTAATCCAAATAAAAACTCTAAGCCAATTCAGAAAGTAATTAAAAATAGTTACTGTTTAAGTTAGAAGAAAGTTTAATTTGGTTTAATAGTGATCGTTAAAATTTTGTATACTACTTTTTGGTGCATCCCTGGCAGAGTAGAAATGTCATAATTCGAACATTATTTTGTCTTGTCAAAAGCCCCCGCCTTCCGCCATCTTGGTTGAGAGCATCTTTCTTGTCATTATCTATCTTGCTATCGATAAGCGAATTGTTGCGGTTGCGATTTATCCATATCGTTGGAAATTATAGGTAATATTGTTTACCATAAATTATAATAAAAAACACCTTAATAAAACCTTCTGCTCTTGTTATATATTGAAAATATTAAACTATCGTGTTTTTATTTTTCTCTATATTTACATATTTTTTCGCAATCGGCGAACATTTTGATCCATTCGTACCGGATAATTGGACTTCGGAGTGGAAGAATTGGATTAACCGGTGTTTTTCTTGGTTTTTGTTTTAGACACAGTCCACCTGACCTGGTCATCAATTTCACCTTAAACTCAAACCAATCAGTTCATCATCCTCAACATCTATTTCATCGTTTTATAAGGTAAGTGCAGTGCATTTTCCCTTATAAAGTGAGTTCGCGGTCGGTGCAACAACAAATATAGTGGTCGTCCGTCCATTTAAAGAAAAAAAGGTTGTTTTACAACGCTACGCGATCGGTTTTTATTATAAATATTCCTAAAAGTGGTGTACAAGTTCAGTGATATCAGTGAATATTAGTGTTTTTTGATTTAAAGTGGTTTATTTGCCTTTATTTGCGTGAAAATATCGTTTTTCATTGTTTTTAAGTAAATTTTCATTTGCCGACGGCAAAACGCATTCAAGTTTTTTGTTTTTGTATTTCCATTTTGACGTCTGTGCAAATAATTTCGGAGAGAAATAACTTAAAGTACATATTTTCACCACTTTCGTACACTAATATTCACTATACACATATATCACTCTCTTTGTTTCGTATATTCACCACTTTTTCGCGTTTTCTGTGCTGAAATTTCATTTATTAATTATTGTTTCGTTCATTTGCATACATTTGAGAACATACAAAAGCTTTTATTTTGTTTTGTTCTCATCAGTGTTGCGCTCTTAGTCGATTGCTATAGTATAGTGACTAATCGGGCACATCTCGTACTATCGTGTTATCGGATATCGATCATCATTTGAATTCTTAAGGGGGCTATACACTACGTGTAATTCCCACATTAGAATTCAAGTTGAATTCAAAGGTTTGAATATTTCCCTGTTGGAATCGGGGCTTGAATTAAAACTCGGTATATTTTGAAACTTTTACGCTCTCACACTGAGAGAAATTATTCGATCATTGAAATATTTGGTAAATTTTGAATATTTATTTGACAGGTATTTATTATTATTGATTTATTTATACCTTTGTTTATTATTATTATTATTATAATTTTTCTTGTGTCAAACGTTCGGGGGTAATATTTTGTGCACCCTACATTCAGTATTTTCGGTTTCTGAGAACGTTTGATCTTTTGTCGGATTTTCGCGAGTTTTGGACTCGAATTAATCTTTATAACTCGAGATAAAGTGCGTTTTGATATTTGATACGGATTGATTTATTTTGATAGTGAAAATTGTGTTTTTTTCGTTTTGGTCGGAATTTGAGTTACTTTTGCGTATTTTGCTATTTTTATTGAACGGAACCTTGTCTGAGTTTGGTAATTTTATTGGCCGTTGCTTCTTGGCTATATTGTAATTTCGTTTTTGGTTACATTCTTCAATTTGGTAGTTGAACGTAAAGTTAGAATGTCTGTATCACCCTTTGATCGCTTTATTCGCGTTTCGGACGCTCTTATTAAATTCCACGCCCATTTTAATGCCATGAAAGATGAGGAGTTAGACGTCTATAGCCTCGAGATTCGAAGTGAGGAATTGGGGAAGTTGTGGACAAAGGTTCAGGATTGCTTTGAGGAATGCGTGGCTAGTTTACAGGGTGCCGGAACAACGCAAACGAGCGATATTGAATCGGTGGACGGGAAATATGACGCGTCCCATCAGGCTTATATGAATTGTTTGTCCGCGATAAATCGAAAATTGGGCCAGTTTCGTCGGTCACGTAGATCATCGATCACTTCGTCTGCGTCTTCGGCCGATGCAGCATCGAGACGGAGTATCGGGTCTCATAAATCGAATCAAGGATCCGAAGCGATTTTGGCTAATAACTCGACTTCTTCGATACCGACTGATCGGGATGGGCAGTCGCTGCCTAATGGCAACGTCGGGTTTAGGGGTGAAGTGGCCGTTAGTGGCCCTCCACTTTGTGATATGGTTCACAATTTGGCGTTGCCACCGTGCGATACGGATGTATTTGAGGGCAATTTTCTAGACTGGCCTACATTCCGGGATTTGTTTCAAGCAGTTTATGTTAACAATTCAAGATTAACGGACGTCGAGCGTTTGTGTCATCTTGTGCGGAAGACCAGTGGCGAAGCTAGGGAAATTGTCTCGAAGTTTCCGCTGACACATCGAAGTTTTGCCCTCGCGTGGAAGGCCCTCGTTGATGCATACGACAATAAGCGGGTTCTAGTTCACAATCAACTTAAGTCTCTCTTTGCAATTTCGGCAGTATCGGTAGAGACAAGTGCGGGTTTGAAATCGATTCAACGTGGAATCAATGGCTGTCTTTCGGCATTGAATACGTACGAAGTTTCGACCGATAATTGGGACCAGATACTCGTTTTTATTTGCCTTCAACGTTTGCCGCGGCTCACACAGACTCTTTGGGAGCAAAGTGTTAGGGACAAATCAGCCCTTTCGTCGTGGGCGGATTTAGACGCTTTTTTGTCCGAAAGGGTTCGTACGTTGATGTGTTTGCATGATTTGCGGGAAGACACGTCTTCGAAGCGTTCTCAAGAAAAGAAGGTAAAAGCGCATTGTGCCAATGCGTCTTCTTCTAAATCGTCGCGTGCTTCGTCGGAATCTAAGTGCGTTATTTGTCCTAAACATAATCATAGACTTTCGGCTTGCGTTAAATTTGGTAAACTCTCGGTATCGGAACGTTACATAGTGGTAAAACGTAACCGGTTGTGCTTGAATTGCTTAATGAAAGGTCATGAGATGAAGGATTGTCCAAGACAATATTCGTGTGCAAAATGTAATTCGAGACATCATTCGCTATTGCATCGCGATTCTACGCCGTCTAATAGCGCGACTTCGGCGACGGGTTCGACCAACACCTTGTCGAGTTCAGCGGCTAGTTTTCAACCGAGAACTATGCCTTCGGTTGATCAGCCGCAACCTTCTACCTCGTCGGCGTGCCTACCTCGCCAGGCATTTCATACGACGCAAAATAGGGCCGTGCTTTTGGGAACTGCGATGATTAATATCATGCACGATGGGGTTTCATATCCGGCACGCGCTTTGATTGACCCCGCTTCAGAATCTTCGTTTCTGACGGAACGCTTTCGAAATCGGGTGAAACTACCGGTTCACGCGGCTAATGTTACAATTTCGGGGGTAAATAGCGCAATTTCGGCCAAATCGAGTAAAATGTGTAATTTGAAAATCGGATCTCCACTCAACGCGTCGGTTTTGTTGGAAACTATGGCTATAGTGCTCCAATCTATATCCGGGAATTTACCTTCCTTTACGGTGTCGCCGGAAGTGTTGTCTCAGATTCCGGATATTCGCTTAGCTGATCCGAATCTTTTCGTGTCGAGACCGGTCGATATTCTACTAGGCGCTGACTTGTACCCGAGAATACTATTAGAAGGTTGCCGGCAGATTGCGGCTCAATCATTGATAGCACAGAACAGTGTTTTCGGCTGGCTAGTAACGGGTCCGATTTCTACATCGCAAATTCAAACATTTACTACGACTATAGCAGTTGATGAAGAGGAGAATTTAGATAGAACGCTTTTACGGTTTTGGGAGTTGGAGGAAACACCACGTAAAGGGGTTTTGTCCCCCTCCGATAAGTTCTGTGAGGAAAATTACGTTCGGACAACGCGCACAGATTCGGAAGGTAGATATATAGTTACACTTCCGCTAAAGGAAGAGCTCGGTCCTCGTGGATATTTGGGTGAGTCCCGAACAACTGTTTTGAGGCAATTTTATCGTAATGAATCGTCATTATTGCAAAGGCCGGACGTGAAATCAGTTTATGATAGTGTTGTTAAGGAATATTTGCATTTGGATCACATGAGGCCAGTATCCGCCATTTCTGCAAGTGATTCACTTTCGTGTTATCTTCCACATCATCCTGTCATTAACCTCGAGAAGAAGACTTCCAAACTTCGCGTCGTATTTAATGCGTCTAATAAAACGTCCAACGGGAGTAGTCTTAACGATATCCTTCACGTAGGTCCCACTTTGCAGCAGGACTTAGTCCTTCTTATTGTGCGATGGCGACTATTTAAATACGTGTTCAACTGCGATATTACACAGATGTATAGGCAGATTCGAGTGGACTCTTCTCATGCTCCGTTGCAGAGAATTGTTTTTAGGGACTCTCCGACAAGGACAGTCCAGGACTATGAACTACAAACGGTGACCTTCGGTGTAAACTGTGCACCATATCTCGCGATACGGACACTGTTACAGTTAGCTGAAGACACTGAGGAGGAGTTTCCACTCGCGGCCGGTATTTTACGTAAATGTATGTACGTTGATGACGTTTTGACTGGAACTCATGACCTTGAAACCGCGATAATCGCTCGGGATCAATTAATCGCGGCGCTTGCGACGGCTAAATTTGAATTGCGGAAATGGACTTCGAATTATAGAGAAATTTTAGATTCGCTGCCGTCGGAATTTTTGGTTGATGCTCAATTGCTGGCATTTGTCGAGGCTAGCAATTCGAAACCATTGGGTGTGAGATGGAATGCTCAATTGGATACGTTCTACTTCGCGGTCGAGCCTATAGCGAAAAAGTGTGGGTACACTAAACGGGAAGTGTTGTCGGCTATCGCGAAATTATTCGACCCTGTCGGTTGGTTAGGTCCGGTGATAATTGTAGCAAAGATTATCATACAGAAGGTTTGGCTTGATCGCGTCGGCTGGGATGAAGTACTGCCATCGGCAACGGCCTCCGAGTGGGGAAAATTTGTAGATAATTATCCGGATGTCAATTCGATAAATATTCCTCGGTGGATTCGTTACACACCGTGCACTTCGGCCGAGCTTCACGTGTTTTCAGATGCCTCGGTTAAGGCATACGCGGGGGTAGTATATATTGGAGTTTTGGCCCCGAATGGTGAAATTGTCGTAAATTTGCTATCGTGCAAAACTAAAGTTGCTCCATTGAAATCAATTTCTTTACCTCGTCTGGAGCTTTGCGGTGCAGTTTTGGCGTCTGAACTCGCGAGAACGGTCATTCGAGAAATCGGTATTGATTTTGGTCGAATTTATTGTTGGACGGATTCGACTATTGTACTGGCCTGGTTAAAGAAAACGCCTTCGACTTGGACAACGTTTGTCGCGAATAGGGTATGTCGCATCCAGGAGAACGTCAGTGGTACGAAGTGGTACCATGTGAGGTCGGAGGATAATCCTGCCGATCTTGGCAGCCGGGGTGTGTCCCCTTCGGATTTGGCCGCGTCTGCGATTTGGTGGCATGGGCCACAGTGGTTATCGTGTGCGCATTCGGAATGGCCTGTTCGTGACGTGTCCTCTCTCGAGACCGACGTAGAAATGCGTTCTGTGAAGGCGCATGTTTCTTTCTTTAATTCTTACGAGGATGTTCTCGATAGGTTCTCTTCTCTGGGAAGAGCGCTGCGTGTTATCTCATATGTTATGAGATTCTTTTATCGAACGCATCCCGCTCATAGGCGTGATTGTAGCTATGCAGATCACAGTTTATCATCGTCTGAGATTAGGGCAACTAAAAGTCGCTTGATAGTGCTTGCTCAAAAAGTGAATTATGGTAATGAATATAAGGACTTGATGGATAGGTCTTCGTTAGGTACTGGCAGTTCACTTGTTTCTTTGAACCCGTTCCTAGATGAGATGGGTGTAATGCGGATGCATGGTCGTTTGAGCCGCTCGCCTATTCTTTCATATTCGGAGCGGCACCCTATAATTTTGCCCTATAGCTGTCGATTCACGAAGCTTTTGGTGGAATTTGTTCATTTGATTTCCATTCATGGAGGAAATCTGTTGATGTTGCGTATTCTTCGTATAGAGTACTGGATACCTCGGGTGAGAAATCTTATTCGTTCGGTTATACATAGGTGTAAACCATGTCTTTTGGAGAGGAAACGGGTTTGTAGTCAGGTGATGGCTCCTCTTCCTCCGGAAAGAACTGTTCTCGACAGACCTTTTACTACGACTGGCGTAGATTATGCAGGCCCCTTTGAGGTGAAGTCGTTCACCGGACGTTATTGTCGCATAACTAAAGGTTATGTGTGCGTTTTCGTGTGTTTTGCTACTAGGGCGATTCATTTGGAAGCGGTTTCCGACTTGTCGACTGCCGGCTTTCTTGCGGCATTTCATAGGTTTGTTGCTCGTCGGGGTTGTCCTGCGACCATTTTCTCGGACAATGGGACAAATTTTGTCGGTGCGTCGCGTGAGCTTGAACGAAATTTCCGGGATTTCATTAGGGGAAGCAGTGATGTCGTGTCCTCTACGTTTGCACACCAGGGCCTATCGTGGCGATTTATCCCAGCTGGTGCGCCTCATATGGGAGGCCTTTGGGAAGCTGGGGTGAAGAGTTTTAAGTTGCATTTCAGAAGGCAAGTAGGGAATATTCGTTTCACGTTTGAAGAGTTTTCGACGGTGTTGGCTTGTTTGAATTCAAGGCCTCTTTGTCCCCAATCGGATAACCCGCAGGAGCTTGACGCTTTGACACCAGGTCATTTTCTTATAGGTGCCCCTCTACTCGCCCCTGCTGAGCCAGTTATAACCGAACAGCCTCTTTCGTTGGTGAATCGGTTTCGTAAGGTACAGGCTCTTGCACAACAGTTTTGTGTACGTTGGAAAGAGGAATATTTGAAGAATCTGCATATGAGATATAAGTGGAAATTTCCTCAGCGCGATGTTATGGTAAATGACCTAGTCGTTATTCGTCATGAACAGCTTCCACCAACTTCTTGGAAATTAGGTCGAGTCGTGTCGGTTCACCCGGGCGTAGATGGTCACATTCGGGTCGCGGATATACGTACGGAGAATGGCGTTGTAAGACGACCTATAGCTAAGTCGGTCTCATTGACCGACACTTCGGCGAACTCTTTGTAATTCGTATATTTTCTCGCAATATCATGGAAAATACCTCGTGCTTCGCTGACGACTTGGAAAATGTCGAGGTTATTATGGATCAATCGGATGATGATACTGCGTGCCCCCTTGATATGTCGGCGGTCGAACGGGCATTGTTGGAGGAGCCGATGGCGATACCGTCGCCTGCCATTCCGGAGGTCCAGCTATCGCCCCAAGAAATTGAGAGTCCACCTCCGGTAGTTGTGGATGAGCCCGTGGTGGCGCCTGCTGTAGTAGGGGCTACTGATGTTGGTCGAACTCCTGCTCAATTGGTTTGCAGGGTTTGTGGAGGTCGTCACGCATTGCGGCGGTGTCGGAAGTTCCTCTCTCTTTCGATTGAGAAGAGGATACGTATGGTGGTACGACATCGCTATTGCTACAGATGTCTAGCACAGACCCACCAGTCGAAGGATTGTCCTAGCCGGCGTAGGTGCCCCAGTTGCTCCGGGGACCACAATGTTTTGTTACACGCTGCGGCTGCGGCGCCTCGAATTGAACATGGGAGCTCGAGGTCTGCTCAGCGGATTCGTAGTGGGAGCCATACGAATCGTCCGTCCGATCTTGCTGTGGCACAGTCATATTCCGATTTTGGCGGCGTCGGAGTTCTGCCTCTGCAGAATGTCGTTACTCTGGCGCCCAGCCTCGTAGTCCGCGTGTCCCCCCATGGTGTGTCCGTTCCGGTCCGTGCAGTAATCGACAACTGCGCGCGCCAAAGCCAAATCTGTCGCTCTATGGTCGAGAACTTAGGGCTACCGGTTACAAATATTGAGGGGGTCCAATTTTGCCGGTTGACAGTATCGTCCGCTTATGATCCAGAGCAGCGACTGACGTTTACTGCTCGTGTGCATGATCTAGGTCGTGTGTTGACCCCCGCCGAAGCCGTGCCAGAACGGATCAAGGAATCCTTTTTGGGATTACCTTTGGCAGATCCGCAATTTTACCGAGTGGGACGGGTTGCGATCGTTTTTGGTCCTGAGGTGTATGGGCGAATCATAACACATAGGGTATATACGTCGCCCGGTCTCCCGGTGGCTCATTATACAATCTTCGGTTGGGTTCTGTCCGGGTTGTGTAACTGCTAGGGTAGTCGCGAGGGCCCCCCATTTGGGTTCTAACGGCCCCCTTTTTGGCCATCGTTTTATTCTATATCTATTCGCGAGAACCCCCATTTTTGGGGTTCTACCGGGTCCCCTTTTGACCCATCGCTACTTTGTCGCGAGAGCCCCCCTTTTGGGTTCTACCAGGTCCCCTTCTGACCTTACGTACCTATTTTTGTTAGTTTTTTTTTGTAATCTAGTCTTAAGTTGATGTTGAAAAGATAAATAACGAATAAATTGAATTTTTTATAAATGAACTGAAAGAAACTCACTTGCACTGCACTTAGCCTAATATTGTATTTTAAGTTTAGTTTAATTACAACATACCTTGATGTTGCAAGGCGGCCGGCAATGTTTAAGTTAGAAGAAAGTTTAATTTGGTTTAATAGTGATCGTTAAAATTTTGTATACTACTTTTTGGTGCATCCCTGGCAGAGTAGAAATGTCATAATTCGAACATTATTTTGTCTTGTCAAAAGCCCCCGCCTTCCGCCATCTTGGTTGAGAGCATCTTTCTTGTCATTATCTATCTTGCTATCGATAAGCGAATTGTTGCGGTTGCGATTTATCCATATCGTTGGAAATTATAGGTAATATTGTTTACCATAAATTATAATAAAAAACACCTTAATAAAACCTTCTGCTCTTGTTATATATTGAAAATATTAAACTATCGTGTTTTTATTTTTCTCTATATTTACATATTTTTTCGCAATCGGCGAACAGTTACCTTTTTTAAAACAAATTAATTGAGTTTTGCAATCAACATCAATTAAATTTTTAATTGAATCAATTAAAAAATTAATTGAAATTTGCTAAAAAATCAATTAATTTTTTAATCAAGAATTTTTTCTATGCGCAATTAAAGCTGTGATTGATACTATCATTTTCGTGATTGAAGACATTTCAATTAAAAAATTAATTGGATCAACTAATTTGGTGATTGAATCAGAAAAAAAAAATTTTTGTGTGTATTCTAACCGAATGATTCTGGTGATTTTGATAATCCGAAATCCAAACAATAATAAGTCAAGATTGTATCGAGCGATCTCCTAGCTCAACCTAGCTTAAATGGAAAGTAGCAAGATCTTTTACAACTCGCGGTCCATATTGAAAGCTACTATTGAGTCAAAATTCCAGGAAGATTTTCTATAAATTGGATTGGCATGGAAACTAATGGTGTTTATGGAATCATCCTCGAGTAATCTAGATTCCAATAATTTATTTCTAAACGAAGGAGGAGGCAAAATATCGTTCCTACAACTATTTACTCTTGTATTACCACTTATTAATTTATTATTTATACCACTGTAGTTCAACCCGTCTTTCAACACATGAGTTTGTCAACGATGGAATAATTTTTTTATGACCGTGAGTATCAAAAAAAAATCTTTATTTTTATTAAAATAAACATGTGTTAAAGACCAAACAAATAGTACGTACACAGAAAAAAATATCATCAAAATATTTCCAATTAAAAAGTTAATTGAATTTGAAATTTTTTTCAATTAATATATTAATTGGTACAATTAACTTTTTAATCAAGATAGAAACATTAAGTTAATTAAGTCAATGATTGAAAATTTTAAAATTTTTAATTAAAAAGTTAATTGATACAATTAACTTTTAATCATATTCGGAAGACTAAGTCAGTTTATGATGATGATGAACATTTTTTTTTTAAATTTTTAATTAATTTTTTTTTAAACAATCAATTGTTAATCCAAATAAAAATTCTAAGCCAATTCAGAATTTAATTGAAAATAGTTACCTTTTTTTAATTAATAAATTAATTGAGTTTTGCAATCAACATCAATTAAATTTTTTTTAAAAAAAATTAATTGAAATATGGCAATGAAATCAATTAATTTTTTAATCAAGAATTTTTTCTATGCTATGATCCCATAATTGGATCAATTAATTTCGTGATTGAATCAGAAAAAATTTTTTTGTGTGTACACAAAAAAAAGAAGAAAAATCTTGTCAGCCGTATCATATGAACACTAAGATATAAACCGCATAAGGATACTATTATATTTACACTAAAACTATTTAATTTAACTAGTACATTTCAGTCTTAACATTTTATCTTCTTAATTTCAATCCACTTTCTCAACTTTTCGTTTGCATTTTCTCACAACTCATTTTAAATATGTTTGTTTTTAATAAATTCAATTTAAACATGAATCACTAAGCCCGTTTTATACCATTTTCACGAAAATGAAGCCATGATTGGTTGAGTCGCACAGTGGGCCGATGTCTTAACTCATCGAGCAAGGATGGGAGGGTATAAGAGGAAAGACAAGCTACACCATTGGTTCTTCCAAAATGTAGGCATTTCTGTTACCCTGTGAATTTTGTTTTGTTTCATTTTTTTGTTTTAACATGGCAATCCTTTAATAAGAGCTACCTAAAATTTATTAATTTATGTTAACTGGCCGAAATCTATACCTTATGGCAAGAACACTCCCCCATTGCCCTGAGCAAGGCCGGCATTATAGGTAGCACCCACACATAAGGTATCGTATTTGAAAGAGAAGGGTCGTTACACATCACGCCGATATCACAAAAATAAGTAAATATTTTTCGACAAATTCAAGAACATTTACTAGCCATAATTAGGTTTTTTCCTTTGTTAAAGAAAATTTTGTATTTTGAAGGAAAAAATTGGACTTCAAAATTACAAGAATGTCTTTAGTGACATACGAAGTTCATGATGAAGTCATTTGTAATAAATTAGTAAATCTTTATGCTTAATTTGCGTATACTTTTTTCCCCGTATTTTAGTTAGTTTAACTAACGTACATACAAAATTATTAGAGTAAAGGAAACTTTCTCCAAACATAATATTTCCTTGAATTAAAATAAAGTTAAATTGGCTTTAGTGAAACAGAGAGTGTAGGACAGAAGAAAAAAGCTGAAAACTAGTAAATTAAAATTTGTTTTCTAGAGTCAAATACGCAAAACACACAACCAGGGATCCGGAGCGGTGCAAGCCCTTTTTTTGCCGGAGCGGGAGCGGAGCGGGAGAGGCATTTCTAAAATCCGGAGCGGAGCGGTTTCCAAATGTAAAACCGCTCCGCTCCGAATAAAATATTACTTGAATGAAATGTGTAACTTTGAAATTACACTGTGTAGGTAATTTCCAATATAGCTAGTACTTAGCGTAGTGTGAGTAAACGTTTAAAATGTACGATATGTATTTTTGTACGTATGTACATTGGGGAAAACACAACGTGTTTTTTTAGTAATTATTTTCAAAAACGGCAAATGTCAAAATATATCTCTAGTATGTGTTATAAAAGTAACAAAAGTACTTTCGATCAATTTCATCCCGTATTACTACAAAGATGTTTGTAATGAACGTCAAATAAATGCAATTAAACGATCTTATTTATATTCAATTTTTTAGTTTTCTACACTGAAAAAAATATTGTCGTGAAGTAAAAGATTTCATGTCCTTAGAATAAGAATGCAAATTTTGCTTAATATGGAAGACGCATTTCTCTAAAATAAAGTTTTTTTTCCTTGTCCAAAAGTCAATAAACTTTTGAATGAAGTTGTAATGTCCTTATAATTAAGTGATTTTACTTAAAAATGTGTATCATAACATGAAAGATAAAATTTTTGAGGTAAGGTCAACGTGACTTTAATAATTAAGAAAAATTCTTTAAAATTAATAAAATTGTCTTTAAATTGGTTTCCTTTTTGCATCTTGCCTACAAAGCAAAAAATCGTTTAAAAAAATAAGACATGTTTTCAACACTTTATTTTAAAGACGCTTTTTACTTGAAACATAGCATAATTTCTACTGGAAGTCGAGTCTTAATATGGAAAATAAAATTGTCGTTAACTCGTTTTTAAAGGATTTTGATAACAACTGACGAAAAAAATCTAAAAAAATGATAAATTAACATTTGCTTCCTAGAAGCAAGTACATAACCCCCAAATTTAAAAGAGAACTGCGTCTTTAAAGTATCCTTACTTGTATTCTCCGCTTCTTTGGCTCGGAATTAATACCCAAACTGTTAAAGTAAAGACAAAATCTTTGGAACCGGGCATGTTTTTTTTCAGTGTAAGGACATTCATATTTGCTTTACTATTGTACTATATCCTAGCATTCTCTTATTTCTGATATTAGTTCTCGAAAATTTAATTAAAATTATGGATAGTTTCAATTTTGGTTGAAAAATGTGCGCATATACATTTATTTTAACTTCTTCTCACATTGAAAACTAATGACTTGATTTGTATTATTGCATGTTATCTACTTTTTTTGAGAACGAACATTTCTTAAAAACGCTATGGTCGAGAACTTAGGGCTACCGGTTACAAATATTGAGGGGGTCCAATTTTGCCGGTTGACAGTATCGTCCGCTTATGATCCAGAGCAGCGACTGACGTTTACTGCTCGTGTGCATGATCTAGGTCGTGTGTTGACCCCCGCCGAAGCCGTGCCAGAACGGATCAAGGAATCCTTTTTGGGATTACCTTTGGCAGATCCGCAATTTTACCGAGTGGGACGGGTTGCGATCGTTTTTGGTCCTGAGGTGTATGGGCGAATCATAACACATAGGGTATATACGTCGCCCGGTCTCCCGGTGGCTCATTATACAATCTTCGGTTGGGTTCTGTCCGGGTTGTGTAACTGCTAGGGTAGTCGCGAGGGCCCCCCATTTGGGTTCTAACGGCCCCCTTTTTGGCCATCGTTTTATTCTATATCTATTCGCGAGAACCCCCATTTTTGGGGTTCTACCGGGTCCCCTTTTGACCCATCGCTACTTTGTCGCGAGAGCCCCCCTTTTGGGTTCTACCAGGTCCCCTTCTGACCTTACGTACCTATTTTTGTTAGTTTTTTTTTGTAATCTAGTCTTAAGTTGATGTTGAAAAGATAAATAACGAATAAATTGAATTTTTTATAAATGAACTGAAAGAAACTCACTTGCACTGCACTTAGCCTAATATTGTATTTTAAGTTTAGTTTAATTACAACATACCTTGATGTTGCAAGGCGGCCGGCAATGTTTAAGTTAGAAGAAAGTTTAATTTGGTTTAATAGTGATCGTTAAAATTTTGTATACTACTTTTTGGTGCATCCCTGGCAGAGTAGAAATGTCATAATTCGAACATTATTTTGTCTTGTCAAAAGCCCCCGCCTTCCGCCATCTTGGTTGAGAGCATCTTTCTTGTCATTATCTATCTTGCTATCGATAAGCGAATTGTTGCGGTTGCGATTTATCCATATCGTTGGAAATTATAGGTAATATTGTTTACCATAAATTATAATAAAAAACACCTTAATAAAACCTTCTGCTCTTGTTATATATTGAAAATATTAAACTATCGTGTTTTTATTTTTCTCTATATTTACATATTTTTTCGCAATCGGCGAACAGTTACCTTTTTTAAAACAAATTAATTGAGTTTTGCAATCAACATCAATTAAATTTTTAATTGAATCAATTAAAAAATTAATTGAAATTTGCTAAAAAATCAATTAATTTTTTAATCAAGAATTTTTTCTATGCGCAATTAAAGCTGTGATTGATACTATCATTTTCGTGATTGAAGACATTTCAATTAAAAAATTAATTGGATCAACTAATTTGGTGATTGAATCAGAAAAAAAAAATTTTTGTGTGTATTCTAACCGAATGATTCTGGTGATTTTGATAATCCGAAATCCAAACAATAATAAGTCAAGATTGTATCGAGCGATCTCCTAGCTCAACCTAGCTTAAATGGAAAGTAGCAAGATCTTTTACAACTCGCGGTCCATATTGAAAGCTACTATTGAGTCAAAATTCCAGGAAGATTTTCTATAAATTGGATTGGCATGGAAACTAATGGTGTTTATGGAATCATCCTCGAGTAATCTAGATTCCAATAATTTATTTCTAAACGAAGGAGGAGGCAAAATATCGTTCCTACAACTATTTACTCTTGTATTACCACTTATTAATTTATTATTTATACCACTGTAGTTCAACCCGTCTTTCAACACATGAGTTTGTCAACGATGGAATAATTTTTTTATGACCGTGAGTATCAAAAAAAAATCTTTATTTTTATTAAAATAAACATGTGTTAAAGACCAAACAAATAGTACGTACACAGAAAAAAATATCATCAAAATATTTCCAATTAAAAAGTTAATTGAATTTGAAATTTTTTTCAATTAATATATTAATTGGTACAATTAACTTTTTAATCAAGATAGAAACATTAAGTTAATTAAGTCAATGATTGAAAATTTTAAAATTTTTAATTAAAAAGTTAATTGATACAATTAACTTTTAATCATATTCGGAAGACTAAGTCAGTTTATGATGATGATGAACATTTTTTTTTTAAATTTTTAATTAATTTTTTTTTAAACAATCAATTGTTAATCCAAATAAAAATTCTAAGCCAATTCAGAATTTAATTGAAAATAGTTACCTTTTTTTAATTAATAAATTAATTGAGTTTTGCAATCAACATCAATTAAATTTTTTTTAAAAAAAATTAATTGAAATATGGCAATGAAATCAATTAATTTTTTAATCAAGAATTTTTTCTATGCTATGATCCCATAATTGGATCAATTAATTTCGTGATTGAATCAGAAAAAATTTTTTTGTGTGTACACAAAAAAAAGAAGAAAAATCTTGTCAGCCGTATCATATGAACACTAAGATATAAACCGCATAAGGATACTATTATATTTACACTAAAACTATTTAATTTAACTAGTACATTTCAGTCTTAACATTTTATCTTCTTAATTTCAATCCACTTTCTCAACTTTTCGTTTGCATTTTCTCACAACTCATTTTAAATATGTTTGTTTTTAATAAATTCAATTTAAACATGAATCACTAAGCCCGTTTTATACCATTTTCACGAAAATGAAGCCATGATTGGTTGAGTCGCACAGTGGGCCGATGTCTTAACTCATCGAGCAAGGATGGGAGGGTATAAGAGGAAAGACAAGCTACACCATTGGTTCTTCCAAAATGTAGGCATTTCTGTTACCCTGTGAATTTTGTTTTGTTTCATTTTTTTGTTTTAACATGGCAATCCTTTAATAAGAGCTACCTAAAATTTATTAATTTATGTTAACTGGCCGAAATCTATACCTTATGGCAAGAACACTCCCCCATTGCCCTGAGCAAGGCCGGCATTATAGGTAGCACCCACACATAAGGTATCGTATTTGAAAGAGAAGGGTCGTTACACATCACGCCGATATCACAAAAATAAGTAAATATTTTTCGACAAATTCAAGAACATTTACTAGCCATAATTAGGTTTTTTCCTTTGTTAAAGAAAATTTTGTATTTTGAAGGAAAAAATTGGACTTCAAAATTACAAGAATGTCTTTAGTGACATACGAAGTTCATGATGAAGTCATTTGTAATAAATTAGTAAATCTTTATGCTTAATTTGCGTATACTTTTTTCCCCGTATTTTAGTTAGTTTAACTAACGTACATACAAAATTATTAGAGTAAAGGAAACTTTCTCCAAACATAATATTTCCTTGAATTAAAATAAAGTTAAATTGGCTTTAGTGAAACAGAGAGTGTAGGACAGAAGAAAAAAGCTGAAAACTAGTAAATTAAAATTTGTTTTCTAGAGTCAAATACGCAAAACACACAACCAGGGATCCGGAGCGGTGCAAGCCCTTTTTTTGCCGGAGCGGGAGCGGAGCGGGAGAGGCATTTCTAAAATCCGGAGCGGAGCGGTTTCCAAATGTAAAACCGCTCCGCTCCGAATAAAATATTACTTGAATGAAATGTGTAACTTTGAAATTACACTGTGTAGGTAATTTCCAATATAGCTAGTACTTAGCGTAGTGTGAGTAAACGTTTAAAATGTACGATATGTATTTTTGTACGTATGTACATTGGGGAAAACACAACGTGTTTTTTTAGTAATTATTTTCAAAAACGGCAAATGTCAAAATATATCTCTAGTATGTGTTATAAAAGTAACAAAAGTACTTTCGATCAATTTCATCCCGTATTACTACAAAGATGTTTGTAATGAACGTCAAATAAATGCAATTAAACGATCTTATTTATATTCAATTTTTTAGTTTTCTACACTGAAAAAAATATTGTCGTGAAGTAAAAGATTTCATGTCCTTAGAATAAGAATGCAAATTTTGCTTAATATGGAAGACGCATTTCTCTAAAATAAAGTTTTTTTTCCTTGTCCAAAAGTCAATAAACTTTTGAATGAAGTTGTAATGTCCTTATAATTAAGTGATTTTACTTAAAAATGTGTATCATAACATGAAAGATAAAATTTTTGAGGTAAGGTCAACGTGACTTTAATAATTAAGAAAAATTCTTTAAAATTAATAAAATTGTCTTTAAATTGGTTTCCTTTTTGCATCTTGCCTACAAAGCAAAAAATCGTTTAAAAAAATAAGACATGTTTTCAACACTTTATTTTAAAGACGCTTTTTACTTGAAACATAGCATAATTTCTACTGGAAGTCGAGTCTTAATATGGAAAATAAAATTGTCGTTAACTCGTTTTTAAAGGATTTTGATAACAACTGACGAAAAAAATCTAAAAAAATGATAAATTAACATTTGCTTCCTAGAAGCAAGTACATAACCCCCAAATTTAAAAGAGAACTGCGTCTTTAAAGTATCCTTACTTGTATTCTCCGCTTCTTTGGCTCGGAATTAATACCCAAACTGTTAAAGTAAAGACAAAATCTTTGGAACCGGGCATGTTTTTTTTCAGTGTAAGGACATTCATATTTGCTTTACTATTGTACTATATCCTAGCATTCTCTTATTTCTGATATTAGTTCTCGAAAATTTAATTAAAATTATGGATAGTTTCAATTTTGGTTGAAAAATGTGCGCATATACATTTATTTTAACTTCTTCTCACATTGAAAACTAATGACTTGATTTGTATTATTGCATGTTATCTACTTTTTTTGAGAACGAACATTTCTTAAAAACGCTGTTCGAAAATGTATTTTTACAATAAAGGGGAAAAAAGCGAAATTAGGTAACACTAGATCTGAGTAAGAATATTCGTAGGTATACCACGGACTGATTTCGATGGAGGTTGTTGCAAACATAAACATACACACACACATTACAAATATAACAAAACCTCTTTCGGAGAGTAGTTACTTCTACTCTGTGTATAGACTTTCAATTCCAATCAGCGTTGCCGTTTTGGTCCAAAAGATTTCTAATTTTTAAATTTGGTCCGATGGTCGGACCAAACAGAATTTGGTCCATTTTGGTCCATTTTCATAAATTTGGTTTCTATCACATATTAAATAGTAGATGGTGCACCGCAAAGAATATTGTCGGGAGGCCAAATATTTCACATGCTTAAAATACGAATACGAATTTTGCTTAGAATAGAAGACGTATTTCTCTGAAATAAAGTTTTTTTCCTTGTCTAAAAGTCTCTAAACTTTTCAATGAAGTCTGTTTGTCCTTATAGCTAAGTGATTCGACATAAAAATGTGTATCCTAACATGAATGAAAATTTCGTTTTAATGAAGTCAAAATGGATTTAATATTTCTGAAAAAATCTTCAAAATTAATAAAATGTTTCAACACATTGTTTTAAAGTCATTATACCCTGAACCACATAGTGGTTAGGGTATAATAAGTTTGATCTGCCAAAAAATGTGCCTACCAGAAATATTGATTTTAAACCCCATAAAATATATACCGATCGACTCAGAATCACCTCCTGAGTCGATCTAGCGCTTGGTGTCCGTCCGTCTGTCCATGTATTTGTTGTTCACAGGATTCCGGTCGCAATTATTAACCGATTATGATGAAATTTGGTACAGGGAGTTTTTTGGGCACAAGGACGAACGCTATTGAATTTGGAAGAAATCGGATCAAATTTAGATATAGCTCCCATTTATATGTATCGCCCGATTTCGGCAAATGGGGTCACGCTGTGCTTTTTTTCAAACGGATCGTCGCCAAATTTGGCAAAAGGTAATCTTTTTCATCGCCCTTCAAGTCTGCAAAATTTCATCCAAATCGGTTCAGATTTAGATATAGCTCTCATATATATGTATCGCCCGATTTTCCCAGATTTAGCTATAGCTCCCATATATATGTACCGCCCATATATATGTGTCTTATTATTTATTGAACGATTTTTTGCTTTGTAGCCAAGATGCAAAAAGACAACAAATTTAAAGACAATTTCATTAATTTTAAAGAACTTTTCTGAATTATTAAAGACAAGTTGACCTTAGCCCAAACATTTTTTCTTTCATGTTATGATACCCATTTTTAAGTCAAATCACTTAATTATAATGACAAGATGACTTCATTGAAAAGTTTATCGACTTTTGCACAAGGAAAAAAACTTTATATTAGAGAAATGCGTCTTCTATGCTAAGCAAATATTGCATTCGTATTTTAAGGACATGAAATCTTTGGCCTCAAGACAATATGTTTTTCAGTGCAGTATTTTCGTAGATATACTTTCTACGAGGATATTGTTGTCGAAATCATCACAGATTATGACTCCATTATAGTATATTGTCCATTAAGACTATTCAGTACACTGAAAATATCATAGTCATGAATTTACCTCGTATCACTGAGTACAGCCCGATGCTATATTTATCTCAAGGAACCTTATTTTCAAAGCTTAGTGAAACTATTTAGAGAAGATTTAATAAACCTTAACACCAGCACTGGTCTTATTACCAGCACTGAGAAAGGATAAACCACCGCAGGAAAACCCATTGTAACTTGTATAAAGGGCAGCCAATTTAAAGCGATCCCCAGATTTCACTTCTTGAGCAGCACCTTTTTGCGAATTTGTATCGCTCGATTTTCGTACATATTATACAAATTTGCAGCAATATTCTGACAAGCATATATTCCACTGTGTTGTAGAAAATCATTCAAAATATAAAAAAACAATTTAAACCCACTGACGAATTCGTCGTCGCCCTTTCACCATACCTTTATGTATAGGGGAATGAGCTGTTCGTACGAAAAACAGCCTGGGGTAAAACAGTTCATAAAGCTTCAAGATTGTGTTGGAGATACCAGCATAGATATGAATGTGAAAAAGTGGTACTCGCTTATGATTTGTATACATTTGTTTAGCTTAAATACTGCGACTGACTGGAGGAGGTTGAATTTGAGAACCCGCCATTTATGTTGGCTTTTGTACTTTTAGATTATCATTTTCATTTTACAATCACCGATGTCTTTCTCGTGAATGATGTTGTTTTAGTTCAGTGTTTTTTTTTTTCTGTATCCGTTTTTGCATTTGTGTGTTCAGTTCGGTTCCATGAGTATTACATGATTTTAATTGGTTTCCGCTTTGGTTAGATGCAAAGTGCAATGCAGTGCAGTGAAAAGACAGAAGGCATTTCATAGAACTCATGGTCGACAAATAAACATGCCACATATCCCATTCATATTCATATTTCATACATCAGATATGAAATATCTTCCATTTGTAGATCAAATATTGAGATATGCTATGGTGAATGGTTTCTATGGGGTGGTTGAATTTGGCGATTTGAGGTTGATTGACATTATACTGTTGGCATCTAGTGGCTTCTACTTCTATGGCATCAAATTAAAATGAACAAAACATCATTGGCATATGGACTAAAACACATAAGAGTAACTGGGCGTGCATCTTAATCATGTTGACATTTCGATTGAAAGTCTCATATGCTCACATATTTTAAATAATTGATTTGTTTATAATTAATAAGTCAACCTTCGAAAAGCTTCTTAAAAGTCTTGCCCTTAGCTTTATAAATCAACAATTTTGGATAGGATAATGAAATGGCTATCAATAAATTGATTAAACAAATTAACTTTAAGATTATACTGAAATATTGTTCATTCTTTTATGGGATGACAGTATTTTCAATATGGAGACTTTAATACTTTAGTGACAACAAATCTTAAATTCAATTAACTTATGCAAAAGGCCAAAACATTCTGTCTTTTGGTTATAAACTCTAAGTGATTTACTTGATATGGAGTGTATAAGTACATACTCATATGTACACCGAGTTAGTTGATTGGACAAATTAATTGTAATATAATTGCATAAAACGTTTACCTTATGTTTATAATATCAAAGTACGAGCATGTATACAAAATTTTACTCAAGACAAATGGTTAATTTATTGATTAATTTGATCCAAAGCAAAGAATAAACATAGAAATAGAATGGGTGGGCGTTACCCAGAGATGGGTCAATAACCTATGACTGTTTCATACATTAAAAAGAAAGCCAATTTAACTTTATTTTAGTTCATGGAATTATTATGTTTAGAGAAAGTTTCCTTTACTCTAATAATTTTTTGCGTACGTTAGTTAAATGAACCAAAACCGAGGAAAAAATATACACAAATGAAACATAAAGATTAACTAAATTCGTGCCTTCCACAAAATACTTCAGTATTTCTTTAAATTTGCAAATTTTACTACAAATGAGTTCATCATGAACTTCGTAAGTCACTAAAGACATTCTTGCAATTTTGAACTCCAAATTTCTCCTTGAAACTAGAAATTTTTCTTTAACAAGTGAAAAAACTTAATTACGAGTATGTTTAAAAATTTTCTTGAATTTGTCGAAAAATGTTTACTTATTTTAATGACATCGGCGTGATGCCAGCACACGCATAGAAAAAACATGTTTGGACATGGTTGCCGCATCCATTTAATGCTTATCTACAGTATGTAATTGTCGCGCAAACCATGTATTTTGTCTTTATAAGAATAATTTTCAAGCGGAGAAAAATATATGTTGGCAATAAGCATTTAAATGGTTCTCAAATGCCGCAAACATGTTCTATTATTTAAATGATAGAATTTGAGACCATTACATGGTCGGGAAAATCATGAACCTGACCATCCATTTTTTTACTTTTTTGCATATTTTTATAGGATACGTATAGACATGTCTAGAACCATTACATGGCCATAAAGACCATGTACATTTTTTTCGTGACCATTTAATTTTTTAACATTATTGCAGCGAAAAGAATTTTGTAAAAACATTGAGCAGGTACACACGATTTTCATTTTTCGCGTCAGTCGTGTGTTGATTGTTACTTAGAATGGACGGAGAATACGGAATTACTGTGTTTTGTGTTAATTTATTTATTCAGAAGTGACACGTGGTTTTATGTGAACACAAAAAAGGAAAGTGTAAGTGAAAAAATGTACCTGTTTTTATACCCTCCACCAAAGGATGGGGGTATATTAACTTTGTCATTCCGTTTGAAACACATCGAAATATTGCTCTAAGACCCCATAAAGTATATATATTCTGGGTCGTGGTGAAATTCTGAGTCGATTTGAGCATGTCCGTCCGTCCGTCTGTTGAAATCACGCTAACTTCCGAACGAAACAAGCTATCGAATTGAAACTTGGCACAATTAGTTGTTATTGAAATAGGTCAGATGGTATTGCAAATGGACCATATCGGTCCACTTTTACGTATAGCCCCCATATAAACGTACCCCCAAATTTGGCTTGTAGACCCTCTAAGAGAAACATATTTCATCCGATCCGTATGAAATTTGGTACATGGTGTTAGTATATGGCCTCAAACACCCATGCAAAAATTGGTCGAAATCGGTCCATAATTCTATATAGCCCCCATATAAGCCGATCCCCTGATTTGGCTTTGGGAGCCTCTAAGAGAAGCAAATTTCATCCGATCCGGCCGGAAATTTGGTACATGGTCTTTGCATATGGTCCTTAACAACCATGCAAAAATTGGTCTACATCGGTCCATAATTTATATAGCCCCCATATAAACCGATCCCCAGATTTGACCTCCGGAGCCTCTTGGAAGACCAAAATTCATCTGATTCAGTTGATATTTGGTACGTGGTGTTAATATATTTGACCTCCGGTGCCCCTTAGAAGAGCAAAATTCATCCGATTCGGTTGAAATTTGTTACGTGATGTTAGTATATGGTATCCAACAACCATGCAGGAATTGGTTCATATCAGTCCATAATTATATATAGCCCCCATATAAACCGATCCCCAGATTTGACCTCCGGTGCCTTTTGGAGAAGCAAAATTCATCCGATCTGGGTGAAATTTGGTACGTGGTGGTAGTATATGATATTTAACAACCATGCCAAAAGTGGTCCATATCAGTCCATAATCATATATAGCCCCCATATAAACCGATCCCGAGATTTGGTTTTGGAACCTCTTGGAGGAGCAAATTTCATCCAAATCAGTTGAAATTTGGTACATTGTACTAGTATATGGCCGTTAACAACAATGCCTAAATAGGTCTATATCGGTCTATAGTTATATATAGCCCTCAGATAAATCGATCCCCAATCACACAAAAATTGGTCCATATCAAGTTCATATTTCTATTCTGACTCCCTACGTACCGTGCAAAAGTCCATATCGATTCGTAATTATTTGTTGACTTACCTATACATACCTTTTTTGTCTACACGGATAAAAAAGACTGTTTTTCATATGTTTGGCTATAAACATTATATGTTTGGAACACAAATTTTTAAACACAATATTTTTGAGTGCAAGCATATAATGTTCATAAACTAGCATAACATGTTTGGGACATATATGTTAATATGTTACAACATATTATGTTTGGGTCATAAAATGTTTGTAAATATAATATGCTTGGATGCAAACATATATTAATTTAGAAATAGCCTATAAACATATATGTGTTTAGTAGCTTGGAGCGCTATTTAACAGGGAGCGATATTGAATTAAGTTGGTGGTTGTTGCTTGTTATTAAAAAATTAACATTTTATTTTTCCTTGGGCAATTGATCAGCTACTTCTTTGATCCTTACAAACTGTGTGGTCCGCTGTTCGAATCCCCGTCCGGCAAAAGGTAAATTTAAAATAAAAAAAATCATAAAATTGAATAATTTCTTCTACAATGTTTGTATTGCAGAAAAAGGTGCTAAGAACTAAAAAATATCGTGGAAGTGAGAAAGATGTGGGGGAATATACAATTAGGCAGAAACAAAATTTTGAGCATTCAGGTCGAAAACCTATGTTGTTAGCACCTATATTACCTGTTTATTTTCATAATTCATTATGATTGTAAATATATAAATAAATAAATAAAATTTTGAGCACAATATTGTTTGGGGGATTTTTTTTTAAGGGTGCAAAATGCTTCCAAACATATTATATGTTCACATAATAACATATTGTTTTTTGGAAGACAACATTATTGAATTTGGATGCAAAAATACAAAATGTTTGGAACTTAGACTACCCAAACATATATTGTTTAGACCAATATGCTTTCAAACATATTATATATTGGAAGAGATCAAACATATAAATGTTTGGGCAATACCCAAAAATGTATATGCTTGAAGCAAAATAAGTTTGGGAGTATATGTTACAGAGGCGATTTTTTGTGAGGGTGTAATATATACCACAATTTAGAAAACGATTTAAGATACCACAACCCAAGTAATTCGATTGTGGATGACAGTCTTTAGTACAAGTTTCTATGCAATCCATGGTGGAGGGTACATAAGATTCGGCCTGGCGAACTTCGGCCGTATATACTTGTTTGTTCTGTTTTCTGATATATGGAATGATTACTTATAATTGAAATTGAACCAAAATAGAGTGTTTAAAAATATGTGAGGTTTGCTTGCACGAAATTATAAACACAAATAAACAATGAATTAGTTTATAAATAAATAAAAACAAATAAATAAAGCTAATTTTGTGTTTTCTTTTCTCAAGTGGCGTCCTTTTTTCGACGACGAAAAAGTTTTTTTCATAAAGATCAAAACATTTTAGGTTGTGACCATGTTCTTTTAAATGGAAGAAAAACATTTTTGACGAATGCCATAACATTTTAGATTCTGACCATTGTCTTTTAATGGAAACAATTTTTTTATCAATATAAAAACATTTTAGATGAGGACAATTTTTTTTTTTCTTAGAACCATGTTCACTGAGCCAACATGGTTGCAGGTGAAAATGTTACATGGTCGCCGCAAAAATAGCTTCTATCATGTTATTTTGCTCTTCGAATATGATGAATATGCAAAGATATTCCCGCTAAATCATGACAAAACCTAGAATAACAAGTGAGTAATGTAGAAAGTCGGTGAGACGACTATATCATTCCCCAACATAAAAAGGTCACCAAAAACGTAGTGAAAATTTTCATTTTGGTTCAGGAAGTTTGACATCAAATATTTTCAAAAATGTTGCTTGTATGGATTTGTACCATTTTATCAATTCCTACTCTGTTTTCAACTCATTTGAAACAAAAAAGTTAAAATCGTCTATCAAAAATTGAAAGAATTTAGTTATACAAAATTTAATTAAAAGATTTTGCTGTGTAGTTAAAATATAGAAAATGGTTTGGAGAACATTTTTGGAAGTGCTCTTGAAGTTGAGCCTTTAGCACAATTTCCAAATTTTGTTGCTTGGACCCTAAACCACCCCTACTGAATTTGTAAGCCTAAGCATTTGCACTTTTTTCTATGTCCATATTTAAGAAAAATTAAGCGGCATTACAGTCAGCTAAAAAAAGTTGTACACCAATCAATTTGAAATAAATTGTGAAACGATAAGAAAAATATAAAGTAGTAGGTTAAAGTGGCAGCTCGATTTCGTTTCAGGCTCACTTAGACTATTCACTCCATTGTGATACCACATTAACTTAAGATAGCTATTACATATAAACACATATAGTTTTAACCGCAGAACCTTCTCGATTATTTTCTTCTGTTGGTCCAACTATATTATTCCAAAAACATTAGTAGACTACTTAAGTTAACGTTTTCCAGATGCTCCGAAAATTCACTTACGCCTTCAGAAGTGTTTAACTGACTCATTTTCATCCGCATCATGATAGTTCTTACAGTAGTCATTATACTTCGCGCCAATAGTTTTTGCAAACTGGCCTATCAGGCAGAGACCCATTTTAGCAGGAGGACCCATAACAGGACCCATATAAGGAGTGATATCTGACGTCTTGAGAACACTAGTATGTGTAGCATGCGGTTTAAGTTTAAATGGGACCATATTCACTTGTTGTCGTTACAACCCTTTCAATTCTCCCATCGAGCATTTGCCATCAGCCTTCTCACGCAGTAAGAGCTCACAGGTAGCCAGAGGCATACCAACAGATTCTAGTTGCCATCGAATACTCGTATGTAAGGTATGTAAGGTAGTTCCTAGCCTTGCTAACTCGTCCGCTTCTCAGTTGCCCTGTATATTCATATGGCCAGGCACCCATATTAGGTGAATGTTGTACTGCTCAGCCGGACATCAAGCTTTAATTTATATCATTAATTGAAGCTTGAAATCCAGGCTAAAAAATAGAGAGAAAATTAATTCAGATTTATTTCTGTTAAGTGAAATAAAAAACACAAACGAAAATGTTAATTTCACTTAGCCAAAAAACGTGTAAACGTTGTGTTGTCCCATTAAAAATATGGGACGAATTCTTGGGGTCATTATATTGGATAAACACAAAATCATCTTCCCGACCTATTTTTTGGGCATATTCGTCCACATTATTCTCCAGAATATTTAAATTGTCTATTTTGAACTATACAACGAATAATAGGTGAGTGAAATATTATCATAAGAGCAATTAGATTGGTTATTAAATCTAAAATTTTAATTAGGAATGGTTAATAAATAAGGATAGCACGCCATATTTTAAGAAACCGAGCCATACTTACCTATGTTAGCTAAATCCAAATCTGAACCGATTTTGATAACATTTTTCGTATTTAGTTGGTATTATAGAATATTATATTGTGTCAACTTTGAGTAATATCAGTGTATAAATAAGGATATTGTGGCCGAATTTCGGAAAATCGGGCGATATATACATACATATGGGAGCCAAATCTGAACCGAATCGGAAGCTAAACCAATTTGTATGGGGTTTTGCATGAAAAGTTGGTACTATAGAAAATTTAGTTGTACCTACTTTAAGTAAGGGTCGACTAGATCGATTATTTTACCATGACCTAGAATATGGTAAATGCCTTTTATATAAGCTAACATTTCGATGCATTACAAACGGAGTGTCAAAGTTAGTATACGTCCCATCCAATGGTGGAGGGTATAAAAATCGGAAAAGGAGACATTTATCCACCTCTACGTCTCTCACCAGATATCACAAATTTTCATTTTCTTTGTGAATTTCAAATAATCCAAGTGTCGACTTTCGACGTTTGCCAATTTCGATTTTTCTGAATGTTTGAATGTTGTAATTATTGTAATGTCTACGTTTGTTTGAGTTGAAGGACCGCATGAAATAAGTCTACAAAATAAAAAATTAAATATATTTCTTCTACAGAGAACAAAAACAACGATTTCAAAACATTGACGACGATCGGTTAGTAAAAAAGCGTCATGTGACCCTATACATATACTATATATGGGATCTAAATTTGATCTGATTTCTTCCAAATTCAATAGCGTTCTTGTGTCAAAACAACATCGTGTAGTTATTTCATGGGGCTTATATCAATTGACAGATTTTGTCGAAAACTATTTTGGTCAAAGAGACGATTTTTGACTTTATTCCAAATTTATTTGGAACATAAAAACAAACATACATTAGTTTTTATGTATATACTTAAGAATTCATATATAATTATGTATTCAGATGCAAAAAAAAAAATACATATTTGCCATGTACATTTTGATACAAAATATAAATCGCCTAGATGTAAAAGTGTCATAAATTTTTAAACTCGTTCTCTCTTATTGACAAAATCTTATTCAGTGAAGAATTGTGAAATGGCAAATGGAGTCAAAGTTTAATAGTGTTAAATCTTTTCCATATAAATACATACACTTTGTGAAAAATTTCGACAACCAATTCCTTGCTTGCGTGTAAGAGTCACACAGCAGTGAAGCTTGTCATATTGAGCGTTTCGAATGAGCTATAAATAAACGTCAAGATGAAATAACACGCATTCGCCTGTGAAATCTTAAACAGCTAATCGTAAACAATTTATCTTGAAAATATAAATGACGAGTACTTGGGCATACCCCATTACGTTCTGTCACTCACTGAGACAGTGTTTACGACTTGACGCCATCCATGGAGTCCTTGTTCCCCTTTACTGGGGCCAGTCACTATAGTAATCCGCATTACAATTTGCTGCTAACGTTCGTAACACGAATATATAAATGTCCTTGCTCAAAATGTGATGTTGCATATTTCAACGAGATTGCACACATACACACGAACATATCTCCTTAATATCTGAAAATCTTGGTTAGTGGTGTGAGTTAAACTCCTTTCAAATGTGTTGCACTTACAATACCGTAGTTAAAACAAAAGAGATACATTGACATTGATGGCTAGAGGAAACGACACATTTGAAAGCTGACAATATATAATTTTAAAATATAAAAGCTTTGCAGCGCAAGTGAATTTAAAATCTCAAATAATTGCAAGAAGATGTTTTTTTTTTCTTTTGTCTTTAAAAATACTTTATTAAAAGGAAATAAAACGTATTGGACAATAGTTACAGTGCATGGCATTAACTCAGGTTTATCATACATTTTGGCCGGACATATCTTATTACTGAATGATTTTGATTGATATCATTGATCTGAGACCACATGAAATACAAGTATTTGAGTTTGATTTGCTTAAAACTCAATCCACAGATTTGACATGTTTTATCGGATTCATTTTAATTGGGTAATATATGTGAGTACGTGAGTAATATTTTACTCACGCACTCACATATATTACCCAATTAAAATGAATCCGATAAAACATGTCAAATCTGTGGATTGAGTTTTAAGCAAATCAAACTCAAATACTTGTATTTCATGTGGTCTCAGATCAATGATATCAATCAAAATCATTCAGTAATAAGATATGTCCGGCCAAAATGTATGATAAACCTGAGTTAATGCCATGCACTGTAACTATTGTCCAATACGTTTTATTTCCTTTTAATAAAGTATTTTTAAAGACAAAAGAAAAAAAAAACATCTTCTTGCAATTATTTGAGATTTTAAATTCACTTGCGCTGCAAAGCTTTTATATTTTAAAATTATATATTGTCAGCTTTCAAATGTGTCGTTTCCTCTAGCCATCAATGTCAATGTATCTCTTTTGTTTTAACTACGGTATTGTAAGTGCAACACATTTGAAAGGAGTTTAACTCACACCACTAACCAAGATTTTCAGATATTAAGGAGATATGTTCGTGTGTATGTGTGCAATCTCGTTGAAATATGCAACATCACATTTTGAGCAAGGACATTTATATATTCGTGTTACGAACGTTAGCAGCAAATTGTAATGCGGATTACTATAGTGACTGGCCCCAGTAAAGGGGAACAAGGACTCCATGGATGGCGTCAAGTCGTAAACACTGTCTCAGTGAGTGACAGAACGTAATGGGGTATGCCCAAGTACTCGTCATTTATATTTTCAAGATAAATTGTTTACGATTAGCTGTTTAAGATTTCACAGGCGAATGCGTGTTATTTCATCTTGACGTTTATTTATAGCTCATTCGAAACGCTCAATATGACAAGCTTCACTGCTGTGTGACTCTTACACGCAAGCAAGGAATTGGTTGTCGAAATTTTTCACAAAGTGTATGTATTTATATGGAAAAGATTTAACACTATTAAACTTTGACTCCATTTGCCATTTCACAATTCTTCACTGAATAAGATTTTGTCAATAAGAGAGAACGAGTTTAAAAATTTATGACACTTTTACATCTAGGCGATTTATATTTTGTATCAAAATGTACATGGCAAATATGTATTTTTTTTTTTGCATCTGAATACATAATTATATATGAATTCTTAAGTATATACATAAAAACTAATGTATGTTTGTTTTTATGTTCCAAATAAATTTGGAATAAAGTCAAAAATCGTCTCTTTGACCAAAATAGTTTTCGACAAAATCTGTCAATTGATATAAGCCCCATGAAATAACTACACGATGTTGTTTTGACACAAGAACGCTATTGAATTTGGAAGAAATCAGATCAAATTTAGATCCCATATATAGTATATGTATAGGGTCACATGACGCTTTTTTACTAACCGATCGTCGTCAATGTTTTGAAATCGTTGTTTTTGTTCTCTGTAGAAGAAATATATTTAATTTTTTATTTTGTAGACTTATTTCATGCGGTCCTTCAACTCAAACAAACGTAGACATTACAATAATTACAACATTCAAACATTCAGAAAAATCGAAATTGGCAAACGTCGAAAGTCGACACTTGGATTATTTGAAATTCACAAAGAAAATGAAAATTTGTGATATCTGGTGAGAGACGTAGAGGTGGATAAATGTCTCCTTTTCCGATTTTTATACCCTCCACCATTGGATACTAACTTTGACACTCCGTTTGTAATGCATCGAAATGTTAGCTTATATAAAAGGCATTTACCATATTCTAGGTCATGGTAAAATTATCGATCTAGTCGACCCTTACTTAAAGTAGGTACAACTAAATTTTCTATAGTACCAACTTTTCATGCAAAACCCCATACAAATTGGTTTAGCTTCCGATTCGGTTCAGATTTGGCTCCCATATGTATGTATATATCGCCCGATTTTCCGAAATTCGGCCACAATATCCTTATTTATACACTGATATTACTCAAAGTTGACACAATATAATATTCTATAATACCAACTAAATACGAAAAATGTTATCAAAATCGGTTCAGATTTGGATTTAGCTAACATATGTAAGTATGGCTCGGTTTCTTAAAATATGGCGTGCTATCCTTATTTATTAACCATTCCTAATTAAAATTTTAGATTTAATAACCAATCTAATTGCTCTTATGATAATATTTCACTCACCTATTATTCGTTGTATAGTTCAAAATAGACAATTTAAATATTCTGGAGAATAATTTGGACGAATATGCCCAAAAAATAGGTCGGGAAGATGATTTTGTGTTTATCCAATATAATGACCCCAAGAATTCGTCCCATATTTTTAATGGGACAACACAACGTTTACACGTTTTTTGGCTAAGTGAAATTAACATTTTCGTTTGTGTTTTTTATTTCACTTAACAGAAATAAATCTGAATTAATTTTCTCTCTATTTTTTAGCCTGGATTTCAAGCTTCAATTAATGATATAAATTAAAGCTTGATGTCCGGCTGAGCAGTACAACATTCACCTAATATGGGTGCCTGGCCATATGAATATACAGGGCAACTGAGAAGCGGACGAGTTAGCAAGGCTAGGAACTACCTTACATACACTGAAAAAACAGTGAACCCACCAGGAAAGATAACTTTCGATTAATTTTAGAAAATTTGGAACTTTTTTAGAAAATTTTAACTAAACGGTATTACAAGCGCTGGCATCACTCCGATATGGCAAAAATAAGTAAATATTTTTCGACAAATTCAAGAAAATTTATTAGACATAACTAAATTTTTTCAGTAGTTAAAGAAAATTTTGTAGTTTTAAGAGAAATCTTGGAGTTCACAAATGCAAGAATGTCTTTAGTGACATACGAAGTTCATGATGGACACATTTTTGGTAAAATTTACAAATTTAAAGAAATAATGAACTATTTTGTAAGAAATACGAAATTAGGAAATCTTTACGCTTTATTTGTGTATAACTTTTTCCCGTTTTTTAGTTCAATTAACTAACATACGCAAACAATTATTTGATTAAAATAAACTTTTTCCAAACATAATGATTCTATGAACTAATATAAAGGTAATATGGCTTTAGTGAAATAGAGAGTTCACTTTTTTTTGAGTGTACGAGTATTCGATGGCAACTAGAATCTGTTGGTATGCCTCTGGCTACCTGCGAGCTCTTACTGCGTGAGAAGGCTGATGGCAAATGCTCGATGGGAGAATTGAAAGGGTTGTAACGACACCAAGTGAATATGGTCCCATTTAAACTTAAACCGCATGCTACACATACTAGTGTTCTCAAGACGTCAGATATCACTCCTTATATGGGTCCTGCTATGGGTCCTCCTGCTAAAATGGGTCTCTGCCTGATAGGCCAGTTTGCAAAAACTATTGGCGCGAAGTATAATGACTACTGTATGAACTGTCATGATGCGGATGAAAATGAGTCAGTTAAACACTTCTGAAGGCGTAAGCGAATTTTCGGAGCATCTGGAAAACGTTAACTTAAGTAGTCTACTAATGTTTTTGGAATAATATAGTTGGACCAACAGAAGAAAATAATCGAGAAGGTTCTGCGGTTAAAACTATATGTGTTTATATGTAATAGCTATCTTAAGTTAATGTGGTATCACAATGGAGTGAATAGTCTAAGTGAGCCTGAAACAAAATCGAGCTGCCACTTTAACCTAACTATAGTACTTTATATTTTTCTTATCGTTTCACAATTTATTTCAAATTGATTGGTGTACAACTTTTTTTAGCTGACTGTAATGCCGCTTAATTTTTCTTAAATATGGACATAGAAAAAAGTGCAAATGCTTAGGCTTACAAATTCAGTAGGGGTGGTTTAGGGTCCAAGCAACAAAATTTGGAAATTGTGCTAAAGGCTCAACTTCAAGAGCACTTCCAAAAATGTTCTCCAAACCATTTTCTATATTTTAACTACACAGCAAAATCTTTTAATTACATTTTGTATAACTAAATTCTTTCAATTTTTGATAGACGATTTTAACTTTTTTGTTTCAAATGAGTTGAAAACAGAGTAGGAATTGATAAAATGGTACAAATCCATACAAGCAACATTTTTGAAAATATTTGATGTCAAACTTCCTGAACCAAAATGAAAATTTTCACTACGTTTTTGGTGACCTTTTTATGTTGGGGAATGATATAGTCGTCTCACCGACTTTCTACATTACTCACTTGTTATTCTAGGTTTTGTCATGATTTAGCGGGAATATCTTTGCATATTCATCATATTCGAAGAGCAAAATAACATGATAGAAGCTATTTTTGCGGCGACCATGTAACATTTTCACCTGCAACCATGTTGGCTCAGTGAACATGGTTCTAAGAAAAAAAAAATTGTCCTCATCTAAAATGTTTTTATATTGATAAAAAAATTGTTTCCATTAAAAGACAATGGTCAGAATCTAAAATGTTATGGCATTCGTCAAAAATGTTTTTCTTCCAGTTAAAAGAACATGGTCACAACCTAAAATGTTTTGATCTTTATGAAAAAAACTTTTTTCGTCGTCGAAAAAAGGACGCCACTTGAGAAAAGAAAACACAAAATTAGCTTTATTTATTTGTTTTTATTTATTTATAAACTAATTAATTGTTTATTTGTGTTTATAATTTCGTGCAAGCAAACCTCACATATTTTTAAACACTCTATTTTGGTTCAATTTCAATTATAAGTAATCATTCCATATATCAGAAAACAGAACAAACAAGTATATACGGCCGAAGTTCGCCAGGCCGAATCTTATGTACCCTCCACCATGGATTGCATAGAAACTTGTACTAAAGACTGTCATCCACAATCGAATTACTTGGGTTATGGTATCTTAAATCGTTTTCTAAATTGTGGTATATATTACACCCTCACAAAAAATCGCCTCTGTAACATATACTCCCAAACATATTTTGCTTCAAGCATATACATTTTTGGGTATTGCCCAATCATTTATATGTTTGATCTCTTCCAATATATAATATGTTTGAAAGCATATTGGTCTAAACAATATATGTTTGGGTAGTCTAAGTTCCAAACATTTTGAATTTTTGCATCCAAATTCAATAATGTTGTCTTCCAAAAAACAATATGTTATTATGTGAACATATAATATGTTTGGAAGCTTTTTGCACCCAAAAATATTATATGCTTAAAAAAATCCCCCAAACAATATTGTTTGGGGGATTTTTGTAAATAAACGTCAAGATGAAATAACACGCATTCGCCTGTGAAATCTTAAACAGCTAATCGTAAACAATTTATCTTGAAAATATAAATGACGAGTACTTGGGCATACCCCATTACGTTCTGTCACTCACTGAGACAGTGTTTACGACTTGACGCCATCCATGGAGTCCTTGTTCCCCTTTACTGGGGCCAGTCACTATAGTAATCCGCATTACAATTTGCTGCTAACGTTCGTAACACGAATATATAAATGTCCTTGCTCAAAATGTGATGTTGCATATTTCAACGAGATTGCACACATACACACGAACATATCTCCTTAATATCTGAAAATCTTGGTTAGTGGTGTGAGTTAAACTCCTTTCAAATGTGTTGCACTTACAATACCGTAGTTAAAACAAAAGAGATACATTGACATTGATGGCTAGAGGAAACGACACATTTGAAAGCTGACAATATATAATTTTAAAATATAAAAGCTTTGCAGCGCAAGTGAATTTAAAATCTCAAATAATTGCAAGAAGATGTTTTTTTTTTCTTTTGTCTTTAAAAATACTTTATTAAAAGGAAATAAAACGTATTGGACAATAGTTACAGTGCATGGCATTAACTCAGGTTTATCATACATTTTGGCCGGACATATCTTATTACTGAATGATTTTGATTGATATCATTGATCTGAGACCACATGAAATACAAGTATTTGAGTTTGATTTGCTTAAAACTCAATCCACAGATTTGACATGTTTTATCGGATTCATTTTAATTGGGTAATATATGTGAGTACGTGAGTAATATTTTACTCACGCACACTCACAGCGGAAAAGTTTTACTAACACATACTCATGACAAGACAATTGTTTGAGTGTGAGTCCCACTCATGACCACTGACGGCTGGAAAATTTTTATTCATGCTTACTAACAATCAAAAGATGGAATTATCGCACAGGAATGAATAAGAGTTAAAAACAAGTAAATACGGTCGACCAAGACCGAATCTTATGTACCCTCCATCATTGACTGCGCACAAAGTTATATTAAAGACTGCCATCCAAAATCGAATACTTGGATTATGATAGCTGTTGCCTATGGCAAGGTATCTTAAGCCTTCTTAAAATTGTCGACTAAATTGTTACTTAGTCCACATGGAAAACGGAAGATTAAAGCCACTTTAATTCTTGGTCGGTTTATATAGAGGTGTCTATAATTATGAATCGTTATGAACCAATCATCGCATAGTTATTAGAAGGCGAACAGATCCAATTTGTTCCAACATGAGGCTCGAGAAGTAACATATTGGTGTTATATAAAACTATGAACCGACATTTTTTTCATGATTATTAAAACGCATATACTTACATCACGTAACGAATTTCAAGCGCATTGGATGAAATTTGCTCCTTATGGTTTATATATGAGCCACATATAATTATAAACCAACATCAACCAATTTTTACATGGTTGATGGCTTTTACAATATTTACATAAATCAGTGAGCCGAATATGATGTTTATCGGTCCTTGACAATTTTTTTGGCTTCTCAACGCCGCAAAGTTTTATCCGATTGACCTAAAATTGGAACGGTTCTAAGAAAAATATAATTGCCCTCATCTAAAATGTAATTATATTGATAAAAAGAATTTTGTTTGAATGAAAAGACAATGCTCACGATTTAAAATGTTATGGTATTCATTAAAAATGGTTTTCTCCTAGTTAAAAGAACATGGTCACAACCTAAAATGATTTGATCTTTATGAAAAAACTTTTTTCATCGTCGAAAAAGGACGCCACTTGAGAAAAGAAAACACAAAATTAACTTTATATATTTGTTTTTATTTATTTATAAACTAATTCATTGTTTCTTTGTATTTATAATGCCGTTCAAGGAAACATCATATATTTTTACACACTCTATTTTATTTCAATTTTAACAATAAGTAATTATTCCATATTTACATCTTGCCCATCAAATGTACAAACGCAGACATCATGTAACTGCAAATAACAATAAATGATCCATATAGCAAAATGCAGAACAAAACACAAGTACATTTTTTAAATTACACTTTCCTTTTTTGTGTTCACATAAAACCACGTGTCACTTCTGAATAAATAAATTAACACAAAACACAGTAAATCCGTATTCTCCGTCCATTCCAAGAAACAATCAACACACGACTGACGCGCAAAATGAAAATCGTGTGTACCTGCTCAATGTTTTTATAAAATTCTTTTCGCTGCAAAAAAGTTAAAAAATTAAATGGTCACGAAATGTAAATGGTCTTTATGGCCATGTAATGGTTCTAGATATGCCTATACTTAACCTATAAAAATACTTTTTTCCCTGTAAAAAAGTTAAAAAATTGAATGGTCAGGTACATGATTTTCCCGACCATTTAATGGTCTCAAATTCTATCATTTAAATGATAGAACATGTTTGCGGTATTTCAGAACCATTCAAATGCTTATTGCCACCATACATTTTTCTCCGCTCGAAAACTATTTTTACCAAGACAAAATATATGGTTTTTGCGGCAATTACATGCTCTAGATAAGCATTAAATGGATGCGGCAACCATGTCCAAACATTGTTTTTCTGTGCGTGTATGAAGCATTTGGTTTACTTTAGACCTCGTTTTGTTATAACCCCCTACAGACAAATTTCTCGATTCGACTTCTCAGGTATCTAGACACCGTATTTTTTTATCCGATTTGTTGAAAGATACATATTTTGGTACAGGCCCCATATACAGACTGAACATAAGTTATAAACCGCTATGGGCTAAATACTAAAACATTTGATTTTAATGTATTATGAATAAAAGGCAAAACTGGATTCAGGCATACTTGTATTTTCTTTTAAAAATGCAATAGTATAGGCATATAACATATTTGAATGTGCAGCTTTGTTTGCCAAGAAATAAGGACCCAATAGACGTTTTTTAATAAGCAAATAAAGCATACTCATAAGTGGTAAACATGCACTCGGTTTTGCTCCACACTGTAGGTCAAACTCACGATTTGTCTTCGTAGGCTTCAAGATACCGTAATTATACCCCGCGCCACACTGTGGAACAGGGAATTATAAGTTAGTGCATATGTTTGCAAAACCCAGAAGGAGACGAGATAGATATATGGTGTCTTTGGCAATATTACTCAGGGCCGGTTCCTGAGTCGATCTATAGCCATGTCCGTCTGTCTATGAACACATTTTTGTGATCAAAGTCTAGGTCGCAATTTAAGTGCAATCGACTTCAAATTTGGCACAAGTATGTGTTTTGGGTCAAAATAGAACCCTATATATTTTGGAAGAAATCGGTCCAGTTTTAGACAGGGATCCGGAGCGGTCCATTTTTTTCGCTCCGCTCCGCTCCCGCTCCGGAGAAAAAAAACCGCTCCGAGAAAAAAAAAATCGCTCCGCTCCGCTCCACGCTCCTCTTCGAGAAAATTATAGTACAAACATTGTATTATTTGTACAATTGAGTTTTATTTTATTTAGAAAAATCGGGCGGTACATATATGGGAACTATAGCTAAATCTGAACCGATTTCGATGATTTTTTGCACATATAGTTAGTGCTATAGAAGATTACATTTCGTCAACTTTGAGTAAGATCGGTTGATAAATAAGGGTTTTATGACCTAATTTGGCAAAATCGGGCGATACATATATATGGGACCTATATCTAAATCTGAACCGATTTCGATGAAATTTTCAGACTTAAAGGGTGATACAGAAGATTATTTTGTGCTAAATTTGACGACTATCGGTTAGTAAAAAAGTGCAACGTGACCCCATTTGTCGAAATCGGGCAATACATATATATATGGGAGCTATATCTAAATTTGATCCGATTTCTTCCAAATTCAATAACGTTCGTCCTTGTGCCCAAAAAAACTCCCTGTACCAAATTTCATCAAAATCGGTTAATAATTGCGACCGAAATCCTGTGAACAACAAATACATGGACAGACGGACGGATGGACGGACGGACACCAAGCGCTAGATCGACTCAGGAGGTGATTCTGAGTCGTCGATTTTTATGTCGAATCACTTAGCTATAAGGATAAACAGACTTCATTGAAAAGTTTAGAGACTTTTAGAAAAGGAAAAACTTTTTTTCAGAGAAATACGTCTTCTATTCTAAGCAAAATTCGTATTTTAAGCAGGTGAAATATTTGGCCTCCCGACAATATTCTTTGCGGTGCACCATCTACTATTTAATATGTGATAGAAACCAAATTTATGAAAATGGACCAAAATGGACCAAATTCTGTTTGGTCTGACCATCGGACCAAATTTAAAAATTAGAAATCTTTTGGACCAATTTTGGTCCTATCGGACCAATTTTGGTCCTATCGGACCAAAACGGCAACGCTGATTGGAATTGAAAGTCTATACACAGAGTAGAAGTAACTACTCTCCGAAAGTTTTTATACCCTTCACCACTACTGTGGTACAGGGTATAATAAGTTTGTGCATTTGTATGTAACGCCAAGAAGGAAAAGTCTGAGACCCATCGCTTAGTATACCGATCGTCTTAGAATTAAATTCTGAGTCGATTTAGTGATGTCCGTCTGTCTGTCTGTCTGTCTGTCTGTTGATGTATTTTTGTGTGCAAAGTACAGCTCGCAGTTTTAGTCCGATTGTCCTAAAATTTGGTATAGGGTCCTGTTTCAGCTCAAAGACGATCCCTATTGATTTTGGAAAAAATCGGTTCAGATTTAGATATAGCTGCCATATATATTTTTCACCGATTTGGTCATAATTGGCGTGTATATCAACCGATCTTCCTCAAATTCGGTACATCCGAATATTTTATGAGTCTCGAAAAACTTGCAAAATATCAGCCAAATCGGTTCAGATTTAGATATAGCTCCCATATATAGCTTTCGCCCGATTTACACTCATTTGCCCACAGAGGCCAACATTTTCCTTGTAAAATCGCCACTGCTTAGTCGAAAAGTTGTAAAAATGACTCTAATTTTCCTTAACTTCTAATACATATATATCGAGCGATAAATCATAAATAAACTTTTGCGAAGTTTCCTTAAAATTGCTTCAGATTTAAATGTTTCCCATATTTTTTACTAACATTGTGTTCCACCCTAGTGCATTAGACGACTTAAATTTTGAGTCTATAGATTTTGTAGAAGTCTATCAAATTCTGTCCAAATCGAGTGATATTTAAATGTATGTATTTGGGACAAACCTTTATATATAGCCCCCAACACATTTGACGGGTGTGATATGGTATCGAAAATTTAGATCTACAAAGTGGTGCAGGGTATAATATAGTCGGCCCCGCCCGACTTTAGACTTTCCTTACTTGTTTTTGTTTTGCAACAGACGTAGAGAAGAGGTTTTGTTATATTTGTAATGTGTGTGTGTGTATGTTTATGTTTGCAACAACCTCCATCGACATCAGTCCGTTTTATACCTACGAATATTCTTACTCAGATCTAGTGTACCTAATTTCGCTTTTTTCCCCTTTATTGTATAATAAATGTATATGCGCACATTTTTCAACCAAAATTTAAACTATCCATAATTTTAATAAAATTTTCGAGAACTAATATCAGAAACAAGAGAATGCTAGGATATAGTACAATAGTAAAGCAATATGAATGTCCTTACACTGAAAAAAAAACATGCCCGGTTCCAAAGATTTTGTCTTTACTTTAACAGTAAGGATACTTTAAAGACGTAATTCTCTTTTAAATTTGGGGGTTATGTACTTGCTTCTAGGAAGCAAATGTTAATTTTTAATTTTTTAGATTTTTTCGTCAGTTGTTATCAAAATCCTTTAAAAACGAGTTAACGAGTTATTTTTTTTCCATATTAAGACTCGATTTCCAGTAGAAATTATGCTATGTTTCAAGTAAAAAGCGTCTTTAAAATAAAGTGTTGAAAAACATGTCTTATTTTTAACGATTTTTTGCTTTGTAGGCAAGATGCAAAAAGGAAACAAATTTAAAGACAATTTTATTAATTTTAAAGAATTTTTCTTAATTATTAAAGTCACGTTGACCTTACCTCAAAAATTTTATCTTTCGTGTTATGATACACATTTTTAAGTAAAATCACTTAATTATAAGGACATTACAACTTCATTCAAAAGTTTATTGCCTTTTGGGCAAGAAAAAAAAACGTTATTTTAGAGAAATGCGTCTTCCATGTTAAACAAAATTTGCATTCTTATTCTAAGGACATGGAATCTTTGACTACACGACAATATTTTTTTCAGTGTAGAAAACTAAAAAAATAAATATAAATAAGATCATTTAATTGCATTTATTTGACGTTCATTACAAACATCTTTGTAGTAATACGGGATGAAATTGATCGAAAGTACTGTTGTTACTTTTACAACACATACTAGAGATATATTTTGACATTTGCCGTTTTTGAAAACAATTACTAAAAAAACACGTTGTGTTTTCCCCAATGTACGTACGTACAAAAATACATATCGTACATTTTAAACGTTTACTCACACTACGCTAAGTACTAGCTAAATTTGAAATTACCTACACAGTGTAATTTCAAAGTTACACATTTCATTCAAGTAATATTTTATTCGGAGCGGAGCGGTTTTTCATTTGGAAACCGCTCCGCTCCCGCTCCGCTCCGGATTTTAGAAATGCCGCTCCCGCTCCGCTCCGCTCCGGATCCCTGGGTCAAACTCACGATTTGTCTTCGTAGGCTTCAAGATACCGTAATTATACCCCGCGCCACACTGTGGAACAGGGAATTATAAGTTAGTGCATATGTTTGCAACACCCAGAAGGAGACGAGATAGATATATGGTGTCTTTGGCAATATTACTCAGGGCCGGTCCCTGAGTCGATCTATAGCCATGTCCGTCTGTCTATGAACACATTTTTGTGATCAAAGTCTAGGTCGCAATTTAAGTGCAATCGACTTCAAATTTGGCACAAGTATGTGTTTTGGGTCAAAATAGAACCCTATATATTTTGGAAGAAATCGGTCCAGTTTTAGATATAGCTCAGATATATATCTTTCGCCTGATATGCACTTATATGGCCCAGAAGCCAGAGTTTTGCCCTAATTTTCTTTAAATTTTGCACAGGTAGTAGAATTAAGGTTCTGTATATGCATGTCAAATTTGGATGAAATCGGTTAAGATTTAGATTTAGCCGGATTTACACGTATATGACTCCAGAGGCCAAAGTTTTACTCTGATTTAGGTGAAACTTTTTGAACTAACGTGCTCGATATACGTGCTAATTTTGGTTGAAATCGGTTTAGATTTAGATATATATCTTTCCCCCGATTTTCACACATAAAGGGTGATACGGTAAAAATTTAGTCAAGGGAAAAGCGTGTAAATCGGTGAAATCGTTTATTTAAAAAATCAAATTAAATTTCTTTTTCAAGTTCAATTAGTATAAAATTCAGGAAAAATATTCAGTTAGGTTTTCGCTTTTCCAAATCCGAATTGCCGGGCCTCACGCTTGACACCTGCCATCAGATTTTGTACAGCCACCTTGTCCACCTTCTTCGCCGCAGAAAGCCAGTTTGCCTTGAACTGCTGCTCGTCCTTAGCAGTGTTTTTGGTCTTTTTTAGGTTCCGCTTGACAATAGCCCAGTATTTATCAATTGGGTGGAGCTCTGGCGTGTTGGGAGGGTTCTTGCCCTTGGGAACCACCTGCACGTCGTTGGCGGCGTACCACTCCATGGCCTTTTTACCGTAATGGCAAGATGCCAAATCCGGCCAAAACAGTACGGAACAACCGTGTTTCTACAGGAAAGGCAGCAGACGTTTATTCAAACACTGTTTCACGTACATTTCTTGGTTGACAGTCCCGGAAGCTATGAAAATGCTGCTTTTTAAGCCACAGGTACAGATGGCTTGCCAAACCAGATATTTCGTTGCGAACTTTGACAGTTTTATGTGTTTGAAAATATCTGCTACCTTTCCCCTTCCTTTTGCCGTATAAAACTCCTGTCCCGGAAGCTGCTTGTAGTCGGCTTTGACGTAGGTTTCGTCGTCCATTACCACGCAGTCAAACTTCGTCAGCATCGTCGTGTACAGTCTCCGGGATCGCGCTTTGGCCGTCGTATTTTGTTTATCATCGCGATTTGGAGTCACTACCTTCTTGTAAGTCGATAGTCCGGCTCGTTTTTTGGCTCGATGCACGGTTGTAGACGATACACCCAGCTTATTTGCGGCATCTCGGAGAGAGGTTAGGGTTTCGCTTGAAACTACCGGCAACTCTCTTTGTCGTCTCAGCGGCTTCCGGTTTTTGATTTTCCCCCGATCCAGACTTTCTGGCGGTCGACAAACATTCCCCAAACACTTTAATTACATTTGTAACGGTTGATTTGGCAACTTTTAGCGATTTTGCCAGCTTTGCGTACGAGTAGCTCGGATTTTCGCCATGCGCGAGCAAAATTTTGATACGCTGCTCTTCTTGCTTGGACGGCATTTTGACAACTGAAGAGTGAATTCCAAAATCAAAATAGGAGCAACATTTTACACACACACACCTTCAAAATGAGGGGTGTTCAGGTTTTTTAAATGCAAAATTGAAAGAAATACGTCAAGTTTATATTGACCAAATTTTGACCGTATCACCCTTTATGACCATAGAGCTCAGAGTTGTCATCCGATTTACCTGAAATTTTGCACAGGGAGTAGAATTAACATTGTAACTATGCGTGTCAAATTTGGTTGAAATCAGTTCAGATTTAGATATATCTCCCATATAACAATATGTTTTTCTGATTTTGGCAAAAATGGTCAAAATACCAAAATTTTTGCTGTAAAATCGCCATTGCTAAGTCGAAAACTTTTAAAAATGGCTTTTAAAACTTTTCTTTATCTCTAATACATATCTATCGATCGATAAATCATAAATACACTTTTGTGATATTGCCTAAAAATTGCTTCAGATTTAAATATTTCCTATACCCACCACCATTGTATGGTGATGGGGTTATAATAAGTTTGTCATTCCATTTGTAACATATCTAAATATCGATTTGCGACTATATAAAGTATTTTGCACAGATTCGTTTTTTGTTTGCAGGCAGGTCAAGTTCGACGATGGGCACGGGTGCCCTATATTTTAAATTCGTGCAAACTAATTTTATTTTTGACTAAAACCGATATTTTTGGAATGCTTTCGAAAATAAAAACAACTTGCATTTATAGTAATCCTCAAGAGCTTCCATTTGATACTAAAAATGTAGAGCAGGTTTTGCACAGTGGGCCCGCGTGCACTATATTTTAAATTCTGACATATTAATTATATTTTTGATAAAAATCAATATTTCTGCGATGCTTTCGAACATGACAACCACTTGCGTTTATAGTACTCGTCAAGAGCTTTCATTTGATACCAAAAAATTTAGAGCAGGTTTTGCACAGTGGGCATAGTTAAACTTTATTTCAAGTTGGACAAACTAAATTTTAAAATATAGCAGCAAAACTAACATTCCTGGGATGCTTTCGATAACAAACACAACAACATTTATAGTGCTCTTCAAGATCTTTCGTTTAATACCAAAATATATTGCGCAAATATATTGGAAAGTGCTGAATTTTATTAAATATTTTATCTCCCCAAATTGTAATTAACCCATTAGGTGCGCAGGCAAGAACTACATGGTTTGTGTCTCGGCTAGTTAAATTTACAATTTATCTTCACGCATATGCGGCGTAACTGGTTCAACTGGTTTTCATAAAAGGAAAGGAAAATCTAATTTCCTAATTGAAAGGAAAATCTAATTTTATTCTGCAAAATGTTTGCAAGAAAAGTTATTGATTTCTCTAAAGCTCTCATAGAAGAGGAACCGTGCCATTTGAACCGATCATCTTGAGGGAATATTTTTCATCCAATCCACTTGAAATTCTCTATGCTACGACGTAACTGCCAAGGAGGAGTGGTTTTCAAACAGACCTATTATATATGGAGGGTTTTTAAGATTCGGTTATGGAGAGTACTTAAGATTCAGTTCATTCTAAAATGCATGTATTCCCATGATAATTTAATTAATTTGAAGATAATTACTTTAAAATTTTTAAACAAAGTTTACGAAAATTTTTTAGTTAAAAAAACATCCTTAATAACGTGTAAATTTTTTGTCCCAAAATTTGTGCTACATACTCTATCATATTAAGTTTTAGTTACTACGCAGAAAAAATACACCTTGTTTAATTTTAATAAAAATATTTATCAAGAAAATTATTCGAAATTTGATAAAATTTTGCATTGATAGCTTGAATTTCGATTTTGTAAATGTTTAAATGATAAAAAGTATCCTTCTTCTGAAAAAGGTATTGTTGATTTAAACAATTTGATGGTCGATAAAAATCCACCAATTGATAAAAATATCGTATGTGTTTTATCAGTTGTATTTCAAATGTTGCGCATACAATTCTGAGCTTTGAATCTTTAATAAAGTCTATCGCAGGAAAATTGATAAATATTTCATTTGGATCTTCGAATTTTTTTATCAAATATAATTATTTGTTCATTCTGTGTACATGAAGGGCTCTTACTTATGCTCACATACACAGGTGTTGATCATAAGTGAAAGAATTATACAAGAAATTACACGCACAAAAACTAATTCTTTCCTCCCAAACGAAATTTTAGATACCAAAAGATCGTTTCTCATTTGCTTTCTCCTGTAAGGAAGTTTATTTGGAGGAGAGGTCCATAATTTTTGTGATAAACGTTTATTCGTTTCCAAAATGTAAAAACAATTTCATAAAAACTAACTCAAAAAACAATCTTTTCTGGCTACTTGCATTTTCCCTCATTTCCACGAGTTTTTTTTAAGTTCTTAGCACCTTTTTCTGTAATAAAAACAATGTTGAAGAAATTATTCGATTTTATATATATGACCATACAATTTGTAAGCCAACACACTATTCACTGGGCTACGTATATGTTATTGTCATCAACGGACAAACAGTTATATTTAGATAGCATAGTTTTCGGCACCCAGGCCGATTAAACAGACTTTATTTAACATAAACATACATTTAGTTGGGCACCGTAGAGCTATTGTTAGTACATCTGTTTCTTTGCGTGTATTTTGTGTAGAAAATTACATTCTAGAATTATATTAAATTTCATGTCTTTACCAATTTAATTGGCCACTTGTAACACTTTATGCGGTATGTATAAAATAAAGGGAAACGTATGTAATATCGAAGACAGTAATAAATGAATGCTGCAAGTAAGATGAATAGACGCATTCAATAACTCCAGCATTTCTCACAGGTAAATCTTTCCGAATATGGCAATTAGTTAGACAGGATGATGGTGGCATTTGCACAAGCTGCTACAGATTTGCAACTGTAACCTATCCTGAAGGAAGATAATAACAACGAAAAATGAATGTCTGCCAATAATCTGTAGCAGAATCGATTTTAATATTGAAACACGTATTTAGACATAAAACCATGTAAAGTAATCCATCAGCCAAAGTACGATGAAAGACGCTCCCTATCAAATGATATAAGCGTTCTTAATGTGATGGATAGATACTAGTATGTTGATTGTCAGCCTCTGGGTATTTAACATCAAGAATAGATTATGAGTTTGTGCTGAAACACAAGGATTTCATATTTATGTATGTTTTATTCGTAAGAATTTCATTAGCATAGAAAGCTCCATAATATAGGTAAGATTGGATTGCTTCAAATTGATTGGATATTTCACAGGAAATCTGTAATTGAGGATTTTGATGTCAAAGGTATCCTCAGAAATAACAGATAAGTGGAAGGAAATTTATTTGTAATTAGCTTACATATGAAAGTAAAATAGGTCTATTCTCATCGAAAAATGTTGAAAAAGTGCCATTGAATTTGTTGAGTATATTGATTGTATGTTGTCGCAGCAACATTGTCCGGACCTGGAATAGAACCAATAACCTTTTGCAATGTATACGCTAATGGGCAAATTATATCGCGAACGGATGATACCACAACGAAAAAAGAAGTATTCTCGTAAAATCAAAACGGATTGCTCATGATTTCGTCCACGATTTCATACACGGTTTTCGTTTTTCTTTGGACATGAAATAAACGTTAGACGTAGTTATTGCAACCCATTAATGATGTAATTTGCTAAAGCGGCTGTTAACGCATATGAAGCAAAGAGATCCGCTTCCAGTCAGGGTAGTGGTAAAAGTATAAATAAATTAGTTTGCAATCTTTTCGGAGCGTAAATTAGTAATGATAGGATTGACAACAGATGGCGTAGTTTGGGATATCCACAATACTGAAACTATATTCATAATGTAAACAACGTAGTTTTTCTTAAGGTTATCACTATGTCAGGTTTCGTGCCCACCAAACTTTCCGCAAATGCTGATTATGTGCGGAAAGTTTGAACTGACAGAATTATTCCCTGGTTGTCGGCGATATATATAGGATGTATCAACTTAGCATATATTCCATGAAAGTGGAGGGAATCAAAAGTCGTTTTCATACCTAAAGCAGGAAAAGTCTCTCACTCGAATGCGAAGGATTTCCGACCAATCAGCTTATCACCATTCCTACTTAAGACTCTGGAAAGGATGATAGATATTTATCTTAGAACTAGCGTCGAGTCAAGTTTGCTCTCGAAACGACAACATGCATACTCGAAGGGCAGGTCTACTGAGACCGCATTACATGAACTAGTTAGCTTTATTGAAAGCTCACTATCTGTCAAAGAATACACAATCTGGCATTTCTAGACATCGAAGGGGCGTTCAATAACGTCCATCCGAGCTCGATATTAAATGGACTGACAACTCTGAATGTTGATCCAGGTATACTTAGGCTGTTAGACGAACTTCTAAGGAAGAGGTGCATTTCAGCCACACTAGGACAAGCAAACATACAAATGTATGTGAATAGAGGCACTCCTCAAGGAGGAGTTCTATCACCTCTTCTTTGGAATATTGCTATAAACGACCTTCTGGTTTCCCTAGAAAAATAAAGGATAAAAGTGGTGGCATACGCAAATGATGTGTTGCTAGCAGTCAGGGGAAAATTCCCATCAACAGTTAGAGATATTATACAGAGAGCCCTCCGGATGACTGAGAAATGGGCGAAAGATAATGGTCTTGCGGTAAATCCTGCAAAGACAGAACCAGTCATGTACTGCAAGGATCGCAAAACTCCCACGGGTAGGCCCATTTCCTTAGGGGGTATTGAAATTCCCTTTAGTGAGTGTGCAAAATACCTTGGCCTTGGACAGGAAGCTGAACTTTAAGCTTAATATTGAAGAAACGGCGAGAAAAGCAACGGTAGCTTTATACTCGTGCAAATAGGCAATAGGGAAAAAGTGGGGACTAAAACCAAAAATTGTGCATTGGCTATACACGACAGTGGTTAGACCAATAATGCTATATGGTGTTGTAGTCACCAGCCAACAAGTTTAGACAAAGTTCAGCGTATGGCGTGCTTGTGTATCTCAGGTGCATTCAGCAAGACAGGAACAAATTCCCTTAATGTCATACTGAATCTATTGCCTTTAGACATTTTGGCCAAACAATGGCTGTGCGGTTGCGCGAGCTATCGCTGTGGTCGGAAAAAAATTTTCGGTCACAGTTCGGTCCTCAAAATAATGCCAGATGTGCCTAACGTAGTGGATTACACTTTGGCGAGACCACTTTTCGACAAAAAGTTTGTGACTCTAATTCCCAACAGTGAGGCGTGGTGTACACGGACCCCGGAGAATAAAAGATATATAGATTTCTACACTGATGGCTCCAAATTGGATGGCCAAGTGGGTTTCGGAGTATATTCTAAAGATCTGGAACTTCGAATAGCGAAAAGATTACCTGATCACTTTAGTGTTTTTCAGGCTGAAATATTAGCAATAAGAAAAGTGGTGAATTGGCTGAGAAGTAATGCTCCAAGCAATATTGGCATTAATATATACTCAGACAGTCAACCTGCAATAAAATCCTTGGACTCTGTATTCCTCAACTCGAAAACGGCCATCTACTGCCGCAAATCTCTCAATGAGATGGCTGAGCAGCACAATATTCATCTAATATGGGTGCCTGGCCATAGGAACATACCGGGGAACTGCGAAGCAGATGAGCTAGCAAGGCTAGGAACTACCTTACATATTCCAGGGGAACTAGAATCTGTTGGTATGCCTCTGGCTACCTGCAAGCTCTTACTGCGTGAGAAGGCTGTCATGATGGCAAATGTTCGATGGGAGAATTGCAAGGGTTGTAACGACACCAAGCAAATATGTCCCCATTTAAATTTAAACTTAAACCGCACACTAGATATGCTAGTGTTCTCGAGACGCCAGATATCACTCCTGATATCTGCTATAACGGGTCGCTGCCTGATAGGCGATTTTGCAAAAACTATTGGTGCGAAGTATAATGACTATTGTATGAGCTGTCATGATGCGGAGGAAAAGGAATCAATAAAACACCTCTTGTGTGAGTGTCCTGCATTTTGTGTAAGGCGTAAGCAAATTTTAGGGGCATATAGCTTCAGATTACTGGCGGACCTGGAAAACGTTAACTTAAGCAGTCTGCAAATGTTTTTGGAACAATCTGGTTGGTTCAACAGAAGAAAATAATCGAGAAGGTTCAGCGGTTAAAACTAGAAGTGTCCATATGTAATAGGTACTTTTAGTTAATGTGGTATCACAATGGACTGAATAGTCTAAGTGAGCCTGAATCTTAATCGGGCTGCCACTTTAACCTAACCTTACTTCTTTCGATTACTCCCCGAAGCTTATATTTAGTGTGCTCTTTCGGATTCAACGTGCGAAATGAGGTTTGTGTACCTCAAATATAGTATTCTTTAAGGCAAAGACAAAGGGCTTCTAGGACAGCCAAAGAAATTTTAAGGACTCTTGTCAAACGCAAAATTCAAATTGGGTACTAATCAAACTTGTAAAAATTGACGAAATTATTTTGTACAAGTTGAGGCCTCGTTTCACACTGAAAATGAAAATTAAATTTCTAATTTGACGACCAACTATACCAAACTAAATATTTTAAATTAAAAACTTCTATCTTTCTTACCCCCATTTTCATGAAGATCCGTTAGTACTACGTTAGCTAACGAACTTTTAAACCGTACTCTGGACATATCTGTCATCTTGCCTATATACTCCATATGACAGTTAGGAACTTAACTGCTAAAAATTTTTCGGTTAAAGTCAACCGGAGAGAAGATATTTCCATTTTATTTTCTGTTAACTGGGAGTTAAAGTCTAACGGAGCTACATGAAAATGGCCGTTAATTGCATAGTAGGTGGTAACAGTACATTGTATTGAGTTGACTCGGAATTCTAAACCAAGGGGCTAAAGTCAACCGGAGAGAAGATATTTAAAGGTTAAAGTCAACCGGAGAGAAGATATTTCCATTTTATTTTCTGTTAACTGGGAGTTAAAGTCTAACTGAGCTACATGAAAATGGCCGTTAATTGCATAGTAGGTGGTAACAGTACATTGTATTGAGTTGACTCGGAATTCCAAACCAAGGGGCTACAACACTCAAATGAGAAGACCTATCCCACACGGTGTATGGATATCCTAAACATTGCTCCTTCCGATTATCACCTGTTCCGATCGATGATGCATGACCTGGCTGATCAGCATCTTCGCTCTTGTGTGGAAGCCAAAAATTGGGCCGATTCGTATATTGAGTCAAAAGACAAGTCGCTTTTTCATCGCGGTATTTGAATGTTGCCAGAAAGATAGGAAAATGTAGTGGTTAGCGATGAACAATACTTCAATTGATCTGTATGTAAACACTATTTACCAAATGTAATTGTTTTCGACAATTACGCGGAAAAATATCAACAAAATATTTCCAATTTAAATGTTTATTGAAATGAAAAACGTAATCAATTAATATTGAACTAATAATAAATAAATAATAATCAGGAAACATTTTTTGCAAATGTTTACAGTTTTAATTGAAATATTAATTATTTCAATTTAAATTTTATTTCATTAAACATTATTTCCAGTTAGAAATACAATTGAAAAATTTGCTCAGGCATCATTAATTTCTGTATACATATTATTCAATAGTTCATAAAATGTTGATGACAAAGAACAAACCAACTACAATTATAACAAGTAATGAAAGTCTAAAGTCGGGCGAGGCCGACTATATTATACCCTGCACCACTTTGTAGATCTAAATTTTCGATACCATATCACATCCGTCAAATGTGTTGTTTTAGTAAAAAACAAGTATATACAGCAGTAAGTTCGGCCGGGCCGAATCTTAAATACCCACCACCATGAACCAAATATTAGGGTTTCCTTTGAAATTTCAGGAGGGCTTGAGGACTTGAGGACACTTCCCGAAGATAAATTTAAAGATTTCACCTATGAGAACTATATCAGATTCTGGAATTATAAGAACCATTTTTGTTTGAGTTTTAGAGGAATCATTAACATCTCTTGTAAGTGTGCAAGAAAATTATAAAATAACGTCTTGATTTTAAATCTTAAATCTGTAGATTTTCACCCGAGAAGTAAAATCTGTAAATTTTACATTGAGTTTCAAGCAATTTTCATGATCAGTGCGCCCTCAAGAAGTGAAGTTGGTCTATGGCATTACCAAATGGACCGATAAAAACTTAATCCGATACACGTTTTTGTGAGCCTAAAATACCAGAATATTTACAATTTCAGGCAAATCGGATAAAAACTACGGTTTCTAGAAACCCAAGGAGTTAAATCGGGAGATCGTTCTTATGGGGGCTATACTAAAATATGGACCGATACTCGCCGTTTTCAGCTGACCTCTTTATGGCCCGAAAATACCTCTAGATTTCCAATTTCAGGCAAATTGGATAAAAACTTCGGATTCTATAAGCCTAAGAAGTAAAATCGGGATATCGGTCTATATGGGGACTATACGAAAACATGGACCGGTACTCACCATTTGTGGCACACCTCTTTATGGATCTAAAATATCTATAAATTTCCAATTTCAGGCAAATTGTATATAAACTACGGATTCTATAAACCCAAGATGTAAAATCGGGAGATCGGTCTATATGGGGGCTATACCAAAACATGGAACGATACGAACCATTTTCGGCACACCTTTTGATGGTCCTCAAGTACCTATAGATTTTCAATTTCAGTCAAATTTGATAAAAACTACGGTTTCTATAAGCCCAAGACCCCAAATCGGGAGGTCGGTTTATATGGGGACCATACCAAAACATGGACCGATGCTCACCATTTTTGGCACACCTCTTTACAGTTCTAAAGTACCTCTCGATTTCCAATTTCGGGTAAATTGGATAAAAACTGCGGTTTCTATTATTGAAGACTGTAGCGTGATTACAACAGACAGACAGGCAGCGAGACAGACAGATGGACAGACGGACATTGTTATATCGTCTTAGCTGATCAAGAATATATATACTTTATATAATCGGAAATCGATGTGTTACAAACGGAATGACAAACTTATTATACCCCCGTCATCATTCTATGGTGGTGGGTATAAAAATATGGGACACATTTAAATCTGAAGCAATTTTAAGGAAACTTCGCTAAAGTTTATTTATGATTTATCGCTCGATATATATGTATTAGAAGTTTAGGAAAATTAGAGTCATTTTTTTCGACTAAGCAGTGGCGATTTAACAAGGAAAATGTTGGTATTTTGGCCATTTTTGTCGAAATCAGAAAAACAATATATGGGAGCTATATCTAAATCTGAACCAATGTCAACCAAATTTGGCACGCATAGCTACAATGCTAATTCTACTCCCTGTGCAAAATTTCAACTAAATCGGAGTTAAAAATTGGCCTCTGTGGTCATATGAGTGTAAATCGGGCGAAAGCTATATATTGGAGATATATCCAAATCTGAACCGATTTCAACCAAATTTGGCACGCATAGTTACAATGCTAATTCTACTCCCTATGCAAAATTTCAACTAAATCGGAGCAAACAATTTGCCTCTGTGGGCAAATGAGTGTAAATCGGGCGAAAGCTATATATGGGAGCTATATCTAAATCTGAACCGATTTCAATAAAATTTTGCTCACTTGACTATACTACTAATTGTACTCCTAGTGCAAAATTTCAACCAAATTCAGCCAAAAATCTGGCTTCTGGGGCCATATAAGTCCATATCGGGCGAAAGATATATATGGGAACTATATCTAAATCTGAACCGATTTCAATCAAATTTTTCACACTTGACTATACGACTAAGTGTTATGTTTGTACAAAATTTCAAGCAAATCGGTATAAAAGTCTGGCAGCTGGGTCCATATTAGTGCACATCAGCGAAAGATATATATGGGAGCTATATCTAAATCTGAACCGATTTCTTCCAAAATCAATAGGGTTCTATTCTGACCCAAATTAGGAACATGTGCCAAATTTGAAGGCGATTGGACTTAATTGCGACCTAGACTTTGATCACAAAAATGTGTTCACAGACAGACGGACATGGTTATATCGACTCAGGGACCCACCCTGAGCATTATTGCCAAAGACACCATGTGTCTATCTCGTCTCCTTCTGGGTGTTACAAACATATGCACTAACTTATAATACCCTGTTCCACAGTGTGGCGCAGGGTATAAATACAATTGATCTCAGTTAATTTTTTTAAATTCATTTTCATTTGAAAAAAATTAAAATTCAATTATTAACAAAAGTGTATGAAAAATACATACAATATATAAAAAATACATTACAAAAAAAAAATTATATATATCTTTGAAGAGCTCCGGCCCGATTTTAAATCTTGGAGTAGTGGGAATTTTTCAGGACTTGACTTTGATTTGGACCAATAAATAGGTTTTAATAATGTCTTTATGAATTGTTATTTCGCTAAATTTTTTATATGAACCCCAAATCAACACCACTACTATGACGTGCAAATTTTCACAAATATATCCATATTAACTATAGAGAGTTAAACAACATATCGTGAGAAGTTCTCTTCCAGCTAATAAATTTTAACCTATTAAAATAAATAAACTTAAGGTAGTAGGTATAATGTCTTTACAACGAAAAATATACGATATTTTTCGAGGTATGATATAATGTCTTGAATGCCTAAGCAATTAGAGAGCATTGAAATTTATGTTCAAATTGTTTCACCTATTCGTGTGTTTTTTTTTTTTTTTTTTGTCGTCCATGGTCATAGTTCTTGGCATCATTAAATCATTGTCAACAGTGCTGTGGTCATAATAATGACATATAGTGAAGCCATGAATAATGCTGGTGCTGGTCAAAGGCAGTGCCAAGGTTCAATGTACAAACGGCTTTTGACATCACCAACGTTCAACAGCATCACTTACTGTGGCAGAGGGTAACTCTTCAAAATGTTTGACAAGCAGAGGGATCTTTTGTTGTAACCAACACCAGGAATAGAGCTGTGAATCTATATTGGTGAACGTTTGTTGTCCTACCATATCCTTTAACCAGCGCCAGAATCGTAGTCACATCATCATCAACCACAGCACCAACAGCTATAGCATCAAAAGACAAAAAAGACTTCTGGCGACTTGATGTTGTTATGGTCTTGCGGCCAGTTTTTTTGTTTGTGGCAGCAGCTTATAGTAGATGGGTTAGTGTGAGCTATTTTGGTAGAAAAACAAAAATGTCAAGTGCAGGTTGCATAAGATAACATTGATTAATCTTCTGTCCACTCTTTGAAATCTCATCACATCTGTACACTCGACTCGTAGTTAACATTATTGCATACGACACTTGACGTACCAAAAGTTGATAGTTCCAAAGCTGAGAAGAAGAAAAAAGAAGAAAGAAATGACAGCATGACCGAATTTAGCACAACTAACAGTGTTTAGAAATGGAAGAACGATTCAGGATAATACGGAAGAAAAAGAAGCCGTTGGGCAGCAAAATATTTAGCTCGTATTTTTACATGTATAACAAGAAGCGTACTCAAGTGGGATAGTTCCTTATAAAATCATCAGTGAATTCCTCGCAGAGGTAAACGCTGATAGACTTTGGCTTCCCTTACAAAGCTGCTGAAAATTCTGTACGGGTTTTGCTGGGTATCTCAAAAATTTTATAAACTACACATGAGTATAAAACTCAAAGACTATACAAATAAGTTAGTGTGGATCAGGGTATTATAAGTTAGCGCATTGTTTTGAACACCCAGAAGAACACGAGAAGACATATCCCTGCAAAAAACTTGCTTACCCTAGTGCCACTCAGCTGCGCTAAATTCAACACCACCATTATTTACATATTTTAAGTACGTTGTTCGTCTTATATGTGTAGAATGAAGCGCACGGTGGTCGGTGCTATATGGAGTTAGCGACCAAAAATACTTCCAGTAGAGGTATGATCTTGAAACTTCGGTCACGGCTTTATAATTATGTGAGGACTATTTAATGATAGAATGGGATTGATTGATGACGGTTTGGTATAGCCCCCCATATATCTCCCGATCTCCCGATTTTATATCTTGGGCTTCTAGAAACTGTATTTTCTTTCCGATTTGGCTGAAAATTGAAATATAAAGGTATTTTATGACCAAAAGTAGGTGTGCTGAAAATGGTGTGTATCGGTCCATGTTTTGTTATAGCCCCCATATAGACCGATCTCCCAATTTTACTTCTTGGGCTTCTAGAAACCATAGTTTATATCCGATTTCCCTGAAATTGGAAATCTAGAGGTATTTTAGAACCACAAATAGGAGTGCTGAAAATGGTGTCCATGTATTTATATAGCCCCCACATAGACCGATATACCGATTTTACTTCTTGGACTTCTAGAAACCGTATTTTCTATCCGATTTGCCTTAAACTTCAAATACAGAGGTATTTTAGGACCACAAATAGGTGTGAAGAAAATGATAGTTATAGGTTCATGTATTGGTATAGCCCCCATATATACCGATCTTCCGATATTATTTTTTGGGCTTCTAGAAAACGTACTTTCTATCCGATTTGCCTAAAATTTAAAATCTAGAATTATCTTAAGATCACAAATAGATGTAACGGAAATGAGGTGAATCAGCCCATGTGTTGGTATAGCCCACGTATAGATCGATCTCCCGATATTACTTTGAACCAATTAATCTATCACAGATCCAACTATACACGTTTGTTCGTCATCTCAATACCTTGCATTCAAGTGCAAACTACTATATAATCGGACATTTCTAGCTCGAGGTATAATTTGTTTAGTGGAAAAAGTCAGAAAAACGAAAAACAACGCGATACCTCAAAAACGGTTTCATAAAAAAATTTGTAACCTTCATTTTCGAATTCAGCAGATCAAAATACATAAGAAAAGTTATCAAATGTACATTTTCAGTGTAAACTAGTGTTAACAAACACCAAACAAAAATTCATATTTGGATATAAAAAAACAAGACCACTTCGGTAATAGGGAGCTAACATAAAGGGAGGCAAAAGAAAGCTGCTGATTTTTTATTAATTTAGAATCTTGAAATATTAACTAATAAACCACAAAAAATCCCATTGGTGACTTCGGGGGGAACACAACTAAAACTCTACATAAAATTTACATATGAGAACGAACGAACACGAATCAATGAGACTGAAAAAATTGATTTTATAAAAAATTTAAAACAATTTTTACACACTTTTTTATTTTCAAATATAGTTAATACCATTTAATTCAATATTCATTTCGATTTATTTCAATATAATTTTTTTTCTTTTGTTTTATTTATTTATAAGTGCACTTAATTTTTGAAGCCGTTCTTAACGAGTGCAGATGGAATAAAACAAAAACAAATGCACATTGTAAAACCTTGTTTGCATAAGAAACAGTGATGCTTTTTGACAAATTTCTAACTTTTATTTTTTATTTTTGGCCAAAGGGACTGTGCACTGTATTCTGCACTGAAAATGTTGTTGAGAAAAGTAGTACCAAATTTACAATTATTTTTTGCTGGGATGGTGCCTTTGGCAATATTGCTCAAGGCCGGCCCCTTAGCTGATATAGCCATGTCCGTCTGTCTGTGAACACATTTTTGTAATCACAGTCTAGGTTAGGTTAGGTTAGGTGGCAGCCCGATGTATCAGGCTCACTTAGACTATTCAGTCCATTGTGATACCACATTGGTGAACTTATCACTGAGTGCTGCCCGATTTCATGTTAAGCTCCTTTTTATAGCCGAGTGGCGTTCTACATTGCGTGAAACCACTTAGAGAAGCTTTGAAACACTCAGAAATGTCACCGGCATTACTGAGGTGGGATAATCCATCGCTGAAAAACATTTTGGTGTTCGGTCGAAGCAGGAATGGAACCCACGACCTTGTGTATGCAAGGCGGGCATGCTAACTATTGCACCATGGTGGCTCCCTACACCGAATCCTATGAAAAACAGTATTTTTCGTCCGTTTAGGTAAGTTTTTAAGTTCAATGTATTCATTTAAACCTATAATATTTTGCTATAAGTTTCGTTAAGCTGATATGCAAACTCTATTAACCGCTTTCTATTCGATATATTGAAGTTATATTCGTCCTAAACTTTAAAAAAAGTATCCTCCTTTTATAGAGAACTTTGCGCCACTGTTCCTGACAAAACAGCTTCATTTATCTATCAGTGCTTCAAATTTATTACCACTAGCCTTTCAAAAGCATCGTCATCTACAAAATGGTATCCTTCGCCGTCATTTTTAACCACTAAAATGTTGCACCCACAATATTAGATCCAAACCCTCCTCATCGCATAAAAAGTGGAAGATAGGTGTAAAGTTCAAAATATTTGCAAGTGTTCTTTTATTTCATGCCATCGTTAAGATTCACCTTCATTTTGCCTTTGTTGTTACATGACCATTCTATTTAAGCTGTGTATATTAAAGATATTTTCTTCGTTTACATGAAAGAAATTTGATTTTACATATTTAGTTCGATTATTTGCTTTGTACTGGGACGATAATGTAGCAAAATTGATTTGATTAATGCAATGAATTTAGATGTTTTTTGGATGCGATTATCGCTCAATTCTGTGTTTGTAAAAATAGCTGGCCCCTGAGTCGATCTAGCCATGTCCGTCTGTCCGTCCGCCTGTCTGTGAAAACATTGTTGTGATTAATGTCTAGTTCGCAGTTTTAGTCCAAGCGACTTCAAATTTGGCAAAAGTATGTTTTTGGGTCAGAGTAGAACTCTATTGTTTTTGGGAGAAATCGGTATAGATTTAGATATAGCTCCCATATATATCTTTTGCGCGATATACTCTTATAGAAGCCATTGTTTTACCATGATTGGCTTCCAATTTTGCACAAACAGTCCATTTAGTTGTGTTCTAAAGTGAACCAAATTTGGTTGAAATCGGTTCAGATATATATATATATGTATATATATATATATATATATATATATATATATATATATATATATATATATATATATATATATATATATATATATATATATATATATATATATATATATATATATATATATATATATATATATATATATATATATATATATATATATATATATATATATATATATATATATATATATATGTATATCTATATATATATATATATATATATATATATATATATATATATATATATATATATATATATATATATATATATATATATATATATATATATATATATATATATATATATATATATATATATATATATATATATATATATATATATATATATATATATATATATATATATATATATATATATATATATATATATATATATATATATATATATATATATATATATATATATATATATATATATATATATATATATTTATATATATATATATATATCTTTCGCCCGGTATTCACTTTTGCACAGGGAGTAGAAATAACATTCTAAAAATGCATGCCAAATTTGGTTGAAATCGGTTGTGACTTAAATATAGCTCCCATATATATGTTTTTACGATTTGGGGAAAATGGCCAAAATACCGATCTTTATCAAATCGCCACTGCAAAGTCGAAAACTTTTTTCCTATACATCGACCTATAAATCATAAATGCACTTTTACGAAGTTACATAAAAATTGCTTCAGATTTAAATATTTCCCGTATTTGTTTACTAACATTGTGTTCCACCCCAGGGCGTTGGTCAGCTTGAATTTAAAGTCTATAGATTTTGTAGAAGTCTAAGCAATTTTGTCTAAATAGTTTCAAATTTAAATGTGTGTGTATGGGAACATAAACCTTTGTATATAGCATCCAAAGACTTTGAAGGATTTGAAATAATATCGAAAATATAGATGTACAAAGTGGTGTAGGGTATAATATAGTCAGCCCCGCCCGAATTTATACTTTCCCTACTTGTTATTTTCATTGTTACAATCATAAAATTAATAATTTGAATCACCTACACCAATTAAAGAAATTAAGTGATCCAATTAAATTTTAATTGATCTAATTTTTAATTAGGTTAATTCAATTTAATTAGGTTATGTAATTTTTGTGAGTGAATTTTGTTTTGATAAAAAATTTGGTTGAATCAATTTAGCTCTTAATTGAAAATTTGTTAACATTCAATTAAAATGTTACCTTTTCTGTGTTTGAAATATGAATAAATACGGTGGTTAGGTAACATTTATTGTATTCATTGAGCCCACCGGTGTGGAAGTAATTAATTTTGACAAGAAAAGAAAAAAATGTTTAATATGTTTTTTTCTGTGCTTTAGAACTTTCTCATTTGGTTGCAGTGAACACCCAACTTTGCAATGATATATAATACTCGTAAACCATAAAAAAAAACTTGACAGACTTATTTGTTGCAATTCTATGAAATCACATATAGTGGTTAGCAGTTAATTTGGAATTTTAATATAATTTAAAAACAAAATGTATTTAAGATTGTTTTAGATAAATATTTTTATTTCAGTGCATACTCTGGTTTTTTTGTTTTTGTTTCAAGCAAATATATTAATAAACCGATGAAAAACATCTAATACAAAAAAAATCTTCCATTTTATATCAATATTTTAATTAAGTTATAAGGTTTTTTAACACTTACTCTCCCATTATATGGATGAAATAAAATATTTGTATAGCACATTTAATGTTGCCGCATCTAACAGCAATAACATTGTTTTAATTAAATTGTCACATATTTAAGCAAAAACATTGAAAGGTGTAAACGCTGAAATAATTTGGTTTTGTTAATACATCGCAAAAAGCAAGCGAGATTTTACGGTGTGATTCATGCAAATCGAGTGGCGATTTTATTAGGTTTTCTCTTTGAATTATTTTAATTCAGTTTTGTGAATATTCTAAAATGAAATTAAAAAAGTGAATATGCATATACGCATATTTATAAAAATTCCGCAATTGCAATCGGAGAAAGGACTTTTTATATTTAAAATGATATTGCATTACCTTGAGGTTAGTTTACTACAGTTTTGTGAATATTGTCAATACAACGTCAAAAATCGCATAAGCTTTGTTAAATCGTTCCTACATGCAAAAATATTTCTTTCATCCTAAACGAAATTTTAGACGAAAGCGTTTGTGATAAACGTTGATTCTTTTACAATATGTAAAAACAATGTCATAAAGACTAACTAAAAAAAATAAAAAATCTGGCACATTCTCTCACATATTTCGCACTTCTACGAGGTTTTTAATGAAGAAGAAATTATTTGATTTTATAAACGCAAAAAAATAATTCTTTCCTCCCAAACGAAATTTTAGACAAACAAAGTTCTTTTCTTATTTGCTTTTCGTTGAAAGAAAGTGTATTTGGAAGAAAAGTATATACTTTTTGTGATAAACGTTTATTCTTTTCCAGGATTTAAAAACAATTTCATAAAGACTAACTCAAAAAAAATTTTTTCTGGCTAATTGCATTTTCCCTCACATCTTTCTCACTTCCACGAAGTTTTGTAGTTCTTAGCACCTTTTTCTGTAATACAAACAATGTAGAAGAAATTATACGATTTTATACATTTTTAAATTTGTTTTACCTTTCGCCTGGACGGAGAATCGAACCGCGGACCATGCAATTTGTAAGCCAACACACTATCCACTGAGCTATGTACCTGTTATGGTCATCAATAGATAAATATCCATATAAGTTATATTTATTTAGCATAGCTTGCGGCGCCCACGAACCGAATAAACAAAGTTTATTTAACAGAAACAAACATTTAGTTTGGCACCGTGGAGCAGTGGTTGCTACGCCCGACTTGCGTGCCAAGGGTCGTGGGTTCGATCCCTGCTTCGACCAAATTTTTGTTTTTTTTTACATATATTCCAGATATGGTCTGAAGATTCCGAAAAAATGTTCAACATTACATTCTACTACATTGGCCCGACTTGCGTGCCAAGGGTCGTGGGTTCGATCCCTGCTTCGACCAAAGTTTCTTTTTTACATATATTCCACATATGGTCGGAAGATTCCGAAAAAATGTTCAACATTACATTCTACTACATTAAATTTTTACTATGAACTGTAAAATGTGTCTTATTAAAAACCTAAAGTCAGAAAAAAACAGTGTTTGATATAGACGAAATGGACTGTGTTGTTGGTTCAAAAATAACTTTTTTTATTAAAAAAATTAACATTTTGTAACAAACGAATTTTTTTGGTGATAAAAGTGTATACTTTTCGAAGCAATTCAAAAAACTCTAACAAAAGAAAAACGTTTTCGGTGAACGTTTTCCAAAATTTTTTTTTTTTCTTTGCGTGTATAAATTTTTTAAATTTTACTTTTCGCCTGGACAGAGATTCGAAGCGCCATACCATCGTTGATGGTATGTATCAAGCTATTTTTGGTTTGCGTCTGTCGCAAAGTTGTAAACGTCACATACGCGTCGAAAATGTAGAAAAAGTAGCAAACGTCCCAAACTCAAAATACTTCAGTCAGCTAGGCAGCGAATGCTATCCAAGATGATAAAATGTGCGAAGAAATTTCAATTGTCAGGAATGTTCATAAAGTTATTCACGACTTAAAACAAAACTTGAGAATAGAGTTATTTCGATTGAAGACTCCAAGCAAAAATTACTATGAACTACTTTCTTTCCTTTCTTTCCAAAATTTCTGCAGAAACTCGAAGGAAGGAAAACTACTTAAGTCTTGCAAAAGTGAATTTTTGTTTAGGAAGAATTTTTTAAAAATCACTTTTTGGCTTATTATAAATTTTCAAAATTGTAGCTAGTCATTCGCTTATGCAACTAAGGCTTGGGTTGACACTATGGACCACATAAACCAAGAATAGTTTGAAGTTGCGAATAAGAGATGTAAAACTAGTAGAGTTTTGAATAAATACAATATAAAGCATTTTTGCATCCCTTTTATCGAAGAGCATAACTACATTATATGTTGAAAAATGTGAGCCAATGTCTACCATTGAGCCCTTTTATTGCGTGGACTGTCTTGTGTTCGACAACCAAAGCATTTAACATGTGATCGTCATGTGGGCAGGATTATATATGCAAATTCTTCGAACTTGAACTTTTTGTATTTAAAACAAAAAATATTGGAAGAACTAGACGGTTGAATTTTATTCATAGAAAGAAAATCGACAATTGCGGACAGATCAGAACATCAGCCTAAGTAGAAAGAGTACAATTATTCCACAAAAAAGATGTAAAAGGTCACACAATTGTATCGTCCCTTCCTTATTTAGAGTTAGCAACATGTACATTTCCAGAGTATATGCATTCGCTTTGTTGGGTGTTGGCAAACGACTACTAAGCCTTTGGCTGACGAAAAAAGTGCATAGCGAATATCGAAATATATAACTAAATCGACAAAGGCCTGCAAAAAAACCCGACCGCCAGATTTGGCTTCGAGATCTCAATGGGGAATATTTTGAAAAATAATAATGCGATTTTCGATAATTAACTTCAGTTCTCTAAGGCAGAGTTTGCCCTCCTGCGCACCGAAATTCCTAAATATTATCTACAATCTGCTATAATATATTGCAAAATAATGGATATGCTAACATCACTAAATTGACTCATAATTTTGTTATGAATCCAACGAGTTTCCTATCCATAATTCCCTGTAACATTTTTGTGTTAAATGAAATATAAACACACAGCTTGTATTTGGCTCGCACATTTTCTCCAATAAGGTTAATCTCTTACGTATAACCACACATAGCTCCGTGATACCCTGCTACTTGAATTATACCCCATGCACTGCAGTTCACGTACTGTACTTTCTCTTACAAATGTCTCTTTAAGTTATTCCATTTTCACAAGCAAGTTCATCTCTTGCACACTTCATTTCAGACCTCTTAACATTCACTTGGAATATTTCTTTTTTATTTCCGCAAATATTTCTAAACGTTGTCATGAGCTGTTGCTTTTCTCCATCAGAGGTTGTGCATGCTGTATGCACTTCAAGCAAAATACAGCCTTTTGGTTGGTTGTTCGTTGGTTACCGCAAAAGGTGCTGATGTTGTTGGAGAATTTGCTGCTTTTGCCAGCCGTGTGCAAAAACATATTCGGATTGTCGTTGTTATTGTTGTCATCCTAGTCGTTGTCGTCGTCGTAGTCGTCGCCATAGAAACTGTCCTTTTAAATAAAATTTACATAAAATTTCCATTTATTTCACCAGCACCACGTACCAACACCACTGGTAGCCGCCAACATCCTTGTCGTCCATGTCGTTAAGCACTGATTTATGTTGGAGAAAAAAAAGCTGTGAATTGTAAATGTTGTCCACATTTGCCAGTAAAGATGAAAAAGAAATAGAAAAAATAACAAAAATGCAATGTTGCAAAGTGTTTGCTGCTTTCATAGAGCAAGAAAAAGGTGTTGGCGAAAAGATGGTTAAGTCAAATTAAGTGACAGATATGGAAATGCCCAAACCAAGTACCGAAAGGGTTGTGATCAGATGACGTTAGATTGAAAAGTATTGTAACCTGTGAAACTAGTTTCCAGAAAGGTTTTGAACTAAAATGAATCTCCCAGTACCCAAGTGCACAAAATCTCAATACACTTGAAGGTTTCACGGCTAATAGATGAGGGAAACAACGCAATTTTCTCTACATCGAATATTTGTGGACGTATAAGTGGATTTAATGGCACGCACTTCTGCCCAAAAATAATGGAGTTTATTTATTAATACTTTCATTAGAAAGTTTGACCGTTTCAAACATAAATAAAATCTCGCATAGAATTAAATAATGGATATAAATACTCGTATGAACATATTTTAAAACAAATTCACGAAAATTTATTAGATATAATCAAAAAAAAAATTGGAATTTTAAGATGGACATATTCTCCGTCAATTTGTTGGTAAACGTACAAGATGTTTCTTGAGCATTCATATACTACTGTGGCCAAAATATAATTTGGGGTTAGGCCAGGTTAACCCGGGATGTACTACACTGAAAAAAAGCATTCTCGGTTCCAAAGATTTTGTCTTTACTTTAAAAAATTTGGTATTGATTCCAACATCTACGGATACTTTTAAGACACAATTCTCTTTTAAATTTAGATTTTGTGTACTTGCTTCTAGGAAGCAAATTTTACTTTTTCGCTTTCTCAGCATTTTTACTTCATATGCTATCAAAGTCCTTTAAAAACGAGTTAACGGCAACTTTATTTTCCAAATTAGGACTCGACTTCCAGTAGAAATTATGCTATGTTTGAAGTAAAAAACTTCTTTAAAATAAAGTTTTGAAAAACATGTCCTGTATTTGAACGATTTTTTGCTTTGTAGTCAAGATGCAAAAAGACAACAAATTTAAAGACAACTTCGTTAAATTTAAAGAATTTTTCTGAATTATTAAAGTCAAGTTGGCCTTAGCCTATAAATTTTTTCTTTCATGTTAAGATACCCATTTTTAAGTCAAATCACTTAATTATAAGGACAACACGACTTCATTGAAAAGTTTATCGACTTTTGGACAAGGAAAATAACTTTATTTTAGAGAAATGCGTCTTCTATGCTAAGCAAAATTTGTATTCGTATTCTAAAGACATGAAATCTTCGACCTCACGACAATATTTTTTTCAGTGTAGCGTGATCATATGGTCACACACATTAGATCGTCACTAAATCTCCTCGTTTTGATCACTGATAAACATACCTTTGAAATTTCAAAATTCGAAAAAAATAATTACAGAACAATTCGGGTTAAACAAGTAAAAAAGGCCGAAAGTTCGTTTTTTTACGGTTAGTCGGCCTCCTGACGTCAAAGGCCGATTGGTGGCCAAATACTGAAGCCGATTCCTCGGTTGTGCTCCACCATGGATTGCATAAAAAGTGCTAAAGTTCTAAAGACTGTCATCCAAAATCGAATTAATAATTAACGATCGCAAGGTATATTAAACCTTCTAAGCATTGTGTTCTAAATTTTATGTTAGTCCATATGGAGTTTATGTTCTTCTTTCATGACGCTTTAAATCTTGGAGTGTCGGTTTATATAAAAGCTATATGGATTATGGATTGATATGGACACATTTTTCCACAGTTTTTAGAAGGCATATAAATACATCACGTATCAGTTTTCAATTTGCTCTTCCAAGAGGTCATTTCATCCAAATCGGGGATCGGTTTATATGGGGGCTATATAATTATGAACCGATATTGACCAATTTTTGAATGGTTGTTAGAAGGATATATTAACATCATGTACTGAATTCCAAAAAAATCGGATGAGATTTGCATTCGGAATAGGACTCGGTGTTTGGCTCCTCTACATATTCTTCCAATCATCAATCCATCGGTGTAACAGTTATTTCGCTGTGGTATTTGTTCTGAAGTCCCATTGGCGGCAGCATGTACCTCTCGGAAGCAATGGCCACCTCAGGGGCGACCGGACATATCCCCCAACGGACATTTCGCCCAAAATGATTTTTGGGCGTTATGACCCCCACTGGGGCGGTCACATCGCCCAATTTTAGTTTGGGCTTTATGTCCTCCCTCATCGCGGTCATAAGCCCCATAAAAAAATGTGGGTGTTATTACCGTTTGAATATAATTGAACATAAACAAAAGTTTAAAATAACAAAATATATATTTTTTTTAAGTCATTCAAAAGCTATATATGATTACTTCATCTATCCATAATTTTTTTTTAAATATTTAATAGATAGATATGCCTCTTATTGGCAAATATCGAATCCTGCTTTTATTGTGTATGCTGGAAGAAGATGTAAAACTAGCATATCTGGGCTTTATCGTTTGTTTTAATTGTTTTTGACTGGAACATAATTTTTGACTATTTTTCTTCTCAGCGTATGATTGAAATGGAAAAGCGGCTAAAGTGGCACTACGAAGACCTATTTCGCTCGTGAAATAGGTCGGTTAAAGCTCCAAGACATTTGAATTTATATATTGAAACATGAATATTCGGAAATTGATAATTTTTTTCTTTTGAACAAACCAGACAAATGCTGAATTGAAAATTATGTATTTTAAACTGAAAATTGGAACAAGATGAGATGATCGATTTGCTGCTGATGGGTACGTGAAAAAAAAATCGCGCGTGCCATTTATTTCAAGTACCCATCGGCAGCACATCGATCATCTCATCTCTTTCCAATTTTAATGTTTAGAACAAGATAATAAAACGAAAGTTGCAAGAATGTGAGGATGAACTAAATGTGATGAATTTAAAAAAGGATTCGCGCGCGCGATTTGGAGGCAGATGAGATGATCGACGTGCTGTTGATGGGTACTTGAAATAAATCGCGCGCGCGATTTTTTTCAAGTACCCATCAGCAGCACGTCGATCATTTCATCTCTTTCCAATTTTAATGTTTAGAACAAGATAATAAACTGAAAGTTGCTAGTATTTGAGGACGACGAGAATTCGCGCACGCGAATCCTTTGTTAAATTCATCACATTCAGTTTGTCCTCAAGTTCTTGCATCTTTCGTTTTATTAACTTGATTTAAAAAATGAACACAGTTATACTGACATGTCGTTTGTAACCTTCGTAAATATTAGTAATTTCTTGTACCCATAAGATGAAATGGAACGACCGAAAAAGGGACATCAATAAAACAATAGCATCTACATCATCCATATTATTCATTATTTCAGTTACTGGGGTGGAACACAAAGAGACTGTATGCCAAATCGGCTTCCATAATAGTGGTTTGGTAAAATATCTTTTCCGGCACACTTTCGCACATTTAGTATTCACTCATATGTTCTGATTTGGCAAATAGTGCAATGAGTTCTTGGGGGCTTTGTGGAGCGTTTTATACCATTTTCTCCTTAATTTTCTTATAGACCACGAGATCTGCACTGTCTTTCTAGTTACGGCATTTTGAATTAAATACCGTACGTATTTAGTTAACAAAAATTGGGGATCAAAACTACTTCATTTAGGACAGTTTTTGATTTGTATTCCGACATTATTTTCCCCATAAATATTGGGCGTTTTGACCGCCTATTTTTTGGGACATATGACCGCGATGAGGGAGGACATAAAGCCCAAACTAAAATTGGGCGATGTGACCGCCTCATTGGAGGTCATAACGCCCAAAAATTATTTTGGGCGAAATGTCCGTTGGGGGATATGTCCGGTCGCCCACCTCAGGTATACGATCATGGATTGTTTCGTACTTCCATTAATTCTCCCAACATCTTAAATCTCATTGCAGCCATAGCGACTTCGCCTTTGATAGGTTTAAGTCCAGTATCGTCTCCAAGGCTCTGATTGATGTGGTCCTCTTTGTCCCAGTGATGGACATTCGGCCATTTACAACTTGAGGTATTTAATTCTTCCTATAAAACAGTTTACTTTTTTCTGTGTATATATATTTGTATACCCTGCGCCACACTGTGGATCTGGGTATTATAAGTTAAGTACATATGTTTGCAACACCCAGAAGGAGACGAGATATACATATGGTGTTTTTGGCAATATTGCTCAGAGCTGGCCCCTGCACACAAAAAATTTTTCTTTTATTTCAATCACGAAAATCGCGGATTCAATCATTTTTTTAATTGAAATGTCTTCAATCACGAAAATGATAGTATCAATTACCCATTGTGATTGAAAACCAACACGATTTTCAATTAAAAATTTATTTGAATTTTGTCACGGAATCAATTAATTGTGTGATTGAATCAATTAAAAATGTGATTGATTTTTGACATAAAATTCAATCGCAGTTTTAATTGAATCAATTAAAATTTTAATTAATTTCGCGACAAAAATCAATCAACTATTTGATTCATTCAATTAAATTACTAATTGATATGGGCAATAAATTTCAATCAAAAAATGTATATATTGCGCCCCCAATATCTTATTTAGTTTTATTTGAAATAAAAGAAAATAAGAAATCTTCAATATTTTATTTTTCTGAATTATGCTATAGACTAAAGGATTTGGTTTTTGTTATTTGTGTGTTTTGTTTTAACATAACTTGGACATACAATTATGATCAATAACAACTAAAGTGTTAAAAAAATAAACTATATAAATTATTATCTTCCTTATCATATTAACGATGTCAGTATGTTCCTTATAATATTTAGATGTGCCTAGATTTCCAATAAATCAACAGTCTGTAAGCTAAATTAGTTTTCTGAATGTAAACAGAATAATTCGAATTTAATTTTGTCCAATTAAAAGTTAATTTTGTTATAGAATATCACGTTCCAGGTTGCATATTTATAATCTTCTTTTGCAGTTGTAGTCGTTTAGCATAAAAAGATATATTAAGGAGCTCGGTAATTTAATTTTAGTAACAATTCCTTTCCACACATTGAAATCGTCTATTAAAATTTGAACCAATCAAAGACAAAAATAATGGCAAAACAATGTAATATTTGGTATTATATTGATGATATTTTGCCAATTCTAAAAATAGAAAAAATATAAATGGAAAATACATATTTTTATAATTTTCAGATATTTTCATATTTTTAAATCCAAAAGAAAGAACTATTTTTACCATTACATAATTCAGCTCATTCGTTTATATATCAGATATACTGATCTCTACTTGCGTTTAAAGTGAAAAAGGCAGGTAAGACAAAAATGTAATTTAATGCCAACGCTACTTTGCAACTTCAAGGTGAATCTTCCAAGAAACCCATACCGCTCTTGGTTTTGAGAAAACTAGGAGTGGAAAAAAATTATAATTTTAAAATATCATACGGTACCCACCTTTTGATTGCAAACATATTCTTATATATTTGATAAAATGAGTCAGTCGATGGGATTGATTGGTCAATTTCACGAAATAAAACTGGTCACTAAAAGAAATGAATAAAAAATATATTATTTTAGTCCGTTTAATGTGGATGTCAATGGAAAACGGTATTCACATTTCACAATTTCTTACCTTCAATAAACGTAGATTGTTTTCCATTTTTACAATACCACAAAACACAAACACATGTAATTTAAAATGCATTCTGTCATGTATTTTTTCAAACCTTTACCACGTGGCCATTTGTTGTTGCACACTTTATTTATTTCAACCCTTTGCTATGATTTGTTGTTGCGTTAAAAATATTTATGCACACATTTTGAATGCAGCAGACAGAATGTCGCCAATCATGTTTTTCAGTTTACGCGAAAAACAAAAACCCAACCGTTCGTTACGAGTTATTTCCACAGACTGATCTCTCCATCGTACATTGTTGAATAAATATCCATTCTCTTGTTCTCTTTTCGCTCTTTCCATTGCTCAAAATTATTCAATTTCAATCACAAAGGTGATTGGATGAATCACATGTGTAATTGGAAACGGAAAAAAATTCAATCACGTTTGTAATTGAAAACTATTTCCGAATTGATTAACAAATTGATTGAATCAATTAATATTTTAATTGGAAACGTAACAAATATCAATCATTTTTTTAATTGGTTTTTATTCGGATTTGATTAAATGATTAATTGAATCAATTAACATATTAATTGAATCCGTTTCCAAATTCAATTAAGTGTTTAATTGAAAAAATTTGTCCGTCCGCCTTGTCCGTCTATCTGTGAACTCATTTTTGTAATTAAAGTCTAGGTCGCAATTTTTAGTCCAATCGACTTCAAATCTGGCACAAGTATGTGTTTTGGGTTAGAATTGATCCCTATTTGGATATAGTTCCCATATATCTTTCGCCCGTTATCTGATTTAGGCAAAAATTGACAAAATACCAAAATGTTCCTTGTAAAATCCACACTGCTAAGTCGAAAACATGTAGGAACGACTTAAATTTTCCTATACACTTTTGCTTCAAATGTAAATGTTTCCCATACACTGAAAAAACAGTGAACCCACCAGGAAAGATAACTTTCGATTAATTTTAGAAAATTTCGAACTTTTTTAGAAAATTTTAACTAAACGGTATTACAAGCGCTGGCATCACTCCGATATGGCAAAAATAAGTAAATATTTTTCGACAAATTCAAGAAAATTTATTAGACATAACTAAATTTTTTTAGTAGTTAAAGAAAATTTTGTAGTTTTAAGAGAAATCTTGGAGTTCCAAATTGCAAGAATGTCTTTAGTGACATACGAAGTTTATGATGGACACATTTTTGGTAAAATTTACAAATTTAAAGAAATAATGAACTATTTTGTAAGAAATACGAAATTAGGAAATCTTTATGCTTTATTTGTGTATAACTTTTTCCCGTTTTTTAGTTCATTTAACTAACATACGCAAAAAATTATTTGACTAAAATAAACTTTTTCCAAACATAATGATTCTATGAACTAATATAAAGTTAATATGGCTTTAGTGAAATAGAGAGTTCACTTTTTTTTGAGTGTATCTATACCCTAAACCACATAGTGGTCAGAGTATAATAACATTACTTTGATCTGCCAAAAAATGTGCCTACCAGAAATATTGATGTTAGACCCCATAAAATATATACCGATCGACTCAGAATCACCTCCTGAGTCCATCTAGCGCTTGGTGTCTGTCCGTCCGTTCATGCATTTGTTGTTCGCAGTATTTCGGTTGCAATTATTACCCGATTTTGATGAAATTTGGTATGTGGAGTTTTTTTGGTACAAGGACGAACGCTATTGAATTTGGGAAAAATCGGCCCGATTCGATAAATGGGGTCAAATTTGCCACAAAGTACTCCAATTTACCACCCCTTAAGTGTGCCAAATATCATCGGAATCGGTTCAGATTTAGATATAGCTCCCATATATATGGATTGGCCCATTTTGCCAAATTTGGCCTTAAAACCCTTATTTATCAACCGATCTTACTCAAAGATGACCAAATCGCTTTTTTTGACCATAGTGGCCTTATTTATTATCCGATCTTACTCAAATCGAGCACAAGGTAATCTCATGTAATATCCACAAAACCTGCCAAATATAACCCAAATCGGTCCAGATTTAGATATAGCTTCCATATATATGTATCGCCCGTTTTTGAAAAATTTGACCTTATATATTTATTTCTGACCATAAAGGCCTTATAGTACCCGATCTTACTCTAATTTAGCACAATGTAACCTTCTATGGTATCAACCAAACCTGGAACATATAATCCAAATCGGTTCAGATTTAGATATAGTTCCCATATATATGCATCGCTCGATTTTCCCAAATTTGACTATAATACTCTTATTTATTATCCAATATTACTCAAATTTCAAATGTACATGTGTTAGCCGATCGTATATAGACTTACATGTAGCTCTTACATAAATATATTACCCTATTTCCAAAAATTTGGATTTATTACACACTAATTGAGCGATTTCCTTTTTTTTACCCTCCACCATAGGATGAGGGTACACTGAAAAAACAGTGAACCCTTTTCCATTGCAAAATGAACTAAACTGTAGTAATATTGACCATGATTTAGCCCTTAAGATTTTTTTCAACTTGTTTAGTTTATAATTCTCTTAAATTTTAGTTAATCTATAACATTGTATTTTAGTTCATTTTTACAACACCATAAGATATATATACCCCTACCAAGTTAAAAAGTCAGTATTATTATGGTTTATTTGCTTATTTTTTGGGAAACCCGATAATAAAGATTGGTTAACAGTCTCTTTAAAATGTCGACGACTAAACTATTTTTAAATCAATCATTCCACAGTACAGAGAAATTAAATAATTAAAGGAACAACAGACCGTTTTACTATTATGAAAATTTCCATACATTAAAATTAAATTTTCTTTAAGCAAAAGTACTTTATTATAAAAACTTATGATGAAAGTTCTTAATACAATGTTTATGTGAATAAAAATTATGACCACGTGAAACAAGAAAGTAGTTTATTTTAACTCGCTTTTTGGACATTTTGACTTTTCCTTAGTTTTTTATTCATCGTAAGTATATTTTTCACATATCTTGCTGGAAAAATGGAAGGAATAATGAAAATTGTTAAAAATTAACAATATAATAAAATATAATTTTTTAGCTCTTTAAATTAGCTTGTAACTTACCGTATTTGGGGACATTTTATTAAATGGTGTAAGGAATTCAACTTTTCTAAGATAAACGTACCTCATACAGTTTGTACCTGAAACAATTAGAGAAATAATGAATAAAGTAATATATTAACTCATAAAATTGTATTGTTATCCATGTGAAGGACATAATACAATAAATATTCTTGTTAAAAGAAAGCCAAAGTTTTAGTATAAAACTTACCAATTCTCTATTAAATTGTACGCTGAGGTTAAAAAGTTATCGAAATTCATTTGGGGTTACTCTGAAATTAAATATTTATTTTTTACATTAAATAAAAAACATTAAATTGGTTTCCAAAAGATCTAATTAAAGAAATAATATGCATAAAAAAAGTAAATATTCTGGTTAAAAGAATGTTAAAGAAAGCTTACCAATTCATAAAAATGTTTCCAAATTGAAATTAAATATTTGTTTTTTAACATTAAAAATATTAAATTGGTTTCCAAAAATATTTGATCAAAGTAATACTAAAATAAGGTATTAAAAACCTGTAATTTTGATTATAAAAAGGTCATAAAAACGTAAATATTCTAGTGAAAATAAAGCCAATTTTTAAAAAGAAAACTTACCACTTCTCTATTAAACTATAAGCTGAGGAGAAATATAAAAATTTGCCCGAATCCATCTGGGGTTGCTCTTAAATTAAATATTTTTTACAACAAAGAAAAAAATGAAACTGGTAAAAAAAAATAATAATAATAATTAGCAAATAATAATATACATAAAGAATATTATTTTTTAAAAGAAAACCACATTGAAAAAAGAACACTTACCTATTTATGATTAAACTGAAAATGAATATTTATTTTTTACATTGAATAATAAAAATTAAATTAGATAAAACAATTTCAATTACTTTCCATTTCAGCATTTTTTCCTAAATATTGAACATTCTTAATAACTTTTTTCTAAGCTACCGATCATCACTTCGCCATTGTACACTTCATCGCTAAAATATTAATAACTTTCATTTAAAAGTTTTAATAAACAAACACCAATATATGTCTCAAAAAACCAAAATATTCCATACCTTTATATTCCCTTGTTACATACTTGCTAAAAAGGTGCAACAGCCCACGCCAACGCCAACTATACAACTGAAGCATGCCAAACAAAACCAAGCAAAACCAAAACATTTCTACAACAACAAAAACATATGTGCCTTCATTGAAAACAACACCTCATCCAGCCAAATAAACCATTCGCGAATAATAAACACACACACAAACCCCTGAAACAACAAAAATAAAAACAACCCCACGCTCAGATATACACAACATCCCCATCACTCGCTACCATTTCTCATTATTGCATTGCATGCTCTCACTCTCAAAAAAATTTTCAAGTAACATCATCTTTACATTAAACATATTCCACTTTGTGGAGAAACATCTCTGTACTATGCATTAGTTAATCGCATCTGTCCACAATTTACTCTAAAAACAATACTCTTAAATGCATATCAGTATAAGAACGATGAAACGTTTAACTTAAAATTAGCAAAAACTTCATGAAATGATATCTACCCATTTTTGACGAAAATGTCTATAAATTTAATTACATGTGAACTAAAAATATTTCATTGAGAAATGTTTTACCAACTATTATTAACTATAGGAATTGCCAGTAAGAAATTGCTATCCGCTTTCAAGTTCAATTTTCGTAAAGAAATATTTTCTCATACAAAAACTCTTTATAGTAAATTACACTTATTACTTAGAAAGTATTTTACATTTCATAAGTAGTTTTATAGTATGACGAAAGAATTATTAACTACCAGTTAAGAAAATTTTTAAGGAAATTTCCATCGTATTTTGTAGGCTATGAACTAAACGATTGCTACTTAGAATTTGTACAATTTCCTTTCGAGTAGTTAATTTTCGTTAAAGATTCGAAAAATGAACTAAAATTCTGGAAAATTCTTGTAATAAATTATTGTAAAAATTTTCTTAAATTTACGAGACACTTTTTTTCTGTGTATATTAACTTTGTCATTCCGTTTGTAACACATCGAAATATTGCTCTAAGACCCCATAACGTATATATATTCTGGGTCGTGGTGAAATTCTGAGTCGATCTGAGCATGTCCGTTCATAATTACTTATAGCCCCCATATAAACCGATCACCAGATTTACCTCCGGAGCCTGTTGGAAGACCAAAATTCATCTGATTCGGTTGAAATTTGGTACGTGATGTTAGTATATGGTATCCAACAACCATGCAGGAATTGGTTCATATCAGTCCATAATTATATATAGCCCCCATATAAACCGATCCCCAGATTTGACCTCCGGTGCCTTTTGGAGAAGCAAAATTCATCCGATCTGGTTGAAATTTAGTACGTGGTGGTAGTATATGATATTTAAAAAACATGCCAAAAGTGGTCCATATCAGTCCATAATCATATATAACCCCCATATAAACCGATCCCGAGATTTGCTTATGTATTTGGGACAAAAAGTTTTATGCCTAGCACCCAACACAATTGGTGGATTTGATATGGTATCGAAAATTAGGATCTTCAAATTGATGTAGGGTATAACATAGTCGGCCACGCCTGACTTTAGATTTTCCTTAGTTGTTTAAGTTTGTATCATGTCATCACTTTCAATATATTTATGTTAAATATATCTAAAATAACCATTGATCATCATCACGTTCATTGTATTGTTTCGTTTTCAGGGTACGTAAAATTCAAGTAAAGCAGTTTAACCGAAAACATCTTGGGTTTATATCAAGGCCTTCTTAATGTTGCAAACATATGCTCTATCATCTAATACCTTGTTCGACAATATTTGTGCGGGGTATGTAGTAAAAAGCAATTCCCCATATTCGTCATTAGTTCCGTTTTAAAGAAATAGTCTGCATTTAATTTGTTCTATTTTTAATGGAATTGAAACTTTGGCGAATCACTTATGAATAAAGCCGTCAGTATAAACAAAAGAACTCGGTTGGCAAGAAGAAATATAAATAAAACAACTGTGCAGGATACTCTTGCCACACTATGCTAGCTTAACATTGCTGGGAAAATTCTATGGAGTTTTGTGAACACAATGCATATTTACTCTGTAATTTCAAATTGTGGTATTTGAAGGCATACATAAAGCACTGTCGAGCACAAGCTACAGAATGCATAGGTAGTCATCATCGTGGTCCTAGTAGAAAGTTTTTCAAAAAAAAAAAAAAAATTGTTCATAATCTATACGACTATCTCCAAATATATGTCAAGCTCATTTGAAAAACTATCACCTCAATTTACTATGCTCACATGGTATGAGAAATATTGTCAGTGCTTATCACCGAGAGTTATATGAATTTTATCTTGGCGATAACGAATCTAATCTGGTTTATTTTCACCTATACTACCTCTCGTTGTATGTGTATATATAGATCGTGGTTTATGTATATGTCTGTTTGAAAAATTTACCTAAAGTCAGTGTAGGAAATTACGTATGCTAAAGGATTTCTGTATGGAAAAGTCTTTACTTTACATAACAATTTTATTAAAAGTTTACGTTTGCAACGCGCATACAGATATGAACACTGCACAGTGTTTCTTTTTAATTTATTTATTTACTTAATTTGTTTACGTGTTAAAGAAGACAAGGTTTTATAATTAGGGTGTGGGATTCTAATCGTATAAAATTTTTCGATAAATCTTTTTGACAATAAAGGAATGAATATACATTCTAAATTCAAAGATTTCCTTTTTTTAATTTGTCCAAATCTGGATAAAATTTAAAAACTAAGAATCAGTGAAAATTAGTTTTTAGACAAGTACGTATGTCCAAAAATTAGACCGGGCTGAATTTTAATTTTATAGTGCATATATAATATGATGCAGATAAAAATGGTGGAATTGGTTAGTATTGCATCTGTATGAATTTGTAGATACTTAGGTACCACGTAATGGCATATCCATTTCAATTTAAATTTGAAATTTCTTACATTAGATTTTAGATTTGTGGGTTTTTTTGTTTATTTTCTAGAGGCAATCTTAAATTTCTACCTAAGCAGAAATGGAAATATCGGTGACTAGGAATAATTATGGACCAATTTTTGCATGGCTCTTAGAAGTCATAAACTAACATCACGTACCAAATTTCAACTTGATCGGCTGAAATAAGCTTTTTGACAAGTGTATGCGAAATTGGCTTTCAAAATCGTGGTTTGATAGAATGCCTTTTCCGCCACACTTTCGCACATACCGTATTCTTTCATATTCTCTTCTTTTGAAAATAATGTTACAAACTCTTGGGGATTTTGTGGTGGTTTTGGCATTGCAGCACTTTTTATGCTTCTCAATTGCCTGTGCATTTTATTGAAAACAACGAGATGGAACTGTCTTTCTGATTTATACATTCTGAGTTAAAAACAGTACGTATTTTGTTCACGACCAAGTTGGGTTTCGAAACTCCTTCTTTTATAGCCGTTTTTAGTTTGAACTCCGACATTAATTTCTCTTGATCCTCATGTCCGTCATGAGGCATTTTATGTTTGGTACCTTTACAAAACTCTCCGTTTAATATTTGTATTGATGCCTTACAATTCTTTTGGTAGCACACATATATGTTAACACTTTTATTTTTCTTATTTTTATATTCCGATTTAAATTTATACAGTTGTTTTTCGATCGGGGTATATACTAAAAACGGCGACCGGACATAACCCCCATTGGGGCGGTCAAATCTCCCATTATTAGTTTGGGCTTTATGTCCTCCCTCATCGTGGTCATATGTCCCAAAAAATAGGCGGTCAAAACGCCCAATATTTTATGGGGAAATGAATGTCGGAATACAAATCAAGAACTGTCCTAAATGAAGTAGTTTTGATACCCAATTTTGGTTAATTAACTAAATACGTACGGTATTTAATTCAAAATGCCGTAACTAGAAAGACAGTTCAGATCTCGTGGTCTATAAGAAAATGCTAAGACAATTAAGGAGAAAATGGAGCCAAACGCTCCACAAAGCCCCCAAGAACTCATAGCACTATTTGCCAAATCGGAACATATGAGTGAAAAGAAAGTGTGCCGAAAAAGATATTTTAGCAAACCACTATTAGGAAGCCGATTTGGCATACAGTATCTTTGTGTTCCACCCCAGTAACTGAAATAATAAATAATATGTATGATGAATGAAGATGCTATTATTTTATTGATGTCCCTTTTTCTGTCGTTCCATTTCATCTTATTACCCATAAGATGAAATGGAACGACCGAAAAAGGAATTACTAATGTTTACGAAGGTTACGAACGACATGTCAGTATAACTGTATCAATTTTTTAAAACAAGTTAATAAAACGAAAGATGCAAGAACTTGAGGACGAACTGAATGTGATGTTCTTGCATCTTTCGTTAATCGTTCAGCAGCACGTCGATCATCACATCTCTCTCCAAATCGTGCGCGTGAATCCTTTTTTAAATTCATCACATTCAGTTCATCCTCACATTCTTACAACTTTCGTTTTATTATCTTGTTCTAAACATTAAAATTGGAACGAGGTGAGATGATCGATGTGCTGGTGATGGGTACTTGAAAAAAATATATATTTTTTTATTTTAAACTATTCTTTATATTCAAACAGTTATAACACATACACTTTTGTTGTGGGGCTTATGACCGCGATGAGGGAGGACATAAAGCCCAAACTAAAATTGGGCGATGTGACCGCCCCATGGGAGGTCATAAAGCCCAAAAATCATTTTGGGCGATATGTCCGTTGGGGGATTTGTCCGGTCGGCACCCCCAACAAATTCAAATTGGAGAACTTCACTCATTCTTGGCTCGCAAACAACTGACTGAATACTTCAAAAGGCACTGCACCCAAAAATGCGTTTCAACAATTGTACCGTTATGTTGAAAAGGAGTAATACAATTTTTACCGAGAATATTAAAAAATATTTTACATATTTACATACCTCATCTAAACTTTTGGATTTGGGGATTATGACCGCGAGTTGTGCGGTCATATCCCCAAAAAATATTGTGCCTTATGTCCACTTTATATCAGGGAAATGCGCCTTTTATGCTAAGCAAACAACGCATTCGTATTTTATGGACATGAAATCTTTGGCATCGCGACAATGTTTTTTTCAGTGTATCATATAGTCGGCCCTGTCCGACTTTCTACTTTACTCACTTATTTTAGTATTAATTTAACAAGGCGCGTTTTTCTGTGTTTATGTTTAATAATTTAATATTAAAATTTTAATCACAACATTGCAATACTGTGCTAACTACATCCGCTATCACAAACAAGAAGGAAATGTGGGGGTCGCTGCTTGTTAACTCACCCCCATCGTAGTACCTTTGTCAGCGACGCGGATGCGATTTACTTTTTCATGCTTCTTCTCGGAAAATGGGACATTAGCCATAGTCTCTGCGGGAGTATGTGTATGTTTAAATAATGGTTCCCCTGGTCTGAAGTTGAAATGAATGGCGGTATTTGTGGTGTTGCTGCATTTTTGACCAGCAAGAAGTCAAAAGCATTTTTTTTGTTCTGCCCTTAATTCCTAAAACAGCACAGCCGGAAAAATAACATCACACATTTAAACATATGTGCATGCACATGGAACATACAAATTAGTTTCAATGCAATTTTAAATGTTTTATATTGTAAATGAAATAAAAGAAAATTCAAATAAATAAAACTCCAAAAACGCAACATTATTCATTTGCAACTATTTTGTGTAAAATGTTTTTCTTTAGGAGTTTCAGTTTTGTCGACATTTGTCGAGTACATAATTACCATGATAAAATCTAATCCAAAATAATCGCATTTTAGAGGCAATTTTTAATGTTAGTGGAAGCATAATTGATGTAATATTAACAAAGTTTAAGAATTTATTTCATAGTTAAATTTAAAATAAGGCTACCATGCAGTGTAAGGCACAATTTTCAGTGAACATTTTGAGTGAGTTATATTTAATTGTGGATTTTAGTTTCATACGAATATAATGGATGAAGAACGATATGGATTAAATGTTTGGCTAACAACTCCAGAAGAATCTATGTGGTATGAGACGGTTCATTGTCGCGCTGTAAACATATAGTGTTGTTGGCCCAAAATCCCGGCCTCTTTTTTACCAAAACTTTGATACGACTTTTGGCATTTCACGAATTGATTTTCACACCTAATTTGTATTTAAACGCTTTACAACATAGTATTATATACGACCAAAAAATGGAATATATTTTTCTAATAATTTTGTCCGTTATAATGAACTCTCATTATTTCTTATTCCACTCTACCACGCACAATTTCAAAGCACTTTATTTAGTTCACAAAAACGTAATTCACAAAATTCCCCGAGGATTACAGTTTTTATCTCAGTTTAGTAAATTGCATTGCAAAGAGTTTAAATTGCTGTTATTTTTTGCCTTCTTATATTCAATTGTATTGAGCTTAGTCATTAATAATTCATTGATAAATCGTTTGTGGTTAATTACCTTAGCAAAAAAATATAGGGGAAATAATCATAATCGAAATGCAATAAATAAATTCTTTCTAATCTGTTACACATACACATACTTAATACATTTAATCATAATAGGACACAAATTATAAACACTCATACCCAACCAGTATTTAAAGTTTAATATAATTTTTCATGATTAATACAATAGAATTTCTATTAGATAGACATTACTTAATTACGAGGTGATGAAATACTTTTGATTGCTATGTTGATTTTACAGTTTAATTTTTGCTTATTAATTATTTGTAAATATATAGAGTTTTTATACCCTCCACCATAGTATGGGGGTATATTAACTTTGTCATTCCGTTTGTAACACATCGAAATATTGCTCTAAGACCCCATAAAGTATATATATTCTGGGTCGTGGTGAAATTCTGAGTCGATCTAAGCATGTCCGTCCGTCTGTCCGTCCGTCCGTCCGTCCGTCCGTCCGTCTGTCCGTCTGTCCGGCTGTCCGTCCGTCTGTGGAAATCACGCTAACTTCCGAACGAAACAAGCTATCGACTTGATACTTGGCACAAGTAGTTGTTATTGATGTAGGTCGGATGGTATTGAAAATGGGCCATATCGGACCACGTTTACGTATAGCCCCCATATAAACCGATCCCCAAATTTGGCTTGGGGAGCCTCCCGGAGCAGCAAAATTCGTCCGATCCGGTTGAAATTGGGTACGTGGTCTTAGTATACGGTATCTAACAACCATACAAAAATTGGTCCATATCGGTCCATAATTATATATAGCCCCCATATAAACCGATCCCCAGATTTGACCTCCGGAGCCTCTTGGAGGGGCAAAATTCATCCGATCCGATTGAAATTTGGTACCTGATGTTAGTATATGGTCTCTAACAACCATGCAAAAATTGGTCCATATCGGTCCATTATTATATATAGCCCCCATATAAACCGATCCCCAGATTTGACCTCCGGAGACTTTTGGATGGGCAAAATTCATCCGATCCGGTTGAAATTTGGTACCTGATGTTAGTATACGGCCTCTAACAACCATGCAAAAATTGGTCCATATCGGTCCATAATTATATATAGCTCCCATATAAACCGATCCCCAGATTTGACCACCGGAGCCTCTTGGAGGAGCAAAATTCATCCGATCCGGTTGAAATTTAGTGCGTGGTCTTAGTATACGGTTTTTAACAACCATGCAAAAATTGGTCCATATCGGTCCATAATTATATATAGCCCCCATATAAACCGATCCCCAGATTTGACCTCCGGAGCCTCTTGGAGGGGCAAAATTCATCCGATCCGGTTGAAATTTGGTACCTGATGTTAGTTTACGGCCTCTAATAACCATGCAAAAATTGGTCCATATCGGTCCATAATTATATATATAGCCCCCATATAAACCGATCCCCAGATTTGACCTCCGGAGCCTCTTGGAAGAGCAAAATTCATCCGATCCAGTTGAAATTTGGTACATGGTGTTACTATATGGTCTCTAACAACCATGCAAAAATTGGTCCATATCGGTCCATAATTATATATAGTTCCCATATAAACCGTCCCCAGATTTGACGTCCGGAACCTCTTGGAGGAGCAAAAGTCATCCGATACGGTTGAAATTTGGTACATTTTCTCAATATATGGCCTCTAACAGCCATGTAAAAATTGGTCCATATCGGTCTTTAGTTATATATAGCCGATGACTTATTACACAAAAATTGGTCCATATCGCCAAAAATAATCTACCAAAACTTTATTTCCATAGAAAATTTTGTCAAATTTTATTACTATAGAAAGTTTTGTAAAAATTTCATATCTATACAAAGTTTTGTCAAAAGTTTATTTCTATACAAATGTTTGTCAAAATTTTATTTCCATAGAAAATTTTGTCAAAATTTTATCTCTATAGAAAATTTTGTAATCTACCAAAACTTTATTTCCATAGAAAATTTTGTCAAATTTTATTACTATAGAAAGTTTTGTTAAAATTTCATTTCTATAGAAAGTTTTGTCAAAAGTTTATTTCTATAGAAATGTTTGTCAAAATTTTATTTCTATAGAAAATTTTGTAAAAAATTTCATTTCTATACAAAAATTTGTCAACATTTTATTTCTATAGAAATTTTTGTCAAAATTGTATTGCTATAGAAAATGTTGTCAACATTTTACTTCCATAGAAAATTTTGTCAACATTTTATTTCTATAGAAAATTTTGTCAAGTTTTTATTTCTATAGAAAATTTTGTCAAATTTTTATTTCTATAGAAAATTTTGTCAAAATGTTATTTCTATAGAAAATTTTGTCAAGGTTTCATTTCTATAGAAAATTTTGTCAAAATTTTATTTCTATAGAAAATTTTGTCAAACTAGATTATATACGTATTTAATCGGCCTTTTTTTGTTTAATATATACCCCGTATGGGCTAACTTACAATTTAGAAGACAGTGTTAAAAAGTTTTACGATACCTTGCCATCGGCAAGTGTTATCGCAACCCAAGTAATTCGATTGTGGATGACAGCCTTTAGTAGAAGTTCCTACGCAATCCATGGTGGAGGGTACATAAGATTCGGCCTGGCCGAACTTACGGCCGTATTTACTTGTTTTTTTTAACATTTGTAATATTTTAACAAATTGTAACACATTGATATATTGTTTTAATTATACCCTGCGCCACACTGTGGAACAGGGTATTATAAGTTAGTGCGTATGTTTGTAACACCCAGAAGGAGACGAGATAGACACATGGTGTCTTTGGGAATAATGCTCAGGGTCAGAGAATGAAGCCGCCGAGTCGCGCCGCCGATTTTAGCCATCGCCGACCCGTTTTTAGCAGTCGACGCCGCCGCCGAATATGTCGACTCATCTCGACTCAAATTTAGCCGCCAATTAATCTAAAATATTGATTTATATCAGAAAAATTTAATAATATTTGTTATAGTTTTTGCCAAAATTTTGAACTTTCACTTTCAATCAATTAGTATCAAGTTTCTATAATAGTTTTACAAAAATTTAGCTCAAAAAATTTGAATGAAATGTAAATTTGATTGTAAGATTGGTTGTACAACTAATCTCATTACAATTCGGAAAACTTCAAATTGATTTTATAATAGATAATTTTGCACAGACAATTTTTTATCGGCTTAGCCGTCAAGCCGCCGCCGCCGGAGTCAAAAATTTAGTGTTAGCCGCCGCCGACATAAATAGGTCGGCTTCATTCTCTGCTCAGGGTGGGTCCCTGAGTCGATATAACCATGTCCGTCTGTCTGTGAACACATTTTTGTGATCAAAGTCTAGGTCGCAATTTAAGTCCAATCGCCTTCAAATTTGGCACATGTTCCTAATTTGGGTCAGAATAGAACCCTATTGATTTTGGAAGAAATCGGTTCAGATTTAGATATAGCTCCGATATATATCTTTCGCCCGATATGCACTAATATGGACCCAGCAGCCAGAGTTTTATACCGATTTGCTTGAAATTTTGTACAAACATAACATTTAGTCGTATAGTCAACTGTGCAAAATTTGATTGAAATCGGTTCAGATTTAGATATAGCTCCCATATATATCTTTCGCCCGATATGGACTTATATGGCCGCAGAAGCCAGATTTTTGGCCCAATTGGCTTGAAATTTTGCACAGGGAGTAGATTTAGCATTGTAGCTATGCGTGGCAAATTTGGTTGAAATCGGTTCAGATTTAGATATAGCTCCCATATATATCTTTCGCCCGATATGGACTAATATGGTTCTAGTAGCCAGAGTTTTTGGCCCAATTTGGTTGAAATTTTGCACAGGGAGTAGATTTAGCATTGTAGCTATGCGTGGCAAATTTGGTTGAAATCGGTTCAGATTTAGATATATTTCCCATATATAGCTTTCGCCCGATTTACACTCATATGACTACAGAGGCCAATTTTTTGCTCCGATTTAGTTGAAATTTTGCACAGGGAGTAGAATTAGTATTGTAGCTATGTGTGCCAAATTTGGTTGAAATCGGTTCAGATTTAGATATATCTCCCATAATAGCTTTCGCCCGATTTACACTCATATGACCATAGAGGCCAAATTTTTGTTCCGATTTAGTTGAAATTTTGCACAGGGAGTAGAATTAGCATTGTTTCTATGCGTGCCAAATTTGGTTGAAATCGGTTCAGATTTAGATATAGCTCCCATATATATGTTTTTCTGATTTCGACAAAAATGGTCAAAATACCAACATTTTCCCTGTAAAATCGCCACTACTTAGTCGAAAAGATGTAAATATGACTCTAGTTTTCCTAAATTTCTAATACATATATATCGAGCGATAAATCATAAATAAACTTTTGCGAAGTTTCCTTAAAATTGCAGATTTAAATGTTCCCCATATTTTTTTACTAACATTGTGTTCCATCCTAGTGCATTAGCCGACTTAAATTTTGAGTCTATAGATTTTGTAGATCGAGTGATATTTAAATGTATGCATTTGGGACAAACCTTTATATATAGCCCCCAACACATTTAACGGATGTGATATGGTATCGAGAATTTAGATCTACAAAGTGGTGCAGGGTATAATATAGTCGGCCCCGCCCGACTTTAGACTTTCCTTACTTGTTTAAACTTGGGTCTTTGTTCTTGCTTCTAGGAAGCAAATTTTAATTTTTCGTTTTTTCAGCTCTTTTCATCATATGCTATCAAAGTCCTTTATAATCGAGTTAACGACAACTTTATTTTCCAAATTCAGATACGACTTCCTGTCGAAATTATGCTAAGTTTCAAGTAAAAAGCGTCTTTAAAAGAAAGTGTTGAAAAACATGTCCCATTTTTGAACGATTTTTTGCTTTGTAGTTAAGATGCAAAAAGACAACAAATTCAACGACAATTTTATTAATTTTAAAGAATTATTCTGAGTTATTAAAATCAAGATGACCTTACCTCAAAAAATGTTTCTTTCATGTTATGATACCCATTTTTAAGTCAAATCACTTAATTATTGGGACAATACGACTTCATTGAAAAATTTATCGACTTTTAGACAAAGAAAAAACTTTATATTTGTGAAATGTGTCTTCTATGCTAAGCAAAATTTGCATTCGTATTTTAAGGACATGAAATCTTTGGCCTCTCGACAATATTTTTTCAGTGCAGAAAACAATTATGGAAAGTCAAAAGTCTGGGGGACCGACTTTGTAGACTAAACATTTTGATAACATCTTAAATACTTCAAATTTGTTGGAAGCTATATGAAGGTTTATATTCCCATATACACACTGTTAGAAAAATATGTTTTTCATATATTCCGATATAATTAAAATGTGTTTCGGGCACAATTTTAAAGCACAATATATTTAAGTGAAACATGTAATGTTCCTAAACTAACACTAAATGTTTGGGACACATATGTTAGAATATATTATGTTTTAGGCATGAATGTTTCATAAAAATAATATGTGTGAATGTAAACATATATAAAGAGTATAGAGAAAGAAATAGTGATGGAAACCGGGAGGATTGACAAAAGATATCAACATAATACAGCGAGAAAATGAAAAGAGAGCAATTTCTGTGAAACCGCTTGTATGTTGTTTCGGAAAACTGTTTTATGATAAGGACAACAATTTGATATGCTTAAGTCTAAATAGTATTTAATTTGAATATTAGAATGAGTAATCGGAGCAAAGAGAATATACATTCGGAACCAAGAGAATAGATATGTGAAAAAATATCGCCTTGAGAGCAGCATTTTATGTATGTGCGGACATGTGTTTTGTTTATCAATTTGGCATTATGGGCTCAATTTTTTTCTTGGTTCTTTAAAAGAAATCTTCATAAATAACAAAAGGGCACTAAACTCTTTCTATAGTTGGGACAGTAACATAAAAAAGGAGGAAATAGTGAAAAATTAAACAGTAAAATATATAAAAACAAAGTTTAGTTCCTCTTTATTAATAAGTAGTCCAAGAGGAGTTGACGGACACCTTCAAATATAAAAGCGGGCATTAAGTTCGAGTTTTGCAGCAAAAACAATTGAAAAAGTTTATTTTCTTTAAAATGAATTGTTAAAGAAAAGTAAAAGGCAAAAAAGAGTCATTTTAGAAAGATAATGCCAACTTAATGCCGTCCTTAAAGGTAAAAATGAAATTTAGTACAAAACACGATAAGTTTTAAATGCATAAATAAATTCATGTGTATATTATAAAATTATTTATGTATGTTTATACTCGACTCCACGTTCTTCTTTTGTTATAGTTTTTGAATTCCTTCCAAAATTTCAAACTTTTATACCAAAAACAGTTTTTTGTTACAAAATTGTTATTTTTGCAATAAAAAAAAAATATTTTATCCAAAAGTTCAGTCCATTTCGTTTATATCAAGTACTGTTTCTGACTGTAACTCTGTAATAACCCACATTTCGAAGTTTCATTATAAAAATTTAATATAGTATAAATATAAATGTGTAAATTAAAAAAAAAAATTGTGTTCAGTCGGAGTAGGGATTGAACCCACGACCCTTTGCATGCAAGGCAGGCATGCTAACCACTGCTCCACGTGACCAACAAATGTATGTTTCTGTTAAATAATGTTATGTTTGCATGGGCTCGTGGGCGCTGCAAACTATGCTAGATAAAAGTAACTTATAACTATAATTGTCTACTGTTGACTTATAACGATAATTGTCTACGTAGCCCAGTGGATAGTGTATTGGCTTACAAACTATAGGATCCTCTGTTCGATTCTCCGTCCAGGCGAAAGGTAAAATTTAAAAAATTTATAAAATTGAATAATTTCTTCGACATTATTTGTATTACAGAAAAAGGTGCCAAGAACTAAAAAATTTCGTGGAAGTGAAAATTATGTGAGAGAATGAGCACAATCTTCTTCGGGGAAATCAGGGATTCTCTTCGAGAAAATTATAGTACAAACATTGTATTATTTGTTCAATTGAGTTTTATTTTATTTAGAAAAATCGGGCGGTACATATATGGGAGCTATAGCTAAATCTGAACCGATTGCGATAATTTTTTGCACATATAGTTAGTGCTATAGAAGATTACATTTCGCCAACTTTGAGTAAGCTCGGTTGATAAATAAGGGGTTTATGACCTAATTTGGCAAAATCGGGCGATACATATATATGGGACCTATATCTAAATCTTAACCGATTTCGATGAAATTTTCAGACTTAAAGGGTGATACAGAAGATTATTTTGTGCTAAATTTGACGACGATTGGTTAGTAAAAAAGTGCAACGTGACCCCATTTGTCGAAATCGGGCAATATATATATATATATATATATATATATATATATATATATATATATATATATATATATATATATATATATATATATATATATATATATATATATATATATATATATATATATATATATATATATATATATATATATATATATATATATGGGAGCTATATCTAAATTTGATCCGATTTCTTCCAAATTCAATAACGTTCGTCCTTGTGCCCAAAAAAACTCCCTGTACCAAATTTCATCAAAATCGGTTAATAATTGCGACCGAAATCCTGTGAACAACAAATACATGGACAGACGGACGGATGGACAGACGGACACCAAGCGCTAGATCGACTCAGGAGGTGATTCTGAGTCGATCGGTATATATTTTATGGGGTCTAAAATCAATATTTCTTGTAGGCACATTTTTTGGCAGATCAAACTTATTATACCCTAACCACTATATGGTTTAGGGTATAATGACTTTAAAACAATGTGTTGAAACATTTTATTAATTATAAACTTGTTTTTATTGTATTCGACCTGTATTTGATTTTTCCAATTAATGAATTGTTGATTGAAACGAGCCTCGAGCTCGTTTCAATCAACAATTCATTAATTGGCATTTTATTAATTTTGAAGATTTTTTCAGAAATATTAAATCCATTTTGACTTCATTAAAACGAAATTTGCATTCATGTTAGGATACAAATTTTTATGTCGAATCATTTAGCTATAAGGATAAACAGACTTCATTGAAAAGTTTAGAGACTTTTAGACAAGGAAAAACTTTTTTTTTCAGATAAATACGTCTTCTATTCTAAGCAAAATTCGTATTTGAAGCATGTGAAGTATTTGGCCTCCCGACAATATTCTTTGCGGTGCACCATCTACTATTTAATATGTGATAGAAACCAAATTTATGAAAATGGACCAAATTCTGTTTGGTCTGACCATCGGAACAAATTTAAAAATTAGAAATCTTTTGGACCAATTTTGGTCCGATCGGACCAAAACGGCAACGCTGATTGGAATTGAAAGTCTATACACAGAGTAGAAGTAACTACTCTCCGAAAGTTTTTTTGTTTTGCAACAGACGTAGAGAAGAGGTTTTGTTATATTTGTAATGTGTGTGTATGTTTATGTTTGCAACAACCTCCATCGACATCAGTCCGTGGTATACCCACGAATATTCTTACTCAGATCTAGTGTTACCTAATTTCGCTTTTTTCCCTTTATAGTATAATAAATGTATATGCGCACATTTTTCAACCAAAATTGAAACTATCCATAATTTTTATTAAATTTTTGGAGAACTAATATCAGAAATAAGAGAATGCTAGGATATAGTACAATAGTAAAGCAAATATGAATGTCCTTACACTGAAAAAAAGCATGCCCAGTTCCAAAGATTTTGGCTTTACTTTAACAGTTTGGGTATTAATTCCGAGCCAAAGAAGCGGAGAATACAAGTAAGTATACTTTAAAGACGTAATTCTCTTTTAAATTTGGGGGTTATGTACTTGCTTCTAGGAAGCAAATGTTAATTTTTCATTTTTTTAGATTTTTTCGTCAGTTGTTATCAAAATCCTTTAAAAACGAGTTAACGAGTTATTTTTTTTCCATATTAAGACTCGACTTCCAGTAGAAATTATGCTATGTTTCAAGTAAAAAGCGTCTTTAAAATAAAGTGTTGAAAAACGTGTCTTATTTTTTAACGATTTTTTGCTTTGTAGGCAAGATGCAAACAGGAAACAAATTTAAAGACAATTTTATTAATTTTAAAGAATTTTTCCTAATTATTAAAGTCACGTTGACCTTACCTCAAAAATTTTATCTTTCATATTATGATACACATTTTTAAGTAAAATTACTTAATTATAAGGACAGTACAACTTCATTCAAAAGTTTATTGCCTTTTGGACAAGAAAAAAAACTTTATTTTAGAGAAATGCGTCTTCCATGTTAAGCAAAATTTGCATTCTTATTCTAAGGACATGGAATCTTTGACTTCACGACAATATTTTTTTCAGTGTAGAAAACTAAAAAATTAAATATAAATAAGATCGTTTAATTGCATTTATTTGACGTTCATTACAAACATCTTTGTAGTAATAGGGGATGAAATTGATCGAAAGTACTGTTGTTACTTTTACAACACATACTAGAGATATATTTTGACATTTGCCGTTTTTGAAAACAATTACTAAAAGAACACGTTGTGTTTTCCCCAATGTACGTACGTACAAAAATACATATCGTACATTTTAAACGTTTGCTCACACTAGCTAAGTACTAGCTAAATTTGAAATTACCTACACTGTGTAATTTCAAAGTTACACATTGCATTCAAGTAATATTTTATTCGGAGCGGAGCGGTTTTTCATTTGGAAACCGCTCCGCTCCCGCTCCGCTCCGGATTTTAGAAATGCCGCTCCCGCTCCGGCTAAAAAAGGCCTTGCTCCGCTCCGCTCCGGATCCCTGGGGAAAATTCTTCCAATCATATAATATTTTTGGGCTCAAAATGCTTCCAAACATATAATATGTTCACATAAAACAAACATATTAATGTTTCGGCAGTATCCAATAATATATGTGCTTCCTGCAAAATATGTATGAAACATTTGATAGAGAAGCGATTTTTTTGAGGGTGCATTAAATTAAAACTTGAGAACCAAGCTACAAAAAAATTTTAATATTTTGTATGGCAGCCCGCAGAGTTTTCCACCGCATGGAGTCGCTAAGGTATTGAATGGGTTAGGGTTTTCATCAAATCTACGGGAATTGAGCTCCATATATCACTAAGGACGTTTTTGAGAGTTTCGTTGCTAAAAATGTTAAAGTTCTTCAGCTTTGTTTTCATATATATCCACAGATGTTGTAATATATTCATATCCGGACTCTGCGGAGGATGAGGTGATACTTTTTTGGTGTTGTATAGCATATATTCTTTAACAATGTGGGACGAATGCTTGGGATCATTATCTTGGACAGACAGTGTAAAAAACGAGGGTTTTCGCTTTATTTTCCTACTATATCACGATAATACGATTCTAATTTTGATTGACTTCCAAAATTTAATGGCCGTAATAAGAACACCAATATAGCGGTTCTTTTTAAATCCACGCTCTCTTTATTTATTTCGTTGGTGCCTTTTGCACTTACAAAAAACGTTGAGATCTATGTGATCTTTTCTGTACTAAAGACTTTGTAGCACTGACATTAATTGGCAGAACCATAGTAGAAAAGAGTAGGAAGATACTTCAGATAACTCTACACTTTCTACATAACATATGATTTTGCAATAATCAAAGAAATAGTACTTAACGTAACATTAACGTAATAGTTAAATGGCTTAACTAAAATACAAAAAGAATTCAAATGAAATTCAAATGATAGAAAAAATAGTTATTTCAAATAATGAATAAATAAATTATAAACTTTTCATTGGCTTGTTAACTGCCGAAACACCGGCCCCGTTGCAGGACTGCAATTCAACTTTGGAGCACTCAAAAGGCAGTTTAGCCAGTTTATGTATCGCTCGTTTATATGTGCCGTCTTTTGTTTTGACTTCGGCGACTCGCACTTTGTTGTCTGAACTGAGTTCGACGTCTACGACTTTGCCAGTTAGCCATTTCTGTGGTGGAAGATTGTCCTCGTGGATTAGGACCACGTCTCCTATCTTGACGTTGTCGGTTGGGCTCGTCCACTTGACTCGAGTCTGGAGCTCTCGAATATAATCCCGTCGCCACGCATCCCAAAAGTGCTCCTTGAGCGAGGAAAGTATTCGAAAGCGCTTCAATGAACTCGTTTTGTTGTTGTATTCTTCTGTTATTGGTAGTGATTTCAGTGCGCAGCCTATTAACAAATGGCCTGGAGTGAGTGCCACTTCGTCGTTTGGGTCTTCGGTAATTGCTACTATTGGCCTCGAATTGAGAACGGCTTCCACGTCGACGAGTAGAGTAGTTAGTTCTTCGTATGTTACTCCGGCGTTGCCCATAGTTCGCAACAGCAAATATTTGGCGGACTTCACCGCCGCCTCCCACAGCCCTCCGAAGTGGGGTGCGCGTGGAGGAATGAAACGGAACTCTATCCCCTTCTCGGCTGTTTTCTGCTGAACTTCCAATTGACCCTTGTGGCTCCACAACCTCGCGGTCCCGACGAAATTTGTCGCGTTGTCGCACCATATCGTCTTCGGAATTCCTCTCCTGCCAATAAACCTGTTTAGAGTACATAAGAAAGTATCAGTTTGCAAATCGGATAATGCTTCTAAATGCACTGCTTTAGACGCAAAACACACGAACACTGCCACGTATGTTTTAACTGGTGGCCTTCCTCTTAATCTTAAAGTTGTCAATATGGGACCACACAAGTCGACACCACACACCCAGAATGGACGACAAGACGTAAGCCTGTCATTTGGCAAATCCCCCATAATCTGAGTGTTAAGGATAGGTTTGAACCTAAAGCAAGTGACACAATTACGCACAGTCTTTCTGGCTAGGTGGCGAGCATTTATTACCCAAATTTTCTCCCTTGAGAGACCAATCAAAACCTTCGGTCCCGCGTGACAATTTGAAATATGCAAATGTCTGAAAAACTCTTTAACAAAATGCGATTCCCTTGTAAGGAGTAATGGAAACTTCTCTTCATATGGCAGCAATGCATTTTTCAATCGACCGCCTACCCTTAATAGTGACAAACATAAACCATTTGTACTGTACCGCTGTATGAATGGATTCAACTTCTGAATACTACTGCGGTTGTTCAATCCAGACTTATCCAATTTGTTAATCTCATCTTTAAACTCCAAAGACTGTAATACCTGGACAATTTTTAGAAATGCGGTATTTAATTCACCCACGCTTAAATGTATATTGTCAACTTTGCATTTCGATCGACAGCACCTAATGAATCTCAAAATATACCCAATAATCCGCAACAATTTTCTATGTGAAGATGTACTTTCAACTATTCTTAAAATCGAATTCTCAAATTTCAATCTAGAGCTTACCAAAGTAGTCGTAGACTTTTTCATTTCCAATTTTAAGTCACTGGAACTTAGCTCAAACCGATTAACTGGCCACTTATCAACACTATGCCTTAAAAAATCTGGCCCAGAAAGCCAGTCTGAATTTTGAAGTTCGGTTACGTCACAACCCCTAGACACTATATCCGCGGGGTTTTGGGCAGATGGGACATACCTCCACTTTGCCTCCTCGCAGTATTCTGATATCTGAGCCACTCTATTACCAACAAAAGTGCTTAACATTGACGGGTGGGTCTTCACCCAATGTAAAACTATCTCCGAGTCGCTCCAGAAAAAAAAATGTCATCTATTTTGAAAGGTGAGAGGTTCACGTTTGCAACTGACCATAATTTGGCTAGCAAATGAGCCGCACACAACTCCAATCTGGGAAGTGTTTTAATTTTCTTTGATGGTGCCACTCTAGATTTTGCGAGAAATAATCTTGTAGTAACGTCATTACCTTGCCTGGACACTACATAAATACAACAACCGTATGCCTTCATTGAAGCATCAGCGAAACCATGTATTTGGACAGACGCGTTAAGCGTTGTACCTATGAATCTGGGTATACAAATTTGATTAATTTGGGTTAGTACGGTTTTGAAATAGCTCCATTCTGTGTCCAAATGTTGGGGTATAGATTCATCCCAATCAAGATTATTGGTCCAAAGCTGTTGTAATAATATTTTCGCCTTAATTATTATGGGCGAAAGTAATCCCAAAGGATCGAAAAGGCGAGAAGACACAGATAATATATTTCTTTTCGTAGCAGGAAGATTGGAAAAATCATTGTCCAAATGGAAAAAAATAACGTCATCCTGCGGCTTCCAATTTACCCCAAGAGCTCTTGTAAAGGTTGCATCGTGTACATCCAATTGCATTACTGATTCATCACTTCCAAACCCCTTGACATTTGAATGCCATTTTGCTAAAGAGAACCCACAAGCGTTAAGTATTTGAATGACTTCACTACGTATTTGCATCAATGTATCAATATCATTAGCTCCTGAGAGCAAATCATCTACATAGAAGTCAGTAGCAATAATCTTAGAACCAAGGGGATATACTTCATTGAAAAGGTGGCTTATTTCCTTAAGGCATCTGATCGCAAGGAACGGAGCTGGCCCAGTACCGTACGTAACTGTGTTTAATTCATAGGTCTGAATTGGCATATCACAGTTTTCACGCCATAATATTAACTGAAACTTGCGATCGTCCTTATGTACGTTCACCTGTCTATACATCTTAGTAATGTCAGCCGTTAAAGCATACTTATTAACACGAAATTTTGACAGGGTTGTAAATAAATCATTCTGAATAGTTGGCCCAACCATCAGAATGTCATTCAGTGATTTCTGGGATGACGTCTTACATGATGCGTCGAACACTACACGTAATTTTGTCGATGTACTTTGAGCTCTGATAACGCATTGATGGGGTATAAAATAGTGGGGTAGAGAAATATTCTCAGTGTTAGTTTGTGACATATGACCGAGCAACAAGTATTCTTTCATAAAATCGGTATACATTCGTTTCATCTCAACATTTTTGGAGAGTCTTCGCTCTAAAGCTAAAAATCGGCGTTTAGCCGTCTCATACGAATGACCAAGTACTTTCGGATCGGTTTTGAATGGTAAGCGTACCTCAAACCGTCCATCATCACTTCGGGTTGCCGTGTTTAAAAAATGCTTCTCACACATTAAATGCTCACTTGTCATAGTCGAACAATTGGGAACCCACTCTAATTCCCAAAATCTTTGAACCCTCTCACTCAATTCTTGCAATAGATTCTCCTCATTTGTCGTAGATACGCAAAAAGACAACGCCATCACTTTGCGTTCGATTCCATACCGACCAGAAACTATCCACCCAAGAAGTGTTTTCTGTAGAATAGGTAACTCAGTTCCTAATTTGATTTGCCCTATGCATAAAAGATCAAAGAAAATCTGAGCACCCACCAAAATATCTATCCTCTGAGGCTTATTGAACTGTGGATCTGCCAGTTCTATGTTCGATGGAATACCTAAATTATCCACACTAATATGATTCCGAGGCTGAGGGCATGTGATCGTCTTCATTACATAAAAGTCTGTTTCTATCTCGAACTCATTAACACATGACTTCATATAGGTCGATACACTATGACGAACACGTTTGTTACCATCCCCTACACCCTGCACACTTAAGGTACTACTATGTCTTTCCAATTTCAAACGGTGAACTAAATCCTCGGTGACTATATTTATCTGAGAACCTGAATCGAGAAGGCATCGTGCGACATGGTATTGACCACATTTATCCTTCATCTGAACTAATGCAGTAGCCAATATCACCTCCCCCTTAGACTCATAAGCTAACATAGTCGTAGCACTGTTTCCGTACGGCAACCTCTGCTGTGGGTCGTAGCTTTGGACAGCAGTGCGATTCGATGGCACTTGTTCATGTGACCGTTTTGCCGTACCATTATTGGTAGCCGCGCCAGAAGTTTGCGCTTCAGAGCCATAGCCAATATGTGCCGATGACATTTCAGGAATTAGCTCCTCATTGTGCAATATAGCATTGTGTGGTCTTCGACAAATGGCGCAGCGCGTTGCCCGACACTTCCTAACAGAATGACCATATTTTAAACAATTAATACATAAACCCTTGCGTTTAATGTAATCAAACCTTTGCGAAACTTTGAAAGCTAGAAACATTGGGCAAGATCCAATTAAATGATCCATGCCTGAACAAAAATAACATTCATTTGTGTGTACTTGTGTACACGCGAGTGCAAACTGAGGCTTCTTTCCTTTTCCATTTAACTTTTCTCTACCGAACCGGTTTTGTCCATTTTCACCTTTAAATGCCTTCTCTTCATTCACTTCCAAAAACTGGCATCGCCTAATTAGAATGGACGCACAGTCTTTCCACTGTGGTAATTTCCTGTAGTCTAGATTCTCATCCCATTTTGCCTTCGTGTCAGCATCGACCTTTGACAATACTAGATGAATAACAATAGCATTCATGATATCTTTCTCGGAGCCCAAATGAGACAATGAATCCAAAACAGCTGATACAGTGTCTATAATCTGCCTCAATTCCGGGGCGTTAGGCCTTACTATCTTTTTCAGATTAAATTGCGATGCAATGTGGTCCTGGAATATCAAACATTTGTTGTCATAGCGCTCTGCCAACCTGGCTAACGCACTCTCATAATTATTTTCGTTCACTTGGAATGCTTTTACTGTGCGCAAAGCATCGTCTTGCAAACTAGCAATCAGGTGATTGAACTTCTCTATTTTCGTTAGTGTCGGATCGTCGTGAACTAAATTATTGAAACAAGCTATAAAGTTTCTGTATTCGGAATATTTACCGGTAAACTTTGGAATTTTCAAATGAGGTAGTCGGTTAGCAGGTGGCAGAGGAGCGCTAAAAGTTGTGTCATGACTCATACTTGGACGACAACTACCCATCTGAGTCAACAACAATGTCTTAGTGGTAATGCAAATCTCCTCAAGTTCTGCCCGTCTGTCATCGGGGCTAATTTTCTCGATTTCAGTTTGATATGCCATTAGTTGTTTAATGTATGAATTAAGAATTTCAAGCCTACATTCCAGATCTATAGTGTTTAATGTTTCCCTACGATCTTCTAAAAATTTCTTAATTCGTGTAATATTTCCTTTCGCAGAAGCTCTCTGCTTGTGCAACGTTGACAATAATTCCTCAGTCATAATTATACCTTCTCCCAATATCAAAACAAAATAATAAATAAATTCTCTTTGTGATTATTTTATTTAAGAGAGTAAATAGAATGCAAGAGCAAGAGATTTCAGCTTAAGAATTTGGCACTGGAGAATAAAGAGATCCCAACTGGATATTTGGGTGGTCAACTTCAACTCCACATAAACCAACGACTGGAGGGAAAGTTCGTCACTCTAAAAATTAATATAGTTATTCTATCTCAATTGAAAAACAGATAATGTATGATATGTATGAACGTGTGTGCGTAGCTACGTTGCAACTAAATGTAAGATGACTATTGTGAGTATGATGTTCGATTAAAATGAATCAACAATGTTGTGTGGTTTATCATGTGCAAAAATACTGGTGGTTTAAACTACAGCTTTAAATGATTGGTTGAGGGGTGTGCAAAATTACTGGTGGTTTAAGTCACCGCTTCAAATGATGTGTGTGGGGGGTTAGTTGGTTATGTTTGATGTGGATTGACAACAAGTGTACATTTGTATGTTAGAGGTTCGATGTAAATATGTCGAGCTTGGAATTCAATTTAGATATATAACTGTATCAAGTATATGTATATATGTTTTCCAACTATGTTAATTTTAACAAACCAATTTGGTGACACTATAATCAAAATATTTAGAAACTCACGATTCTAAAATACACTATACTTTTACCAATATATCAAGAACGATAGCAGTCTTCTTCCACAAACCAATTTCAATGCACCAACAGCGAAAGCAATCCAAAACACCACTTTGGTCACCAGCAATTACTCTAAAACGCCAAAACTCAAACAATCCAAACTTCACAGCATACGTCCTGTCACGGTCGCCATGTAAAAAACGAGGGTTTTCGCTTTATTTTCCTACTATATCACGATAATACGATTCTAATTTTGGTTGACTTCCAAAATTTAATGGCCGTAATAAGAACACCAATATAGCGGTTCTTTTTAAATCCACGCTCTCTTTATTTATTTCGTTGGTGCCTTTTGCACTTACAAAAAACGTTGAGATCTATGTGATCTTTTCTGTACTAAAGACTTTGTAGCACTGACATTAATTGGCAGAACCATAGTAGAAAAGAGTAGGAAGATACTTCAGATAACTCTACACTTTCTACATAACATATGATTTTGCAATAATCAAAGAAATAGTACTTAACGTAACATTAACGTAATAGTTAAATGGCTTAACTAAAATACAAAAAGAATTCAAATGAAATTCAAATGATAGAAAAAATAGTTATTTCAAATAATGAATAAATAAATTATAAACTTTTCATTGGCTTGTTAACTGCCGAAACAGACAGAAATCTATATTTCACGCCCATTTTTTTGCAGAGATTTGGCCAACTTATTGTTGTTAACGATCTGGAACAAAAACCTATGTTAGCAAAATTATATGGAAAATATTTAAAGCTAAAATATGATCATATTTGGCGTGTTTGTCAATCAATCTTCTTCAAATGCCGTACATCTGAATATTTTGTTAGTGTCGAAAAACTTGTCAGATATCACCCAAATCGGTTCAGCTTTAGATATGGTTAGGTTAGGTGGCAGCCCGATGGATTAAGCTCTCTTAGACTATTCTGTCCATTGTGATACCACAATGGTGAACTTCTCTCTTATCACTGAGTGCTGCCCCATTCCATGTTAAGCTCATTGACAAGGGACCTCCTTTTTCTAGCCGAGTGCGAACAGCGTTCCACATTTCAGTGAAACCACTTAGAAAAGCTTTGAAACACTCAGAAATGTCACCAGCGTTACTGAGGTGGGATAATCCGCCACTGAACATTTTTTTGGTGTTCGGTCGAAGCAGGAATCGAACCCACGACCTTGTGTATGCAAGGCGGGCATGCTAACCATTGCACCACGGTGGATTTAGATATAGCTCCCATATATATCTTTTGCCCGATTTACACTCATATGATGACAGATGCCAAAGCTTTACCCCGATATACGTGAGACTTTCCACAAGAAGTAGAATTAACCTTGTTGCTATGCATTCCAAATTTTGCTAAAATCCTTTCAGAGTTAAATATAGCTTCCATGTATATCTTTCGCCCGATTTACACTCATATGACCATAGGGGCATAGTTTTACTCCGATTTAGGTGAGGCTTTGCAGAGAGAGAGAGAGAGTAGATTAATTAATATTATAGCTTTCCATGCCAACTTTGGTTAAAATCAGTTCAGATTTAAATATAGCTCACATATATCTTTAGGCCGATATGGATTTAATTGGCCCCAGAGGCCAAATTGTTGCCTTTATTTCCTTCAAATTAATCTGATTTAGATATAGCTAGCATATATAACTTTCTCCTGATTAAGATTCACCGTATGCCCAAGTTTAATTTCGATTTACTTAAAATTTTGCACTGAGTAGAATTAACATTTTAGCAGTATGTGCAAAATTTAGTTCAAATGGGTTAAAATTTGGATATATCTACCATATATACGCCTGATTTGAAGAAATGTAATTGAAAATTTCATATTTTACACCCATTTTAATGGAATTTTTATACCCTTCACCACTACTGTGGTACAGGGTATAATAAGTTTGTGCATTTGTATGTAACGCCAAGAAGGAAAAGTCTGAGACCCATCGTTTAGTATACCGATCGTCTTAGAATTAAATTCTGAGTCGATTTAGCGATGTCCGTCTGTCTGTCTGTCCGTCTGTCTGTCTGTCTGTTGATGTATTTTTGTGTGCAAAGTACAGCTCGCAGTTTTAGTCCGATTGTCCTAAAATTTGGTATAGGGTCCTGTTTCGGCTCAAAGACGATCCCTATTGATTTTGGAAAAAATCGGTTCAGATTTAGATATAGCTGCCATATATATATTTTTTTTTTTATTTTACACCGATCTGGTCATAATTGGGGTGTATATCAACCGATCTTCCTCAAATTCCGTACATACGAATATTTTATGAGTTTCGAAACTTGCAAAATATCAGCCAAATCGGTTCAGATTTAGATATAGCTCCCATATATAGCTTTCGTCCGATTTACACTCATTTGCCACAGAGGCCAATTTTTTGCTCCGATTTAGTTGAAATTTTGCACAGGGAGTAGAATTAGCATTGTAGCTATGCGTGTCAAATTTGGTTGAAATCGGTTCAGATTTACATATAGCTCCCATATATAGCTTTCGCCCGATTTACACTCAAATGACCACAGAGGCCAATTTTTTGCTCCGATTTAGTTGAAATTTTGCACAGGGAGTGTAATTAGCATTGTAGCTATGCGTGCCAAATTTGGTTGAAATCGGTTCAGATTTAGATATAGCTCCCATATATAGCTTTCGCCCGATTTACACTCATATGACCACAGAGGCCAATTTTTTGCTCTGATTTAGTTGAAATTTTGCACAGGGAGTAGAATTAGCATTGTAGCTATGCGTGCCAAATTTGGTTGAAATCGGTTCAGATTAAGATATATCTCCCTTATATAGCTTTCGCCCGATTTATACTCATATGACCGTAGAGGCCAATTTTTAACTCCGATTTAGTTGAAATTTTACACAGGGAGTAGAATTAGCATTGTAGCTATGTGTGCCAAATTTGGTTGAAATCGGTTCAGATTTAGATATAGCTCCAATATATATGTTTTTCTGATTTCGACAAAAATGGTAAAAATACCAACATTTTCCTTGTAAAATCGCCACTGCTTAGTCGAAAAGTTGTAAAAATGACTCTAATTTTCCTAAACTTCTAATGCATATATATCGAGCGATAAATCATAAATAAACTTTTGCGAAGTTTCCTTAAAATTGCTCCAGATTTAAATGTTTCCCATATTTTTTTACTAACATTGTGTTCCACCCTAGTGCATTAGCCGACTTAAATTTTGAGTCTATAGATTTTGTAGAAGTCTATCAAATTCTGTCCAAATCGAGTGATATTTAATTTTATGTATTTGGGACAAACCTTTATATATAGCCCTCAACACATTTGACGGATGTGATATGGTATCGAAAATTTAGATCTACAAAGTGGTGCAGGGTATAATATAGTCGGCCCCGCCCGACTTTAGACTTTCCTTACTTGTTTTTAATTGATTTTGTTTTACACAGAGAAAAGATGTAACATTCTGTCTAAAGGAACAGATTTAGATAAAGCGCTGCAAATTCTTCCGATTTAGGCAAACATAGCTCAACGTTGGCGATGATTTCCTCAACCATTGATGTAGGTCAGATGGTATTGCAAATGGGCTATATTGGATCACGTTTACGTATTGCCCCCATATAAACCGACCCCCAGATTTGGCTTGCGGACGCTCTACGAGGAGCAAATTTTATCAGATCTTGTTACACTTTCGTACGTTATATTAGTATGTCTCTAACAACCATGTATAGCCCCCATAATAACCGATCCCCAGATTTGGTTTTCGAAGCTCCATGGAGGAGCAAATTTCATCCGTTTCGGTTGAAATTTGATACGAGATGTTAGTATATATTCTCTAACAACCATGCAAAAATTGGTCCATATCGGTTCATAATTATATATAGCCTCCATATAAACTGATTACTAGATTTGACCTCCGCGCACTCTTGGAGGAGTAAAAATCGTCCGATTCGGTTAATATTTTATACGTTACATTAGTATATAATCGCTAACAACCATGCAAAAATTGGTCCATATCGGTCTATAATTATATATAGGCCCCATATAAATCGATACCCAGATTTGACTTCTTGGAAGATCAAATTTCTTGGATGCGCAAATTTCATCAGATTCGGCTGAAATTTGGTACATTGTGTTAGTATATGGTCTCTAATAACCCTGCCAAACCTGGTCCATATGCGTCCATAGTTATACATAGCCCACAGATAAACCGATCCAAAGATTTTACTTCTTCTTGGATATAATTTCATTTGATGTTCCTAAAATGTTGTACTTATCACACAAAAATTGGGCATAATTGTACACTGAAAAAACAGTGAACCCTTTTCCATTGCAAAATGAACTAAACTGTAGTAATATTGACCATGATTTAGCCCTTAAGATTTTTTTCAACTTGTCTAGTTTATAATTTTCTTAAATTTCAGTTCATCTATAACATTGTAGTTTAGTTCATTTTTACAACACCATAAGATTTATATACACCTACCAAGTTAAAAAGTCAGTATTATTTTGGTTTACTTGCTTATTTTGTGGGAAACCCGATAATAAAATTTGGTTAACAGTCTCTTTAAAATGTCGACGACTAGACTATTTTTAAATCAATCATTCCACAGTATAGAGAAATTAAATAATTAAAGGAACAACAAACCGTTTTACTATTATGAGAATTTTCATATATTAAAATTAAACTATCTTTAAGCAAAAGTACTTTATTATAAAAACTTATGATTAAAGTTCTTAATACAATGTTTTTTGTGAATAAAAATTATGACCACATGGAAAAGAGAGTAGTTCATTTGAACCCGATGTTTGGACATTTTGACTTATCCTTTTTTTATTCATCGTAGGTAATTTTTTCACATATCTTGCTGGAAAAAACTGGAAACAATAATGAAAATTAATAAAAATTAATACCATGTAATGAAATATAATTTTTAATTCTTCATTTTAGCTTGTAACTTACCATATTTGGGGCATTTTATCAAATGGTGTAAGGAATTCAACTTTTCTTTGGAAAACGTATCTCATAAAATTTGTACCTGAAACAATTAGAGAAATAATGAAGTATTCTAAATAAACTCATAAAACTGTGTTGTTATCGATGTGAAAGATATAATAAAATAAATATTCTAGTTGAAAGAAAGCCAAAGTTTTAATATAAAACTTACCAATTCTATATTAAATTGTACGCTGAGGGGAAATATAAAAAGTTGTCCAAATTTATTTGGGTTACTCTGAAATTAAATATTAAATAAAATTATTAAATAACTTTTCAAAAAATCTAATGAAAAAAATAATAATATGCATAAAAAACCAAATATTCTTGATATTCCTAGACAGTCATCAAAATGACGACACGTAATTTCATTTTCGATTTAAAATGCATTTTAGTCTATTGGGAAATGGTAAATTTAAGTTATACTAATTCGACCGTTTTATGAATTTTTGTTTTATACTACTTAAAACCAAATCGAATAAGAAAATAAATGCAAGTTTGGTTCACTTTTTCGCTCACGATGAAAATTATATCGTCTTGAAATCAGCCGTAGTCAAAATGACGAAGGATGACGTTAATGTACAAAAAATAAGGATGACTGTCCAGGGTTAAAAGAAAGTTAAAGAAAACTTACCAATTCACTATTAAATTACAGGCAAAGGAGTACTAAAAATTTGTCCAAATTTTAAGGGGTTATTCTGAAATTAAATATTTATTTTTACATTAAAAATTATTAAATTAATTAAAAATTTTGATGATAAAAAGGTCATAAAAACGTAAATATTCTAGTTGAAAGAAAGCCAATTTTTAAAAGAAAACTTACCAATTCTCTACCTTTTTAAATTTGTTTGAATCCGTCTGGAGTTGCTCTGAAATTAAATATCGCTTTTACAACAAAGAAAAACATTAAACTGGTTTCCAAAAAAAAAATAATTAACAAATAATAATATACATAAAAAATATTCTTTTCAAAAGAAAGCCATATTAAAAAATACTTACCAATTTATGAATAAACTATACGCTGAGATATTACAAAAAGTTTCCAAATTCATCTGGAATTGAATATTAATTTTTTACATTGAATAAAGAAAATTTCAATACACTTTCAATTTCAACATATTTTACTAAATATTCTTAATAACTTTTTTCTAAACTACCGATAAAATATTAATAACTTTCATTTAAAAGGTTTAATAAACAAACACCAATATATGACTCAAAAATCCAAAATATTCCATGCCTTTATATTCCCTTGTTGCATACCTACTTAAAAGATGCAACAGCCCACGCCAACGCCAACTATACAACTGAAGCATGCCAAACAAAACCAAGCAAAGCCAAAACATTCCTACAACAACAAAAACACATGTGCCTTTATTGAAAACAACACCTCATCCAGCCAAAAACCATCAACGAATAACAAACACACACACACAAACCACTAAATGAACAAAAATAAAAACAACCCCACGCTCATGTATACACAACAAAACTCAAGTAACATCATCTTTACATTAATCACATTCCACTATTCCGATAAAGATCTCTGTACTATGCATTAGTTCATCACATCTGCTGACAATTTACTCTAACAATAATATTCGTAAAGGCACACCAGTTTATGAACGATGAAACGTTTAACTTAAAATTTGCAAAATTTTCATGAAATGTTATCTACCATTTTTGACGAAAATGTCTATAAATTTAATTACATGTGAACTAAAAATATTTCATTGTGTAATTTTTTACCAACAATTATTAACTATAGGAATAATCGGTAAGAAATTGCTATCCACTTTCAAGTTCATTTTTCGTAAAAAAATATTTTCTCATACAAAAAAATCTTATAGTAAATTGAACTTATTATTTAGAAAATACTTTACATTTCACAAGTAGTTTTATAGCATGACCAACGAATTTTTAACTACCAGTTAAGAAATTTTTTAAGGAAATTTCCATCGTATTTTGTAGGCCATGAACTAAACGATTGCTACTTAGAATTTGTAAAATTTCCTTTCGAGTAGTTAATTTTCGTTCAAGATACGAAAAATGAACTAAAATTCTGGAAAATTCTTGTAATAAATTATTGTAAAAATCTTCTTAATTTTACGAGACACTTTTTTTTCTGTGTATATAAACCGTATAAACCTACGTCCATATTTCACTTATACCTCTTTTTTACCGGCAACTTCAATTTTTTTTTGCCCGATGTTTTTAGATTTTGGAGCAAGTTTATCCTCAATGAATGGTCTCAAACTTCCGAAATATCAATCAATTCGGTTCAGATTTTCATACAGCACGCACATTCATATATCTCGGTAAAAATCCCTGTAAAATTAAAGCAATAAGATGAAGGGTATAATATAGTTAACTTCTCTCGATTTTAAAGTTTTTTACTTGATTATACATACAATTGGGTGATTGTGCAACCCGGTGTAAAACTTTTTATTACACTGAAAAAAATATTGTCGTGAGGTCAAAGATTTCATGTCTAATTTCTCTAATATAAAGTTTTTTTCCTTGTCCAAAAGTCGACAAACTTTTCACTGAAGTCGTATTGCCCTTATAATTAAGTGATTTGACTTAAAAAACGGTATCATAACATAAAAGAAAAAAATTTTGGACTAACGTCAACTTGACTTTAATAATTCAGAAAACTTCTTTAAAATTAATGAAATTGTCTTTAAATTTGTTGTCTTTTTGCATCTTGATTACAATGCAAAAAATCGTTCAAATATAGGTCATGTTTTTCAACACTTTATTTTAAAGACGTTTTTTACTTGAAACATAGCATAATTTCTACTGGAAGTCGAGTCTGAATTTAGAAAATAATGTTGTCGTTAACTCGTTTTTAAAGGACTTTGATAGCATATGAGGAAAAAAAGCTGAAAAAATGAACAATTAAAATTTGCTTCTTAGAAGCAAGTACACAAAACCCAAATTTAAAAGAGAATTGTGCCTTAAAAGTATCCTTACTTGTATTCTCCGCTTCTTTGGCTCGGAATCCATACCAATATTTTTAAAGTAAAGACAAAATCTTTGGAACCGGGCATGCTTTTTTCATTGTAGAAATAATTAAAATTTTACATAATGACGCTGCTTCGTAGTTTATATTATCCTTCAATCATTATATCAAGCACTAGGTGTAGCAAGCCCAGAGCCTAGTTTCGGTCAAATATGCTGGATTTTTCAAGGACAAGTATGTTTTTCATCATATGTTCCTGTGTAAACAAAATATGTTAAGGGCTAAATTTTTTAAACACAATATTTTTCAATACAAAAATATAATGTTTCCAAATTAGCATAAAATGCTTGGGACACATACACCAAAAATTGTGAACCCACCAGCAAGAAAAATGTTGGTTAATTTTAGAAAATTTAGATTATTTTTAGAAAATTTTAACTAAACAGTATTACAAACGCTGACATCACGCCGATATCACAAAAATAAGTAAATATTTTTCGACAAATTCAAGAAAATTTATTAGATATAATTAATTTTTTTCACTTGTTAAAGAAACTTTTATAAGTTGAAGGAAAAAATTGGAGTTAAAATTTACTGAAAACAAGTATATACGGCCGTAAGTTCGGCCAGGCCGAAGCTTATGTACCCTTCATCATGGATTGCGTAGAAACTTCATCTAAACACTGCCATCCACAATTACTTAAGTTGCGGTAACGCTTGCCGATGGCAAGGTATCTTAAAACCTCCTAACACGATCTTCTAAATTGTATGTAAGTCCATACGTGGTATATATTAAATCAAAAAAGATCGATCCAATACGTATATAATTCAGTTTGACAAAGTAGACATAAAATTTTGACAAAATTTTCTACAGAAATAAAATTTTAACAACATTTTCAATAGAAATAAAATTTTCACAAAATTTTCTACAGAAAGAAAAATGTTGACAAAATTTTCTATAGAAAGAAATTTTTGACAAAAATTTCTACAGAAATAAAATTTTAACAAAATTTTCTATAGAAATAAACTTTTGACAAAATTTTCTATAGAAATAAAATCTTGGTAGATTATTTTTGGCTCGAGTGGCAACCATGATTATGAACCGATATGGACCAATTTTTGTGTGATTGGGCTATACGTAAAAGTGGACCGATATGGCCCATTTTCAACACCATCCGACCTACATCGATAACAACTACTTGTGCCAAGTTTCAAGTCGATAGCTTGTTTCGTTCGGAAGTTAGCGTGATTTCAACAGACGGACGGACATGCATAGATCGACTCAGAATTTCACCACGACCCAGAATATATATACTTTATGGGGTCTTAGAGCAATATTTCGATGTGTTACAAACGGAATGACAAAGTTAATATACCCCCATCCTATGATGGAGGGTATAAAAAGCATACGTGGTTCCAAAGATTTTGTCTTTACTTTAAAAAATTTGGTATTGATTCCGAGCCAAAGAAGCGGAGAATACAAGTAAGGATACTTTTAAGACACAATTCTCTTTTAAAATCGGGTTTTGTGTACTTGCTTCTAGGAAGCAAATTTTAATTTTTCGCTTTTTCAGCTTTTTTCTTCATATGCTATCAAAGTCCTTTAAAAACAAGTTAACGACGACTTTATTTTCCAAATTAAGACTCGACTTCTAGTAGATATTATGCTGTGTTTCAAGTAAAAAACGTCTTTAAAATAAAGTGTTGAAAAACATGTCCTATATTTGAATGATTTTTTGCTTTGTAGTCAAGAAGCAAAAAGACAACAAATTTAAAGACAATTTCATTAAATTTAAAGATTTTTTCTTAATTATTAAAGTCAAGTTGACCTTAGCCCAAAAATTTTTTCTTTCATGTTATGATATCCATTTTTAAATCAAATCACTTAATTATAAGGACAATACGACTTCATTGAAAAGTTTATCGACCTTTGGTCAAGGAAAAAAACTTTATACTAGAGAAATGCGTCTTCTATCCAAACAAAATTTGCATTCGTATTTTAAAGACATGAAATCTTTGACTTCACGACAATATTTTTTTCAGTGTTGCAAGAATGTCTTTAGTGGCATACACAGTTCAAGATGGGCGCATTATTGGTAAAATTTACAAATTTTAAGAAATTCTGAACTATTCTGAACTATGCTTCAATTGTGTGTACTTTTTTCCTCGGTTTTAGTTAACTTAACTAACGTATGCAAAAAAATATTAAAGTCATGGAAACTTTCTTAAAAAGTAGTAATTCCACTAACTAACAGATTTAACAGAGTTCACTTTTTTTTAGTGTATGTTAAAATGCTAGAACATATTATGTTTAGAGAGAATAAAATGGAGAGCTATTGGTGATTGCTGTGTATGTTGTTTCGGAAAACTGTGCGTGTGCGAGTGTATTCGTTTTGGAATGTTAATGAGGCTTCCCTCATTAACATTCCAATGCTTAATGATATACTTAAATCAAAATATTATTTATTTTGAATATTAAAATGTGTATTCAGAAAAAGAGAGCGACACACTCAGTAAATGTCGGTATTAAGTTCGAGTTTAGCCACTAAAATCGCCATGTTTTCACGATTACTTTTCTTAATTAATCCATTTTAAAAAACAAGTATAAACGGCCGTAAGTTCGGCCAGGCCGAATCTTATGTACCCACCACCATGGATTGCGTAGAAACTTCTGCGAAATACTGTCATCCACGATCGAATTTCTTGCGTTGTGGTAATACTTACCGATGGTAAGGTATCTTAACACTCCTTAACATCGTTTTCTAAATTGTGAGTTAGTCCATACGTGGTATATATTAGGCAAAAAAAGCTATTAGGAGGTGCGCGGTACGTGGAGAGCCAGAATTGAAATATGGGGGTCGCTTATATGGGGGGCTACAATTATGAACTTGATATGGACCAATTTTTGTGTGATTGGGATCGATTTATCTGAGAGTTATATATAACTATAGACCGATATAGGCATGGTTGTTAACGGCCATATACTAGCACAATGTACCAAATTTCAACTGACTCGGATGAAATTTGCTCCTCCAAGAGGGTCCAAAACCAAATCTCCGAATCGATTTATATAATTATGGACTGATATGCACCAATGCCTGCATGATTGTTAGAGACCATATACTAACACCACGTACTAAATTTCAATCAGATCGGATGAATTTTGCTTATCCACCGGAGGTCAAATCTGGGGATGGGATTATAGGGGCTATATATAATTATGGACTGATATGAATCAATTCCTGATTGGTTGTTGGATACCATATACTAACATCACGTACCAAATTTCAACCGAATCGGATGAATTTTGCTCCGGAGGTCAAATCTAGGGATCGGTTTATATGGGGGCTATATATAATTATTTCGAACAATTTTTTCATGGGTGTTTGAGGCCATATATTAACACCACGTACCAAATTTCAACAGAATCAGATTAATGTTTGTCTTCCAAGAGGCTCCGGAGGTCAAATCTGGGGATCGGTTTATATGGGGGCTATATATAATTATGGACCGATGTGGACCAATTTTTGTATAGTTATTAGAGACCATATACTAATTTCAGGCTGATCGGATGACATTTGCTTCTCTTAAAGGCTCCGCAAGCCAATTCGTGGGATCGGTTTATATGGGGGTTATATATAATTATTGACCGATGTGGACCAATTTTTGCATAGATGTTGGAGACCATATACTAACACCATGTACCAAATTTCAGCCGGATCGGATGAAATTGTCTTCTCTTAGAGGCTCCGCAAGCCAAATCTGGGGATCGGTTTATATGGGGGCTATATATAATTATGGACCGATGTGGACCAATTTTTGCATGGTTATTAGAGACCATATACAAACACCATGTGCCAAACTTCAGGCGGATCGGATGAAATTTACTTCTCTTAGGGGGTCTGCAAGCCAAATTTGGGGGTCTGCAAGCCAAATTTGAGGGCTATACCGAAATGGGCCATTTGCAATACCATCCGACCTACACCAATAACAACTACTTGTGCCAAGTTTCAAGTCTATAGCTTGTTTCGTTCGGGAGTTAGCGTGATTTCAACAGACGGACGGACATGCTCAGATCGACTCAGAATTTCACCACGACCCAGAATATATATACTTTATGAGGTCTTAGAGCAATATTTCGATGTGTTACAAACGGAATGACAAAGTTAATATACCACCCCATGGTGGAGGGTATAATAATAAACACTTTATAAAAATTTGCTTTGGGTTATTCCCCATCAAATTATATCAAAATTTGCATCACAGACGTATAATTATACCCTCCACCATAGGATGAGAGTATATTAACTTCGAAATATTCTTCCTCATAAAGTATATATATTCTGGGTCGTGTTGAAATTCTGAGTAGATCTAAGAATGTCCGTCCGTCTGTTGAAATCATGCTAACTTCCCTACGGGAAATAGATCAACCACAGCACCTGTACAGGACTAGTCCCTGGTGTGCATGGACCAGTCCTACTTCTGGTCAAGACGTATGGAGGGGACGGGTCACTTTAACATGGGTTTGTCATTGACAGGGTAAATTTACACTTTAGGACACGTCTTGGACTCGTTTCTAAGGACACGTCCTGTTATTGATGTAGGTCGGATGGTATTGCAAATGGGCCATATTGGACCACTTTTACATATAGCCCTCATATAAACCGACCCCCAGATTTGGCTTGCGGAGCCTCTTAGAGAAGCAAATTTCATTCGATCCGGTTGAAATTTGGTGAGTGGTGTTATGGTCTCTAACAACCATGCAAAAATTGGTCCATATCGGTCCATAATTATATATAGCCCCCATATAAACCGATTCCCAGATTTGACCTCCGGAGCCTCTTGGAGGAGCAAAATTCCTGCACAAGCCTATTCGAAATAATCGATGTTCTAGTGAAGGCAATACACTCCACGAATACACCTAGACCTCGTTTTGCGTCGCAGATACGTTCCAAAAAAACACGAAAGTGAATTATGAGTTTCTATGACAAACTATGCAAAGATTGGAGATAGATAATAACGCAACTTTGAAAATCTAACGACGCAAAGTGAAAAATAGTTCTAATTCAACAGCGGCGCAACTTCGAAACAATGCAAAACGAAACGATGCAAACCGAGGTCTAGGTGTACTTCGATTAATGAATAGAACAGAAGTACTGTAAAGCGATTACAGTGCAGTGTTGCCAGGTGATTTTTGAATTTTCCCTCCAAATCTTAAGAAAAAAACCCCTAAATTGGTCTAGATTTTTTACAAAAACCCCCAAAAATTTAAGAATGTAAAAACTACAAAATGGATTCTCAAATTTCGTGAAAAAATCCTGTAGTGATACACTTTAAAAATTAAATTTAATAAAAATATAATAATACAATTTGTTTATCAATTTAAAAGGAAGGGGAAACAAACTAATTTAATGTACCCAGCAAAAACTGGGTAAGCACTAGTGATTCTTTCAGTAATACCGGTAATCAAAAAGTTACTACTTGCAGTATTACCTGGGATTTAAAAATAATAACTTACCTGTGTAGGCAAAAAGCGATTCTTTCTATTAATAAAGTAAATCAAATTAATTTAAAAAATAGGTTTATAAAGTAGAAAAAAAATAAACAAAAAATCATTAAATAAAGACATTTTTCGCACTAAAGAATCCAAAATTTACATTCGTCTGCCGTTGCAGTGTACAAATTGTAGGTGTTAAATTATGAGATCCATAATTGAATGAAAATGCAACTCTTAAAATGCTTTCGGCTGCTAAGTTAAAGTATAATTTGCTTTTAAAGGTGTCAAATATTAAAAATGCTCTTTCAACAGAAGCAATTGAAAATGACAATGAAAATATTGCTAATGCATACTTACTTATATTTAGGAACTTGGGTTGACTTCCTTCATCTTTTTCCTCCAAATTCATTTCTGAATTCTTCCAAATTTGGTTGAGAATTGCTCCACTTTATAAGATCTATGATATTTTTACCCCCAGAAATCCCCCAAATAAATGTTACCCCTAAAAATCGCGCTAAACGTGAAAAAAACCCCTAAATTCTTGGGGTGGGGGGAGGGAAACCCCTAACCTGGCAACACTGTTACAGTGTCAGGCATTGCAGAGCCATCACATTCAAAAGGAATCGTTGTGCACATACATAACATTTTTAGTGAAGATAGAATATTTTGCTTTAGCAAAGACGAAACTTCGTATGCGACACGAAGTAACTATCAACAGAAAAACAAACATAATCGTCGATCAGTTGATTGGTAGAAGTCGGTGAATGCAAGCTGTGAGCGGGTCTGTGCTTTTTATTATATGTGTCAACAACAAACAAAATAGTAATGGAGAGTGTGTATGTTGCCAGGCGATTTTTGATTCTTCCCCCCAAATCTTAAGAAAAAACCCTAAATTGGTCTAGGCTTTTTTCAAGAAACCCCAAAAAAATTTAAGAATGTAAAAAGTACAAAAAGGGTCCCAAATTTCGTGAAAAAAATCCTGTAGTGATATACTTTAAAAATTAAATTTAAGACAAATATATATACTGAAAGAAGAGTTTTCTTTTCTGAGAAACGAAATTTTAGACAAACTAAGTTTTCGTTTCATGCTAAAAAATTTTCTTTTGAAGTATATAAAAAATAAAATTTGCTCTTTAAAATACTTTATAATAAAAGACAATTTCGCTTGTTTAAAATTTCGTCATTGAAGAAATTATTTTTTCTTTGGATGTAATAATACAATATGTATATCAATTTAAAAAGCAGGCTTACTCTTAAAAAGCTTTCAGCTGCTAAGTTAAAATAAGATTGTTTTTAATTGTGTCAAATATTACAAAATGTCCTTTCAACAGAAGCGTTCAAAAAAGATAACGAAAATAATGCTATTGCATACTTGCTTGCATTTAGGATCTTCTTGTTGACTTCCCTCATCTTTTTTTATCATAATTCATGCACAATTGCTCCGAATTTGCTTGAGAATTGGTCTACTTTATAAGGTCTAAGATATTTTTTTACCCCGAAAAATCCCCCTAAATAAATTTTACCCCTAAAAATCCCCCTAAACGTGAAAAAGCACCCTAAATTTGGGGGGGAAACCGCTAACCTGGCAACACTGAGTTGTGAGAACGAAATAACTTCATCTACAATGGAAATTATAAAACGAATGGAATTGGATTTCAGATTACATTCGAATACTTCGGAACAATGTTTTATTCTTGCTTTATTGGGTTCTATTTGTTTTGTTTCACAATTTGCAAGGTTTATATTTTACTCGTTTGAGAAATGGACAATGAAGTTACTACTCGAATTGTGCGGCGTGTGCTTGAAGTAATTGCTTGGGTATTCGTTGCAGGGGTTCGGTTCATAATCATGGTTGCCACTTGAGCCAAGGTTAGGTTAGGTTAGGTGGCAGCCCGATGTATCTGGCTCACTTAGACTATTCAGTCCATTGTGATACCACATTGGTTAACTTCTCTCTTATCACTGAGTGCTGCCCGATTCCATGTTAAGCTCAATGACAAGGGACCTCCTTTTTATAGACGAGTCCGAACGGCGTTCCACATTGCAGTGAAACCACTTAAAGAAGCTTTGAAACCCTCAGAAATGTCACCAGCATTACTGAGGTGGGATAATTCTGAGTCGATCTGAGCATGTCCGTCCATCCGTCCGTCTCTTGAAATCACGCTAACTTCCGAACGAAACAAGCTATCGACTTGAAACTTGGCACAAGTGGTTGTTATTGATGTAGATCGGATATTGCAAATGGGCCATATCGGTCCACTTTTACGTATAGCCCCCATATAACCGATCCTCAGATTTGGCTTGCGGAGCCTCAAAGAGAAACAAATTTCATCCGATCCGGCTGAAATTTGATACATGGTGTTGATATATGGTCTCTAATAACCATGCAAAAATTGGTCCATATCGGTCCATGATTATATATAGCCCCCATATAAACCGTTCTCCAGATTTGACCTCCGGAGCCACTTGGAGGAGCAAAATGCATCCAATCCGGTCAAATGTGGAGTGTTAGTATATGGTCTCTAATATCCATGCAAAAATTGGTCCACATCGGTTCACAATTATATATAGCCCCCATATAAACCTATCCCCAGATTTGGCTTGCGGAGCCTCTAAGAGAAGCATATTTCATCCGATCAGGTTGAAATTTGGAACATAGTGTTAGTATATTTCATTTTAACAACCGTGCAAGAATTGGTCCATATCGGTGCATAATTATATATAGCCCCCATATAAACCATTCTCCAGATTTGACCTCCGGAGCCTCTTGGAGGAGCAAAATTCATTCGATCCGGTTCAATTCGATTGTGGATGGCAGTGTTGAGAAGATGTTTCTACGCAACCCATGGTGGAGGGAACATAAGCTTCGGCCTGGCCGAATATTTGTTATACCCTGCGCCACACTGTGGAACAGGGTACTATAAGTTAGTGCATATGTTTGCAACACCCAGAAGGAGACGAGATAGACACATGGTGTCTTTGGCAAAAATGCTCAGGGTGGGCTCTATAGTCGACATAGCGATGTCCGTCTGTCCGTGAACACATTTTTGTAATCAAAGTCTAGGTCACAGGTTTAGTCCAATCGACTTCAAATTTGGCACAAGTATGTGTTTTGGCTCGGAATAGATCCCTATTGATTTTGGAAGAAATCGGTTCAGATTTAGATATAGCTCACATATATATATTTCACCCGATATGGACTTATATGGCCCCAGAAGCCAGAGTTTTACCCTAATTTACTTAAAATTTTGCACAAGAAGAACAATTAGTACTATAGTCAAGTGTGCCAAATTTTATTGAAATCGGTTCAGATTTAGATATAGCTCCCATATATATCTTTCGCCCGATATGGACTAATACGGTCCCAGAAGCCAGAGTTTTACCCCAATTTGGTTGAAATTTTGCACAGGGAGTAGAATTAGCATTGTAGCTATGCGTGCCAAATTTGGTTGAAATCGGTTCAGATTTAGATATATTTCCCATATATAGCTTTCGCCCGATTTACACTCATATGACTACAGAGGCCAATTTTTTGCTCCGATTTAGTTGAAATTTTGCACAGGGAGTAGAATTAGTATTGTAGCTATGTGTGCCAAATTTGGTTGAAATCGGTTCAGATTTAGATATAGCTCCCATATATATGTTTTTTCTGATTTCGACAAAAATTGTCAAAATACAAAATACCAACATTTTCCTTGTAAAATCGCCACTGCTTAGTCGAAAAGTTGTAAAAGGACTCTAATTTTCCTAAACTTCTAATACATACATATCGAGCGATAAATCATAAATAAACTTTTGAGAAGTTTCCTTAAAATTGCTTCAGATTTAAATGTTTCCCATATTTTTTTACTAAAACTTTGTTTCACCCAAGTGCATTAGCTGACTTATGTTAACTTGTGAGTCTATAGATTATGTAGAAGCCTATCAAATTCTGTCCAGATCGAGTGATATTTAAATGTATGTATTTGGGACAAACCTTTATATATAGCACCCAACACATTCGACGGATGTGATATGGTATCGAAAATTTAGATCTACAAAGAGGTGCAGGGTATAATATAGTCGGCCCCGCCCGACTTTAGACTTTCCTTACTAGTTTTTACTAACATTGTGTTCCACCCTAGTGCATTAGCCAACTTAAATTTTGAGTCTATAGATTTTGTAGAAGTCTATCAAATTCTGTTCAGATCGAGTGATATTTAAATGTATGTATGTGGGACAAACCTTTATATTTATATGGTATCGAAAATTTGGATCTACAAAGTGGTGCAGGGTATAATATAGTCGGCACCGCCCGACTTTAGACTTTCCTTACTTGTTTTTTTTTTTTTTTGGTTTTAGCGGCTAAACTCGAACTTAGTACTCACCTTAAGAGCACAATCTTGTTTGGGAGAAAATACTTTCAGCCATATAATAGTGCTTCCAAACATATCATATGTTCACATAAAACAAACATAAAATAAAATGTTTCGGTTCCAAAAATATGTGTACTTCCTGCAAAATATGTTTATGACATGTTAAAGAAGCGATTTTTGTTTTGTTTTGAGGTTGTACATATGTACACTCCTTCTTGTTTGTGCAATAAAAGAATTATTGTCATGATTAGTAAAGATCACCGATTCTCAAGCAATATCATACTAATCTGTTCCATTGTAAATAATCCCAATTTCAAGTTTGTCTAGCAACACCAAATTATAAATCCTATCCATGGTGCTTTCATTCATTTAGAACCGAAACTACAGTATGCTGCTGCTTATTTGTAAATGCTGAGGGGGTTTGCAATTCTCGCCACAATTAAATCCGCTTAAAATAAATTAAAATCAATTCGATTAGTTGGGATTTATTCTCGTTGGGAAAATTCTATCTTTGTGTAGTACATATCACAGAGTGAAAACATGTGCGATACTTTGTTTTAGAAATGTAATGGTACGAATACAAAATATAAATTTAGCTCTTTTAAAAGCATTAAATATCTGATTTCATTGATGCCACTCACATTCGACATGTACAAACATGGCAAAATTAAAAACTGCTACCAGTAATGTGATTAGCAATATATCACTGTTTTTATGCGAAATTATGACACAAAGTCCAATGACATACAAGAAATTTGAAAAAATTATTACAAATACGTTTGATATCACTACACGGATGAAAAAGACTGTTTTTCATATGTTTGGTTTTAAACATTATATGTTTGGAACACAAATTTTTAAACACAATATTTTTGAGTGCAAGCATATAATGTTCATAAACTAGCATAACATGTTTGGGACATATATGTTAATATGTTAGAACATATTATGTTTGGGACATAAAATGTTTGTAAATATAATGTGCTTGGATGCAAACATATATTAATTTAGAAATAGCCTATAAACATATATGTGTTTAGTAGCTTGGAGCGCTATTTAACAGGGAGCGATATTGAATTAAGTTGGTGGTTGTTGCTTGTTATTAAAAAATTAACATTTTATTTTTCCTTGGGCAATTGATCAGCTACTTCTTTGATCCTTACAAACTGTGTGGTCCGCTGTTCGAATCCCCGTCCGGCAAAAGGTAAAATTAAAATAAAAAAAATCATAAAATTGAATAATTTCTTCTACAATGTTTGTATTACAGAAAAAGGTGCTAAGAACTAAAAAATCTCGTGGAAGTGAGAAAGATGTGAGGGAATATACAATTAGGCAGAAACAAAATTTTGAGCATTCAGGTCGAAAACCTATGTTGTTAGCACCTATATTACCTGTTTATTTTCATAATTCATTATGACTGTAAATATATAAATAAATAAATAAAATTTTGAGCACAATATTGTTTGGGAGAATTTTTTTAACCATATAATATTTTTGGGTGCAAAATGCTTCCAAACATATTATATGGTCACATAATAACATATTGTTTTTTGGAAGACAACATTATTGAATTTGGATGCAAAAATACAAAATGTTTGGAACTTAGACTACCAAAACATATATTGTTTAGACCAATATGCTTTCAAACATATTATATATTGGAAGAGATCAAACATATAAATGTTTGGGCAATACCCAAAAATGTATATGCTTGAAGCAAAATATGTTTGGGAGTATATGTTACAGAAGCGATTTTTTGTGAGCGTGTACGGATATATTTTACATGTTGAAAAAATTAAAATCTGTGCCAAATTCAAATGAACTAAAATTCTTATATTAATAAATATGATCCGTCAGTTCTCTCGCATTATTTAAAATTCAAATACGCTATTCTCCTTCTACACTATTTTGAGAAAAACTTGGGAGTTTGACGTAAAGTAGTACCTCATCCGCCGTATAGCGCAGTCATCCGTTCTTCAGATTACCAGTTTTTCTGACCGATATGGAAACCAGAAATTGGGTCGATTCGAAATCAAAAGACGATTCGGGGTTTCTATACACGCAGAGAAGAAACATGATTGTCACAATCATATTCGAATAGCAAACTATCATGATAGGAGCTATTTTTGCGGCGACCATGTAACACTTTCACCTGCAACCATGTTGGCTCAGTGAACATGGTTCTAAGAAAAATAAAATTGTCCTCATCTAAAATGTTATTATATTGATAAAACGAATTTTGTTTCCATTAGAAGACAATGGTCACGATCTAAAATGATATGGTATTCGTCAAAAATCGTTTTCTTCCAGTTAAAAGAACAAGGTCACAACCTAAAATGTTTTGATCTTTATAAAAAAAACTTTTTTCGTCGGACGCCACTTGAGAAAAGAAAATACAAAATTAACTTTATTTGTTTTTTTTATTTATAAACTAATTCATTGTTTATTTGTATTTATAATGTGCAAGCAAACATCACATATTTTTACACACTCTATTTTGGTTCAATTTCAACAATAAGTAATCATTCCACGCTTACTTCGCGCCCATCAAATGTACCAACGCAGACATCATGTAACTGCAAATAAAAATAAATTATACCATATATCAAAATGCAGAACAAAAAAACAGGTACATTTTTTCAATTACACTTTCCTTTTTTGTATTCACATAAAACCACGTGCCACTTCTGAATAAATAAATTAACACAAAACACAATGATTCCGTATTCTCCGTCCATTCCAAGAAACTGACAAAATGAAAATCGCGTGTATCTGCTCAATGTTTTTATAAAATTCTTTTCGCTGCAAAAATTTAAAAATTAAATGGTTACGAAAACAATGTACATGTTCTTTATGGCCATGTTAGACCCATTACACATGTCTATAGGTAACCTATAAAAATACTTTTTTCTCTGCAAAAAAGTAAAAAAAAAATTGAATGGAAAGGTACATGTTTTTCCCACCATGTAATGGTCTTAAATTCTATCATTTAAATAATAGAACATGTTTGCGGCATTTGAGAACCATTTAAATGTTTATTGCCAACATATATTTTTCTCAGCTCGAAAATTATTTTTACAAAGACAAAATACATGGTGTTTGCGACAATTACATACTCTAGATTAGCATTAAATGGATGAGGCAACCATGTCCAAACATGTTCTTTTCTGTGCGTGTAGAAATAAAATTTGGACAAAATTCTATAGAAATAAAATTTTGAAAAAAATTTGTTTTGTTGTAAAAAAATATTTGATCTAAAATGCCAAAAAAAGTTTTTTCTTTTAAATTGGTAGATTTGTGGTTTTATTTTTAAAGATTATATTTGCATGGAATCCGTTTGTTGCCAGAAAGATGGGAAAAAGTAGTGACTATCGACGGACAATACTTCGATTTATTTATTAATTTAAGTCTATGGATTACAATCCTTACATGTTAACCATTTTAACGATTAAATCTAAAATATTTATAAAAAAAATCTGATAAGAAATTTTTATTTTTTTATTAAACTTCTATGAGAGAAATAGGTACAGAAAATTTATTTAATTCTCAGTTGTCACAATTATTATGTTTAACATATTCGAAGTGGGTCGCACCTCACAGTATTCCTTTTTCAATGAAGTTGAAAGTGGTAAATATGGTCTGACGTTTTCGCAATGAAAATCATAGTACATGACTTTTTACCTGAATGAATAGAAACAGGTGTCAAGTCTTAGGAAATTTACTGTATATTCTTGAGGAATTGCTGTAATTCTGAGTAACCCATTGTTGGAGTTGTTGTGAGGAACTGAACGTATGGTACTGAAGGTCCGGATGACGATCTCGTTCCTCTTCATGACATTCATGAGATCGTTCGGAGTTCCCAATATAAAATTGACTGATAGGAAAATTTTATTTTTTATTAAACTTCTATGGTTCATGAAATCCGTTCATGAAATTGTGAAAGTCTGTGAACGAAACTGCGAACATTCCATTTGTTTGCACAGATGTTATTAACTTGAGACTCGTATTCATTTCATTAGAGCAACCCAGCAAAAAAGCGTCGCCAAAAAAGTAACGAAAATGTTCTCTTTGGATCCGGAAGTGGTGCAAAATTGACGCAGAAGCGATGAATTTAACATGGGCTTCTCATAGGACGGAAGTCCTCCATTTCAACAGCCGTTGCACTGAATTTACATCACTTCTTTAGGTGTGAACCGAATTCAATGGTTTGGATGTAAATTAAAAAATTCTGTGATATATTGTCAAATAAATAGTCTGTGCATAAAATATGTCATAAAATTATGTACCGAGTTCCCATTTACGGACAACCCTCTACTTTCAATTTAAGAAAAAAAAATGGACAAAAGGGAACTCTCTCCCCACCTTCGCTCCACACCGAGCTGATATCGGACTATCACGTACCTATATTAATTTCACAACTTCTAAATGGTCCCTATAAGTTCTATCGAAGTAAATATGCCGAAATAAATTCATACAAACATTTCTCTTTTCCTTTGCCACCATCAAATCACCGATTTGAGTGCAGTTGGCTGGGTTTATTTTGAGCGTGCTTCCTCTTATTTCATTCGTGTTTTGTTTTTTGTTGTGGATTTGTACTTCAATCATATTTGTTGTTTTCATCTCAGCATTTGAACCATTGAGTTGACTAAACCACAAGAGTAGCTTAACCAACAGAGGAAAAGAATCAAATTTATTGTCAAATTTATTTGGGCAAAGCCCTATAGACTGCAAGATGGTTGGATGGACGCACGTTTCGGAATTACCACATTCATTTTTACATTTTATTACTATAGAAAATTTTGTCAAAATTTTATTACTATACAATTTTATTTCTATAGAAAATTTTGTCAAACTGAATTATATACAAATGTTTGTATATAATGTTTTTTGGAATTAAGAAAACTCATTTTACGTTGAAGTATCCGTTATAATTTGGATTTTTATACCCTTCACCACTACTATGGTACAGGGTATAATAAGTTTGTGCATTTGTATGTAACGCCAAGAAGGAAAAGTCTGAGACCCATCGTTTAGTATACCGATCGTCTTAGAATTAAATTCTGAGTCGATTTAGCGATGTCCGTCTGTCTGTCTGTCTGTCTGTCTGTCTGTCCGTCTGTCTGTCTGTTGATGTATTTTTGTGTGCAAAGTACAGCTCGCAGTTTTAGTCCGAATGTTAAAATTTGGTATAGGGTCCTGTTTCGGCTCAAAGACGATCCCTATTGATTTTGGAAAAAATCGGTTCAGATTTAGATATAGCTGCCATATATATTTTTCACCGATCTGGTCATAATTGGCGTGTATATCAACCGATCTTCCTCAAATTGCGTACATCCGAATATTTTATGAGTCTCGAAAAACTTGCAAAATATCAGCCAAATCGGTTCAGATTTAGATATAGCTCCCATATATAGCTTTCGCCCGATTTACATTCATATGACCACAGAGGCCAATTTTTAACTCCGATTTAGTTGAAATTTGGCACAGGGAGTAGAGTTAGCATTTTTGCTATACGTGCCAAATTTGGTTGAAATCGGTTCAGATTTGGATATATCTCCCATATATAGCTTTCGCCCGATTTACTCTCATATGACCACAGAGGCCAATTTTTAACTCCGATTTAGTTGAAATTTTCCACTGGGAGTAGAATTAGCATTGTAGCTATGCGTGCCAAATTTGGTTGTAATCGGTTCAGATTTAGATATATCTCCCATACATAGCTTTCGCCCGATTTACTCTCATATGACCACAGAGGTCAATTTTTATCTCCGATTTAGTTGAAATTTTGCACAGGGAGTAGAATTAGCATTGTAGCTATGCTTGCCAAATTTGGTTGACATCGGTTCAGATTTAGATTTAGCTCCCATATATATGTTTTTCTGATTTCGACCAACATTTTCCTTGTAAAATCACCACTGCTTAATCTAAAAGTTGTACAAATGACTCTAATTTTCCTAAACTTCTAATACATATATATCGAGCGATAAATCATAAATAAACTTTTGCGAAGTTTCCTTAAAATTGCTTCAGATTTAAATGTTTCCCATATTTTTTTTTACTAACATTGTGTTCCACCCTAGTGCATTAGCCGACTTAAATTTTGAGTCTATAGATTTTGTAGAAGTCTATCAAATTCTTCCAGATCGAGTGATATTTAAATGAATGTATTTGGGACAAACCTTTATATATAGCACCCAACACATTTGACGGATATGATATGGTATCGAAAATTTAGATCTACAAAGTGGTGCAGGGTATAATATAGTCGGCCCCGCCCGACTTTAGACTTTCCTTACTTGTTAAACTGGCATTTGTTTGTACGTGAGTACCTTTTTTTAATAAACCGCGAAAAGAGAATGAAAATTTGATAAATGAGATCTGTGTCCTAATTTTAATTTTATAGATCCTAGATTTAAAGCCAGATAGGTCGCTAAAAAATTTCTTTATTTTGAAGAAGCCGCATCTTTGGCTCGGAATCAACGAAAATATGGACCCAACTTTTTACACACATTTTGTTAATACAATAATAAAAAAGTAAGCTTTTTCTTTTGGGTACACAGAAAAAAAAGTGTCTCGTAAATTTAAGAAGATTTTTACAATAATTTATTACAAGAATTTTCCAGAATTTTAGTTCATTTTTCGTATCTTCAACGAAAATTAACTACTCGAAAGGAAATTTTACAAGTTCTAAGTAGCAATCGTTTAGTTCATGGCCTACAAAATACGATGGAAATTTCCTTAAAAAATTTCTTAACTGGTAGTTAAAAATTCGTTTGTTATGCTATAAAACTACTTGTGAAATGTAAAGTATTTTCTAAATAATAAGTGCAATTTACTTTAAGATTTTTTTGTATGAGAAAATATTTTTTTACGAAAAATGAACTTTAAAGTGGATAGCAATTTCTTACTGACAATTCCTATAGTTAATAATTGTTGGTAAAAAATTACCCAATGAAATATTTTTAGTTCACATGTAATTAAATTTATAGACATTTTCGCCAAAAATGGTAGATAACATTTCATGAAAATTTTAAGTTAAACGTTTCATCGTTCATAAACTGGTGTGCCTTTACGAATATTATTCTCAGAGTAAATTGTCAGCAGATGCGATGAACTAATGCATAGTACAGAGATCTTTATCGGCATAGTGGAATGTGATTAATGTAAAGATGATGTTACTTGAGTTTTGTTGTGTATACATGAGCGTGGGGTTGTTTTTATTTTGGTTCATTTAGTGGTTTGTGTGTGTGTTTGTTATTCTTGGATGGTTTATTGGCTGCATGAGGTGTTGTTTTCAATAAAGGCGCATGTGTTTTTGTTGTTGTAGGAATGTTTTGGCTTTGCTTGGTTTTGTTTGGCATGCTTCAGTTGTATAGTTGGCGTTGGCGTGGGCTGTTGCATCTTTTAATATGCAACAAGGGAATATAAAGGCATGGAATATTTTGGAATTTTGAGACATATATTGGTGTTTGTTTATTAAACCTTTTAAATGAAAGTTATTAATATTTTATCGGTAGTTTCGAGAAAAGTTATTAAGAATATTTAGGAAAATATGTTGAAATTGAAAGTGTATTGAAATTTTTATTATTCAATGTAAAAAAATTAATATTCAATTCCAGATGAATTTGGAAAATTTTTATTATATCTCAGCGTATAATTTAGTCATAAATTGGTAAGTATTTTTTCAATATGGCTTTCTTTTAAAAATAATATTTTTTATGTATATTATTATTTGTTAATTATTTTTTTCTTTTTTTTTTGGAAACCAGTTTAATGTTTTTCTTTGTTGTAAAAGCAATATTTAATTTCAGAGCAACTCCTGATGGGTTCGAAAATAGAGAATTGGTAAGCTTTTTTTTAAAATTTGGCTTTCTTTCAACTAGAATATTTAAGTTTTTATGACCTTTTTATCATCAAAATTATAGGTTTTTAATACCTTATTTTAGTATTTCTTTAATTAATTTTTTTGGAAACCAATGTAATATTTTAATGTAAAAAAAACAAATATTTAATTTCAGAATAACCCCTTAAAAATTTGAAAAAAATGTTAGTACTCCTTTGCTTGTAATTTAATAGTGAATTGGTAAGGATTCTTTAACTTTTCTTTTAACCAGAATATTTGTTTTTTTATGCATAATATTATTTTTTTCATTAGATTTTTTGGAAACCTATTTAATAATTTTATTTAATGTAAAAAAATAAATATTTAATTTCAGAATAGCCCAAATAAATTTGGACAACTTTTTATTTTTCCCCTCAGCGTACAATTTAATAGAGAATTGGTAAGTTTTATATTAAAACTCTGGCTTTCTTTCAACTAGGATATTTATTTTATTATATCCTTCACATCGATAACAACACAGTTTTATGAGTTTATATAGAATACTTCATTATTTCTCTAATTGTTTCAGGTACCAATTTTATGAGATACGTTTTCCAAAGAAAAGTTGAAATCCTTACACCATTCGATAAAATGCCCCCAAATATGGTAAGTTACAAGCTAAAATGAAGAATTAAAATTATATTTCATTACATGGTGTTAATTTTTAACAATTTTCATTATTGTTTCCATTTTTTTCAAGCAAGATATGTGAAAAAATTACCTACGATGAATAAAAAAAGGATAAGTCAAAATGTCCAAACAGCGGGTTCAAATGAACTACTCTCTGTTCCACGTGGTCATAATTTTTATTCACAAAAAACATTGTATTAAGAACTATCATCATAAGTTTTTATAATAAAGTACTTTTGCTTAAAGAAAGTTTAATTTTAATGTATGAAAATTTTCATAATAGTAAAACGGTTTGTTGTTCCTTTAATTATTTAATTTCTCTGTACTGTGGAATGATTGATTTAAAAATAGTTTAATCGTCGACATTTTAAAGAGACTGTTAACCAATTTTTATTATCGGGTTTCCCACAAAATAAGCAAGTAAAACAAAATAATACTGACTTTTTAACTTGGTAGGGGTATATAAATCTTATGGTGTTGTAAAAATGAACTGAACTACAATGTTATAGATGAACTAAAATTTAAGAGAATTATAAACTAGACAAGTTGAAAAAAATCTTAAGGGCTAAATCATGGTCAATATTACTACAGTTTAGTTCATTTTGCAATGGAAAAGGGTTCACTGTTTTTTCAGTGTATGTGCAAAAATGCTCTCTTTGACGCATGTAAAATTGCCTGCTCGTACACTGATAAAAAAGCATACCCGGTTCCAAAGATTTTGTATTTACTTTAAAAAATTTGGTATTGATTCCGAGCCAAAGAAGCGGAGAATACAAGTAAGGATACTTTTAAGACACAATTCTCTTTTAAAATCGGGTTTTGTGTACTTGCTTCTAGGAAGCAAATTTTAATTTTTCGCTTTTTCAGCTTTTTTTCTTCATATGCTATCAAAGTCTTTTAAAAACAAGTTAACGACGACTTTATTTTCCAAATTAAGATTCGACTTCTAGTAGAAATTATGCTGTGTTTCAAGTAAAAAACGTCTTTAAAATAAAGTATTGAAAAACATGTCCTATATTTGAACGATTTTTTTCTTTGTAGTCAAGATGCAAAAAGACAACAAATTTAAAGACAATTTCATTAAATTTAAAGATCTTTTCTAAATTATTAAAGTCAAGTTGACCTTAACCCAAAAATCTTTTCTTTCATGTTATGATATCCATTTTTAAATCAAATCACTTAATTATAAGGACAATACGACTTCATTGAAAAGTTTATCGACCTTTGGTCAAGGAAAAAAACTTTATACTAGAGAAATGCGTCTTCTATGCTAAGCAAAATTTGCATTCGTATTTTAAAGACATGAAATCTTTGACTTCACGACAATATTTTTTTCAGTGTAGAAGCGAAACGTGCATGACTATCGGATCTCCGAAAAGCGCTTATAGTTGCAGTGTAAATGAGAAGGTATCTAAGATTCCGCTGCTGGGTTAATATATCATATAATATAATAAATTTTGTTATTTCATTCATAATTTTTTTTTTCATTCACCTTCTTCATTTTTTCTATTGTTGTTGGACTTGTTAATCTATTATATTCCCCCATGTTCCAAAATTCGGAATCGCAAATCACATGAATTTATTTTTCTTGTAACGTAAAAATAAAGATACTCGCGGACTCAAATACATTAAAGAGAAATCTACTGCCAATATTTAATATATATTTATATATATATATATATATATATATATATATATATATATATATATATATATATATATATATATATATATATATATATATATATATATATATATATATATATATATATATATATATATATATATATATATATATATATATATATATATATATATATATATATATATATATATATATATATATATATATATATATATATATATATATATATATATATATATATATATATATATATATATATATATATATATATATATATTTTTTTTTTTTTTTTTTTAAGCTTTCAATGGAAATAAAATGTAATCACATTCAGATTTAATCCTCGCTTCGAAATAGCCATTAATATTAAAGAAATTAGTAACACATCATTTCGTGACAACTGAGATGTTGTTGATAAATTTTACAGAGTTACAAGTGGGAGATGTTAATTTTGGTTGTTTTGCTATGCCAGCATGGCATGACGTAGTTGACTTTCATTCATGTTTTTGTTTTCATTTTTATACCCACCACCATAGAATTGTGACGGGGGTATAATAAGTTTGTCAATCCGTTTGTTGCACATCGAAATATCGATTTCCGACTATATAAAGTATATATATTCTTGATCAGGGAGAAATTCTAAGATGATATAACGATGTCCGTCTGTCCGTCTGTCTGGCTGTCTGTCTGTCTATTGTAATCACGCTACAGTCTTCAATAATGAAGCAATCGTGCTGATATTTTGCACAAACTCGTCTTTTGTCTGCAGGCAGGTCAAGTTCGAAGATGGGCTATATCGGTCCAGGTTTCGATATAGCCCCCATATAGACCGATCTCCTGATTTTACTTCTTGGGCTTATAGAAACCTGAAATTGGAAATAAAAATCTGAGGTCTCTTCCAAAATTTGTGCTCCAAAATTTTGTGTTCCACTCATCCCCTCCGATAAGGGCTTCACGTGGAGGAGTGAACTTTTAGAAAAAATTATTGCGTGGGGAACTTTTCTTTTTTTTTCTTGATAATTCGTACAAGTTTTAAACGCGTGTCTGAAGTTTTTGGTATTTTGCAAATGGACACGAAAAATGTTAACGATGCTTGTTGTTCAAGATAATTATGTACACTGAAAAAACAGTGAACCCTTTTCCATTGCAAAATGAACTAAACTGTAGTAATATTGACCATGATTTAGCCCTTAAGATTTTTTTCAACTTGTCTAGTTTATAATTCTCTTAAATTTTAGTTAATCTATAACATTATATTTTAGTTCATTTTTACAACACCATAAGATTTATATACCCCTACCAAGTTAAAAAGTCAGTATTATTTTGGTTTACCAGCTTATTTTTTGGGAAACCCGATAATAAAAAGTGATTAACAGTCTCTTTAAAATGTCGACGACTAAACTATTTTTAAATCAATCATTCCACAGTACAGAGAAATTAAATAATTAAAGGAACAACAACCCGTTTTACTATTATGAAAAATTTCATACATTAAAATTCAACTTTCTTTAAGCAAAAGTACTTTATTATAAAAACTTATGATGAGAGTTCTTAATACAATGTTTTTGTGAATAAAAATTATGACCACGTGGAACAAGAAAATAGTTTATTTTAACTCGCTATTTGGACATTTTGACTTTTAATTAGTTTTTTATTCATCGTTAGTATATTCACATATCTTGCTGAAAAAAATGGAAAGAATAATGAAAATTATTCAAAATTGACATGTAATAAAATAAAATTTTTAATCTCTTTAAATTAGCTTGTAACTTACCATATTTGGGGGCATTTTATTAAATGGTGTAAGGAATTCAACTTTTCTTAGATAAACGTACCTCATAAAGTTTGTACCTGAAACAATTAAAGAAATAATGAATTAAGTAATATATTAACTCATAAAACTGTGTTGTTATCGATGTGAAGGACATAATACAATAAATATTCTTGTCAAAAGAAAGCCAAAGTTTTAATATAAAACTTACCAATTCTCTATTAAATTGTACGCTGAGGTTAAAAAGTTATCGAAATTCATACTCTGAAATTAAATATTTATTTTTTACATTAAATAGAAAACATTAAATTGGTTTCCAAAAAATCTAATTAAAGAAATAATATGCATAAAAAAATAAATATTCTGGTTAAAAGAATGTTAAAGAAAGCTTACCAATTCATAAAAATGTTTCCAAATTGTTATTCTGAAATTAAATATTTGTTTTTTACAATAAAAATATTAAAATTGTTTCCAAAAATATTTGATTATTGTAATACTAAAATAAGGAATTAAAAACATGTAATTTTTGACAATAATAATGTCATTAAAACGTAAATATTCTAGTGAGAAGAAAGCCAATTTTTAAAAGAAAACTTACCACTTCTCTATTAAATTATACGCTGAGGAGAAATATAAAAATTTGCCCGAATCCATCTGGGGTTGCTCTTAACTTAGATATTTTTTTACAACAAAGAAAAACATGAAACTTGTTAAAAAAAAAATAATAATAATTAGCAAATAATAATATACGTAAAGAATGTTATTTTTTAAAAGAAAACCACATTGAAAAAGAACTCTTACCTATTTATCATTAAACTATACGCTGAGGTGTAACAAACAATTTTCCAAATTCATCTGGAGTTACTCTGAAATTGAATATTTATTTTTTACATTGAATAATAAAAATTAAATTAGATAAAACAATTTCAATATACTTTCCATTTCACCATTTTTTCCTAAATATTGAACATTCTTAATAACTTTTTTCTAAGCTACCGATCATCACTTCGCCATCGTACATCTCATCACTAAAATATTAATAACTTTCATTTCAAAGTTTTAATAAACAAACACCAATATATGTCTAAAAAACCAAAATATTCCATACCTTTATATTCCCTTGTTACATAAAGGGTGATTCTTTTGAGGTTAGGATTTTCATGCATTAGTATTTGACAGATCACGTGGGATTTCAGACATGGTGTCAAAGAGAAAGATGCTCAGTATGCTTTGACATTTCATCATGAATAGCCGAACGATCTGCCACAACGTCGAATTTTCAGTGAATGGGCCCTAGAAAAGTTGGCAGAAAATCCGCTTTTTTATCGACAAATTTTGTTCAGCGATGAGGCTCATTTCTGGTTGAATGGCTACGTAAATAAGCAAAATTGCCGCATTTGGAGTGAAGAGCAACCAGAAGCCGTTCAAGAACTGCCCATGCATCCCGAAAAATGCACTGTTTGGTGTGGTTTGTACGCTGGTGGAATCATTGGACCGTATTTTTTCAAAGATGCTGTTGGACGCAACGTTACGGTGAATGGCGATCGCTATCGTTCGATGCTAACAAACTTTTTGTTGCCAAAAATGGAAGAACTGAACTTGGTTGACATGTGGTTTCAACAAGATGGCGCTACATGCCACACAGCTTGCGATTCTATGGCCATTTTGAGGGAAAACTTCGGAGAACAATTCATCTCAAGAAATGGACCGGTAAGTTGGCCACCAAGATCATGCGATTTGACGCCTTTAGACTATTTTTTGTGGGGCTACGTCAAGTCTAAAGTCTACAGAAATAAGCCAGCAACTATTCCAGCTTTGGAAGACAACATTTCCGAAGAAATTCGGGCTATTCCGGCCGAAATGCTCGAAAAAGTTGCCCAAAATTGGACTTTCCGAATGGACCACCTAAGACGCAGCCGCGGTCAACATTTAAATGAAATTATCTTCAAAAAGTAAATGTCATGGACCAATCTAACGTTTCAAATAAAGAACCGATGAGATTTTGCAAATTTTATGCGTTTTTTTAAAAAAAAAGTTATCAAGCTCTTAACAAATCACCCTTTACTTGCTAAAAAGATGCAACAGCCCACGCCAACGCCAACTATACAACTGAAGCATGTCAAACAAAACCAAGCAAAGCCAAAACATTCCTACAACAACAAAAACACATGTGCCTTTATTGAAAACAACACCTCATCCAGCCAAATAAACCAAACACACACACAGACCACTAAATGAACAAAAATAAAAGCAACCCCACGCTCATGTATACACAACATCCCCATCACTCGCTACCATTTCTCATTATCAGTGCTGCCGCTACTACTTCAATCGAAGTATTTTGCTTCATTTTCACAAAATTTACTTCGTCACTCCTTCTTCCAAAAATCTGCTTCACTTTTTGTTCTGCTTCAAATTTTAAAATTTTTCCCATATTACCTAATTGTTTTTCCTATTCCTTTAATTACGATGAACATAGCGGTTTTAATCATTGAATTATTAACCGATGTGGACCAATTTTTGCATAGTTTTTAGAGACCATATACTTACACCATGTAATTTCAGCCGGATCGGATGAAATTTGGTTCTCTAGAGGCTCCGCAAGCCAAATCGGGGGATCAGTTTATATGGGAGCTATATATAATTATGGACCGATGTGAACCAATTTTTGCATGGTTGTTAGAGATCATATGCTGAAACCATGTACCAAATTTCAGCTGGATCGGATGAAATTTGCTTCTCTTAGAGTCCCGCAAGCCAAATTTGGGGTTCCGTTTATATGGGGGCTATACGTAAAAGTGGACCGATATGGCCCATTTGCAATACCATCCGACCTACATCAATAACAACTACTTGTGCCAAGTTTCAAGTCTATAGCTTCTTTCGTTCGGAAGTTAGCGTGATTTCAACAGACGGACGGACGGTCATGCTCAGATCGACTCAGAATTTCACAACGACCCAGAATATATATACTTTATGGGGTCTTAGAGCAATATTTCGATGTGTTACAAACGGAATGACAAAGTTAATATACCCCATCCTATGGTGGAGGGTATAATAAAATGAATTCTATTGTTTTGTTTTCAAAAATGTATGCTACTTCAATTTTATTCAATCTACTCCACTTTTTCCCAAAATCTACTTCACTCAATTTTTCACTAGCGGCAGCACTGCTCATTATTGCATTGCATGGTCTCACTCTCAAAAAAATTCAAGTAACATCATCTTTACATTAAACATATTCCACTTTGACGAGAAAGATCTCTGCACTATGCATTAGTTCATCGCATCTGTCCACAATTTACTCTAAAAACAATACTCTTAAATGCATATCAGTATAAGAACGATGAAACGTTTAACTTAAAATTAGCAAAAACTTCATGAAATGATATCTACCCATTTTTGACGAAAATGTCTATAAATTTAATTACATGTGAACTAAAAATATTTCATTGGGAATTTTTTTTACCAACAGTTATTAACCATAGGAATTGTCAGTAAGAAATCGCTATCCACTTTCAAGTTCATTTTTCGTAAAAAAATATTTTCTCATACAAAAAAATCTTATGGTAAATTGCACTTATTATTTAGAAAATACTTTCCATTTCACAAGTAGTTTTATAGCATGACAAACGAATTTTTAACTACTAGTTAAGAAATTTTTTAAGGAAATTTCCATCGTATTTTGTAGGCCATGAACTAAACGATTGCTACTTAGAATTTGTAAAATTTCCTTTCGAGTAGTTAATTTTCGTTGAAGATACGAAAAATGAACTATAATTCTGGAAAATTCTTGTAATAAATTATTGTAAAAATCTTCTTAAATTTACGAGACACTTTTTTCGCAATCGTGTGTCTAATGACAGAAAAAATGAGAAAATTTCTACGTGTCGATGCCCGGAAAAAATACAACTTGACTTTTCATTCATTTCAGACGATCTTAAGTAGAATTCAACTTTGTTTTTGACTTCAAAAAACAAAAGGAAGTTGCCGCTTCTATGACAGTTGTGCATTGGCGTTAGCACACCAATTTTCGGAGTTGAAGAGGGAGTATGTTGTCAAAACAATATCAGTGATCAGATGAAAAAAATTCATTGAATGATATCATATGAAAAAATTGCCAATTTTATAGGGTTGCCATCGTAAAAATGCTAACACTGACTAGTTCATTGAAATTGAAATTAAATTTAATATAAAATTTATTACAACGTCGAATCTTAGGTACTAAACTAATATAATAAAAACTCCTAAAAAAAAAGGTTGAAACGTCATAATACGCACATATACTTACCAATTCAGGAGTACAATAACGTCGTTATTATTTGCGGAGAGCGATATACAAAATTGACAAGGATTTTCACCATATATTTTCACCATATATTTTTCCAATTTTCTATTATTTGGCTAATAATAGCTCTCGATACTTTTTAAGAAATGCCAATATAAAATAAAGCAGTTAGTTGAATTATACTAGCCATTTAAATTTACTACAGACATTGAATATTTTTTCACATTTTTATATCCTTCACCACTACTGTGGTACAGGGTATAATAAGTTTGTGCATTTGTATGTAACGCCAAGAAGGAAAAGTCTGAGACCCATCGTTTAGTATACCGATCGTCTTAGAATTAAATTCTGAGTCGATTTAGCGATGTCCGTCTGTCTGTCTGTCCGTCTGTCTGTCTGTCTGTCCGTCTGTCTGTCTGTGTGTTTGTGTATTTTTGTGTGCAAAGTACAGCTCGCAGTTTTAGTCCGATTATCCTAAAATTTGGTATAGGGTCCTGTTTCGGCTCAAAGACGATCCCTATTGATTTTGGAAAAAATCGGTTCAGATTTAGATATAGCTGCCATATATATTTTTCACCGATCTGGTCATAATTGGCGTGTATATCAACCGATCTTCCTCAAATTCCGTACATCCGAATATTTTATGAGTCTCGAAAAATTTGCAAAATATCAGCCAAATCGGTTCAGATTTAGATATAGCTCCCATATATAGCTTTCGCCCGATTTACACTCATTTGCCCACAGAGGCCAATTTTTTGCTCCGATTTAGTTGAAATTTTGCACAGGGAGTAGAATTAGCATTGCAACTATGCGTACCAAATTCGGTTGAAATAGGATCAGATTTGGATATATCTCCCATATATAGCTTTCGTCCGATTTACACTCATATGACCTCAGAGGCCAATTTTTTTCCGATTTAGTTGAAAATTTGCACAGGGAGTAGAATTAGCATTGCAACAATACGTGCCAAATTTGGTTGAAATCGGTTCAGATTTGAATATATCTCCCACATATATAGCTTTCGCCCGATTTACACTCATATGACCACAGAGGCCAATTTTTAACTCCGATTTAGTTGAAATTTTGCACAGGGAGTAGAATTAGCATTGTAGCTATGCGTGCCAAATTTGGTTGAAATCCGTTCATATTTAGATATAGCTCCCATATATATGTTTTTCTGATTTCGACAAAATGGTCAAAATACCAACATTTTCCTTGTTAAATCGCCACTGCTTAGTCGAAAAGTTGTAAAAATGACTCTAATTTTCCTAAACTTCTAATACATATATATCCAGCGATAAATCATAAATAAACTTTTGCGAAGTTTCCTTAAAATTGCTTCAGATTTAAATGTTTCCCATATTTTTTTACTAAAATTGTGTTCCACCCTGGTGCATTAGCCAACTTAAATTTTGAGTCTATAGATTTTGTAAAAGTCTATCAAATTCTGTCCAAATCGAGCGATATTTAAATGTATGTATTTGGGACAAACCTTTATATAGCACCCAACACATTTGATCGAAAATTTAGATCTACAAAGTGGTGCAGGGTATAATATAGTCGGCCCCGCCCGACTTTAGACTTTTCTTACTTGTTTTTTCCTCAATTGAGCTATTAAAATTTTGTCACTGATCACTAATTAATACGCGAGATGTTCTTTAGGAACAAGCAGCGTTAATTTCAAACTCCAAATTTATTTTAGAATATTTGAAACAGTTTATGAAATTTCTTTTAAAAGCACTCTTGCCACAGATGTTTTGGTGGCATACTGGCAAATAAAATGTATTTTCCATCAAAAGAATCTAAATGAACTTATTTCACAAAAAAAAAATATTTTTTTAAAACTTGGATTAAGACACCATACAAATTAAAACAAAATTATGAGAAAATCTATTTCATCTGGTTGACGTGAAAACCTTTGAGCTGGATTATTCGACGATCAAATTATTTTTGTTGTATCAACAATACTGCTTAGAAATTGTAGTTCGAAACTCCAGAAAGTCATCAATTGACTAATTAATAGAAATGGTTATTTGTTTCTTCATATTTCGTCACGTCACGGTTTAATTATATTAATGAAAATATTTCTTAAATTCAACAATCTGGTCTAACTAACTTTTTTAGAACCTAAAAATTAATGATTATTTTCTGATTAATTAATTGATCCAATTAATTTTTTAATTGAAATGTCTTCAATCACAGAAATGATAGTATCAATTTAAAAATTAATTGACAATCAATTAAAAAATTAATTGATCCAATTAAAAAATTTTTGAATCAATTAAATTTTTAATTTAATATTTTTAAAGCTAAATTAAGATTTTAATTGGAAGACTGTTCGTGAATTTTTTTCTGTGTAGTGAAATTTGGTGTCCTTAACATACAAATGTTATAAAGTTTTTTTTTTTTACTTGACCAAAAGTCGATAAAATTTTTAGTGAAGTTGTTTTGTTCTTACAATTATAACTTTTTCTTTAAAAATCCACAAAACTATAGCGTAATTGCAAACCCTTCTCAAAAGAATTTCCATGGAAGTGAAAAAGCAAGCGACACAGATTCAAATCCCAGCGGGGATGAAATTTAATTTTATTATTTATTGATTTTCTATTTTTTTTTTTTTTTTTGGTCAAATTAGTTGTCCAAAACTAAAATTATCTCTTCAAATAGTCTAATTGCGTATTATGTAATACTTGCCCAAAATGACTACATCGGAAGTGGAAACGAATTGATGGGGTACCGGGATGCGCTTTAAAAGAAATGCTTGTGCAACAACTTCCAATTTTCTTCTGGGATATAGAAGCCCAACGGGGCATGATTGAGAAGAGCAGGGTATAACAAGGTCTGTGCCGACAGGTTTACTAATTTAAAATAATTCATACAAGTCTTTGATTTGCGTCTATACCATGCCTAGTTATAATAACTTTGAAATTAAGTTTCAGAGTGAAGATTTCCACACCACCACACATTACAATCTCTTTTAAGCGAAATAACATATGGAAGGAACAAAAAATCCACAGAAAACTGCATTTGTATCACCTGAATCTCAGGAGTAAGAACACAAACAGTTCTTGGAAGTACACAATTTCTGCGAATTCCAAGAGTCTATTAAAACTTTTCTAATTTAACCACTGAAAAACTTAGAAAATGTTTTGTTGCAGCTGTCGCTGTTGTTCTGCTCCTCCGGTTGCCAACAACATTTTCTTCTGATAATTGTCGGTGTGCGTTGGTGATGTTGCTACACCCACTACACGAACACGACACGACATGACGCACTTGTCATTTATCTGGGAAACATGAACAATATGGAGAAAAAAAAAACACAAACCAACAGAAATATTGTTCACCAAACACCGAATTTCAAAAAACAGGCAATTGTTCAATGTTAACAGGATTTTTTTGTTTTTGAAAAATTTCTCAAAACTGTTGTTCTACCAAACAAGTTGAAGTTTAAACATTCCTATATCATTTATTTGTTAATGATGGAATAAAGGTAGCAATTCTGTAACATCTGCAATAGTATATTAATTTTAAGAGGGAGGTTTTCATTTTACTACTTTGTGATTGCTGTGTATATTTTGGGCTTGCATAAATTTTTGGTGTGTTTGACCAAATTGGGTTTGTATTTCTTCACACAAAACATGTATCAGGTATTTGAATTGAAATTTATTGTCATCGACTTTTCCTGAATTTTTCAATTCACTTTTCAGTCTAATTTAAACAAGTCGTTAGTTCGGCCAGGCCGAAGCTTATGTACCCTCCACCATGGATTGCGTAGAAACTTCTACTGAAGACTGTCATCCACAATCGAATTACTTGGGTAAATACATATATAATTAAGTTTAGCAAAATTTTCTATAGAAATAAAATTTTGACAACATTTTCTATAGAAGTAAAATTTGGACAAAATTTTCTATAGAAATACGATTTTAACAAAATTTTCTATAAAAATAAAATTTTGCCAAATTTTTCTATAGAAATAAAATTTTGACAAAATTTTCAAAAGATTTAAAATTTTGACAACAGTCTCTATAGAATTAAAATTCTGACAACATTTTCTATAGAAATAAAATTTTGACTCGAATGGCAACCATGATTATGAACCGATATGTGCCAATTTTTGTGTGATTGGGGATCGGCTATACATAACTATAGATCGATATGGACCAATTTTGGCATGGTTATTAGCGCCATATACTAACACCACGTTGCAAATTTGAACCGGATCGGATGAATTTTGCTCCTCCAAGAGGCTCCGGAGTTCAAATCTGGGGATCGGTTTATATGGGGGCTATATATAATTATGGACTGATATAGACAAATTTTTGAATGGTTGTTAGAGACTATATACTAATACCATGTACCAAATTTCAGCCGGATCGGATGAATTTTGCTTCTCTTAGAGGATCCGCAAACCAATTCTGGGAATCGGTTTATATGGGGGCTATATATAATTATGGACCAATATGTACCAATTTTTACATGGTTGTTAGAGACCATATACTTATACCATGTACCAAATTTCAGCCGCATCGGATGAAATTTGCTTCTCTTTGAGGCTTCGCATGCCAAATCTGGGGATCGGTTTATATGGGGGCTATATATAATTATGGACCGATATGGACCAATTTTTGCTTGGATGTTAAGGACCATATACCAACACCATGTGCCAAATTTCAGCCGGATCGGATGAAACTTGCTTCTCTTTGAGGCTCAACAAGCCAAATCGGGGGATCGGTTTATATGGGGGCTATATATAATTATTGACCGATATGGACCAATTTTTGCATAAGTGTTAGAGACCATATACCAACACCATGTACCAAATTTCAGCCGGACCGGATGAAATATGCTTCTCTTATGGGCTCTGCAAGCCAAATTTGGAAGTCCGTTTATATGGGGGCTATACGTAAAAGTGGACCGATATGGCCCATTTGCAATACCATCCGACCTACATCAATAACAACTACTTGTGCCAAGTTTCAAGTCGATAGCTTTTTTCGTTCGGAAGTTTGCGTGATTTCAACAGACGGACGGGCATGCTCAGATCGACTCAGAATTTCACCACGACCCATAATATATATACTTTATGGGGTCTTAGAGCAATATTTCGATGTGTTACAAACGGAATGACAAAGTTAATATACCCCCCATCCTATGGTGGAGGGTATAAAAATTAAATATATTGCTACAATGTTGGCTTCCAATGCGTCAGTTGATGCGGGCTTGTCTCGATAGACATGCGCTTTGTAAATTATCTATAAATTATCCAATTTTATTATTATTTAAATGCGTTCTGTGTTAAGAAAGTTCATTGCGCGCTTCTATCTTTGAGCATGAAATCCCCAGACGAACGGATATATCGCTATCGTCTTAAAATGAAATTTAACAAGTATATACGGCCGTCAGTTCGGTCAGGCCGAATCTTATGTACCCTCCACCTTGGATTGTGTAGAAACTTCTACTAAAGACTTTCATCCACAATCGAATTACTTTGGTTGTGGTAATACTTGCCGATGGAAAGGTATCTTAAAACTTCTTAACATCGCCTTCTAAATTGTATTTAGTCTATGCGGGGTATATATTAGACAAAAAAGGAAGATTAAATACCTATATAATTCAGTTCTTGACCGGTGTATATAAAGAGTCTATAAATAATTACGAACCGATATGATAAGTAGAGAAGCAGAAGTGAAATATGAGAGTCGGTTTATATGGGGGCGGTATACAATTATGATATAATTTGTGTGATTACTTCAAAATTTTAGCACCATAAAATGAAATTTACTAATCCGGGGGGCTCAAGTAAAGGCGGAGATCGGTTTATCTGTAGGCTATATATATAGTTATAAACCGATATGGTTTTATCATGTTTGTTACCGGCCATATTCTAATACAACGTACCAAATTTTAAGCGAATCGGATGAAATTTGCTCCTCCAAGAGGTTCCGAAAGCAAAGTCTTGTGGATCGGTTTACATGGGGTTTATATATAATTATGGACTGATAGGGACCCATATAGACCAATTTTTGCATGAATGTTAGAGACTATAATTAACACAACCTACCAAATTTCAATCGTATGAATCTTGCTCCTCCAAGGAGATCCGCAAGCATAATCTGGGGATCGGTTTAAAATTTTTCAAATTTGTTGGAAGTTATATTTAGTTTGATATTCCCATATACGTTTGGACTTTATATTTGAATCCGATAACGTCCTGGGAAAAAACTCGGTGTTTGTAAAAAAATATGAAATATTTAAAATTTCGCAAATGTATATCTAAATATGAACCGGCTTAAATCAAATTCGACACACTTATATATAATGTAAAATCTTCTCTCTGTGAATAGTATGAAGTTAATTGGACTAAAATACAGTTGAAAGTGAGTGTCAAGTAAGAAATGTTTCTATCCTATTTTCCTAAATCTGGCGTACATATATACGGGAGCAATATCCAAACCGTAAACGATTTTGACCAAATTTGGCATACTTTGTTAAACTTCTAATTTTACCATCAGTGCAAAATTTAAAAGAAATCGGAATGAAACTTTGGCCTTTGGTGGTCAGTCATAAGACAGAAATTCACCAATGTGGTCTCACACAGGACTGAATAGTCTAAGTGAGTCTGATACATCGGGCTGCCACCTAACCTAACCTAGGCCAAGTTCCCATTAAAAATTTTTTTCTGATTTAGGCGATTATGACCAGAATACACAGTTTTATCCTACACACTGTAATGACACACTTTCCACTAAAGACTCCGACTTTTGTAAATATTCTCCCGTGTGGCCACTACTTTTGACCCGATTTTACACTACATCTTTATCCAAAAATGTTATTGCTTTTGCCGCTGGTATATTTATGAATTATCATGCCGATATCACATGATAATTTTCAAGAAAATTTATAGGGCATAAATAATTTTTTTAACTTGTGAAAGAAAATTTTGTAGCTTGAAATAAAAACTTGTAGTTTAAAATTACAAGAATGTCTTTAGTGCCATACGAAGTTCAAGATTGGCGCATTTATAGTAAAATTTAAAGAAATAATGAACTATTTTGAGAGAAGTACGAATTCAGTAAATTTTATTTTAATTAAAATAAAGTTAAATTGGCTTTAGTGAAATAGAGGGTATATTTTTTCAAGTTCCATTCCTCTCGGAAAACATGGGATCTAAAATCAATTTATGTCAAATGACCCCCTTTCGGGAAATGTTGTACTCAAACCGCTAACCTGGCAACACTGAGTTGTGAGAACGAAATAACTTCATCTACAATGGAAAGTATAAAACGAATGGAATTGGATTTCAGATTACATTCGAATACTTCGGAACAATGTTTTATTCTTGCTTTATTGGGTTCTATTTGTTTTGTTTCACAATTTGCAAGGTTTATATTTTACTCGTTTGAGAAATGGACAATGAAGTTACTACTCGAATTGTGCGGCGTGTGCTTGAAGTAATTGCTTGGGTATTCGTTGCAGGGGTTCGGTTCATAATCATGGTTGCCACTTGAGCCAAGGTTAGGTGGCAGCCCGATGTATCTGGCTCACTTAGACTATTCAGTCCATTGTGATACCACATTGGTTAACTTCTCTCTTATCACTGAGTGCTGCCCGATTCCATGTTAAGCTCAATGACAAGGGACCTCCTTTTTATAGACGAGTCCGAACGGCGTTCCACATTGCAGTGAAACCACTTAAAGAAGCTTTGAAACCCTCAGAAATGTCACCAGCATTACTGAGGTGGGATAATTCTGAGTCGATCTGAGCATGTCCGTCCATCCGTCCGTCTCTTGAAATCACGCTAACTTCCGAACGAAACAAGCTATCGACTTGAAACTTGGCACAAGTGGTTGTTATTGATGTAGATCGGATATTGCAAATGGGCCATATCGGTCCACTTTTACGTATAGCCCCCATATAACCGATCCTCAGATTTGGCTTGCGGAGCCTCAAAGAGAAACAAATTTCATCCGATCCGGCTGAAATTTGATACATGGTGTTGATATATGGTCTCTAATAACCATGCAAAAATTGGTCCATATCGGTCCATGATTATATATAGCCCCCATATAAACCGTTCTCCAGATTTGACCTCCGGAGCCACTTGGAGGAGCAAAATGCATCCAATCCGGTCAAATGTGGAGTGTTAGTATATGGTCTCTAATATCCATGCAAAAATTGGTCCACATCGGTTCACAATTATATATAGCTCCCATATAAACCTATCCCCAGATTTGGCTTGCAGAGCCTCTAAGAGAAGCATATTTCATCCGATCAGGTTGAAATTTGGAACATGGTGTTAATATATTTCATTTTAACAACCGTGCAAGAATTGGTCCATATCGGTGCATAATTATATATAGCCCCCATATAAACCATTCTCCAGATTTGACCTCCGGAGCCTCTTGGAGGAGCAAAATTCATTCGATCCGGTTCAATTCGATTGTGGATGGCAGTGTTTAGAAGATGTTTCTACGCAACCCATGGTGGAGGGAACATAAGCTTCGGCCTGGCCGAACTTACGGCCGTATATATTTGTTATACCCTGCGCCACACTGTGGAACAGGGTACTATAAGTTAGTGCATATGTTTGCAACACCCAGAAGGAGACGAGATAGACACATGGTGTCTTTGGCAAAAATGCTCAGGGTGGGCTCTTTAGTCGACATAGCGATGTCCGTCTGTCCGTGAACACATTTTTGTAATCAAAGTCTAGGTCACAGGTTTAGTCCAATCGACTTCAAATTTGGCACAAGTATGTGTTTTGGCTCAGAATAGATCCCTATTGATTTTGGAAGAAATCGGTTCAGATTTAGATATAGCTCTCATATATATATTTCACCCGATATGGACTTATATGGCCCCAGAAGCCAGAGTTTTACCCTAATTTACTTAAAATTTTGCACAAGAAGAACAATTAGTACTATAGTCAAGTGTGCCAAATTTTATTGAAATCGGTTCAGATTTAGATATAGCTCCCATATATATCTTTCGCCCGATGTGGACTAATACGGTCCCAGAAGCCAAAGTTTTACCCCAATTTGGTTGAAATTTTGCACAGGGAGTAGAATTAGCATTGTAGCTATGCGTGCCAAATTTGGTTGAAATCGGTTCAGATTTAGATATAGCTCCAATATATAGCTTTCCGCCGATTTACACTCATTTGCCCACAGAGGCCAATTTTTTGCACCGATTTAATTGAAATTTTGCACAGGGAATAGAATTAGCATTGTAGCTATGCGTGCCAAATTTGGTCGAAATCGGTACAGATGTAGATATAGCTCCCATATATATGTTTTTCTGATTTCGACAAAAATTGTCAAAATACCAACATTTTCCTTGTAAAATCGCCACTGCTTAGTCGAAAAGTTGTAAAAGGACTCTAATTTTCCTAAACTTCTAATACATATATATCGAGCGATAAATCATAAATAAACTTTTGAGAAGTTTCCTTTAAATTGCTTCAGATTTAAATGTTTCCCATATTTTTTTACTAAAACTTTGTTCCACCCAAGTGCATTAGCCGACTTATGTTAACTTGTGAGTCTATAGATTATGTAGAAGTCTATCAAATTCTGTCCAGATCGAGTGATATTTAAATGTATGTATTTGGGACAAACCTTTATATATAGCACCCAACACATTCGACGGATGTGATATGGTATCGAAAATTTAGATCTACAAAGAGGTGCAGGGTATAATATAGTCGGCCCCGCCCGACTTTAGACTTTCCTTACTAGTTTTTACTAACATTGTGTTCCACCCTAGTGCATTAGCCAACTTAAATTTTGAGTCTATAGATTTTGTAGAAGTCTATCAAATTCTGTTCAGATCGAGTGATATTTAAATGTATGTATTTGGGACAAACCTTTATATTTATATGGTATCGAAAATTTGGATCTACAAAGTGGTGCAGGGTATAATATAGTCGGCACCGCCCGACTTTAGACTTTCCTTACTTGTTTTTTTTTATACCCACCACCATAGGATGGGGGGTATATTAACTTTGTCATTCCGTTTGTAACACATCGAAATATTGCTCTAAGACCCCATAAAGTATATATATTCTGGGTCGTGGTGAAATTCTGAGTCGATCTGAGCATGTCCGTCCGTCCGTCCGTCTGTTGAAATCACGCTAACTTCCGAACGAAACAAGCTATCGACTTGAAACTTGGCACACGTAGTTGTTATTGATGTAGGTCGGATGGTATTGCAAATGGGCCATATCGGTCCACTTTTACGTATAGCCCCCATATAAACGGACCCCAAAATTTGGCTTGCGAGGCCTCTAAGAGAAGCAAATTTCATCCGATCCGGCTGAAATTTGGTACATGGTGTTAGTATATGGTCTCTAACAACCATGCAAAAATTTGTCCACATCGGTCCATAATTATATATAGCCCCCATATAAACCGATCCCCCGATTTGGCTTGCGAGGCCTCTAAGAGAAGCAAATTTCATCCGATCCGGCTGAAATTTGGTACATGGTGTAAGTATATGGTCTCTAACAACCATGCAAAAATTGGTCCACATCGGTCCATAATTATATATAGCCCCCATATAAACCGATCCCCCGATTTGGCTTGCGAGGCCTCTAAGAGAAGCAAAATTCATCCGATGCGGTTGAAATTTGGTACGTGATGTTAGTATATGGTATCTAACAACCATGCAAAAATTGGTCCACATCGGTTCATAATTATATATAGCCCCCATATAAACCGATCACCAGATTTGACCTCCGGAACCTCTTGGAAGACCAAAATTCATCTGATTCAGTTGAAATTTGGTACGTGGTGTTTATATATGGCCTCAAACTCCCATGCAAAAATTGGTCGATATCGGTCCATAATTATATATAGGCCCCATATAAACCGATCACCAGATTTGACCTCCAGAGCTCTTTGGAAGAGCAAAATTCTTCCCATTCGCTTGGAATTTGATACGTGCTGTTAGTATATGGTATCCAACAACCATGCAGGAATTGGTTCCTATCAGTCCATAATTATATATAGCTCCCATATAAACCGATCCCCAGATTTGACCTCCGGTGCCTTTTGGAGAAGCAAAATTCATCCGATCTGCTTGAAATTTGGTACGTGGTGGTAGTATATGATATTTAACAACCATGCCAAAAGTGGTCCATATTAGTCCATAATCGTACATAGCCCCATATAAACCGATCCCGAGATTTGGTTTTGGAACCTCTTGGAGGAGCAAATTTCATCCGAGTGAGTTGAAATTTGGTACATTGTGCTAGTATATGGTCGTTAACAACCATGCTTAACTAGGTCCATATCGGTCTATAGTTATATATGGCCCTCAGATAAATCGATCCCCAATCACACAAAAATTGGTCCATATCAAGTTTCAATTCTGGCTCTCTACGTACAAAAAGTCCATATCGATTCGTAATTATTTGTAGACTTAACTATACATAACTTTTTTGTCTAATATATACCATGTATGGACTAAATCACAATTTAGAAAACGATGTTAAGAAGTTTTAAGATACCACAACCCAAGTAATTCGATTGTAGATGATAGTCTTTCGTAGAAGTTTCTACGCAATCCATGGTGGTGGGTACATAAGATTCGGCCTTGATTTGATACTTGTTTGATTTGTTTCGCTTACACCAGCAGATTCTAAACAATAAAACCGTTTAACTAGACTGTCTAATTTTTTATCAATGTCTACACTACATTCGCATATATGACAATGATTGAATTCCACGGCCGAGATCGCTCCGATTGTACCATATAACAACCATCCAAGCCGTGTGCAAATGGCGACTGGTTCGTTCGCTTTACCTTCTTTTATACGTTTAGACACGCACAATCTAGCATTGTTAAGTCCTATAAGAATACGAGGTATTGCATTTTGGTACCCCTGTATGGGAATGTTTTTCAAATAGGGAAATGATTTCGTAAGCTGTTCCATGTCGACCGTTTGGCTAGGCAATGCCAGATACTTAACTGTACGAACATCAGCTACAAATGGCTTTTGATTAGGACCGGCTATTTTAATGGATAATCGTCTAGAATTCTCCTCATTGCGTTCCACATTGCCTGTCCACTTCAAACATAAAGGTTCGATAGTACCTGATAAATTTAGGTCGTGCATAATAGTTTCCTCAAACAGACTTGTAGAAGAACCCTCATCTATGAAAGCAAAGGTTTTCATGAACTTGTTTTTTTTTTTATACCCTGCTCCACACTGTGGAACAGGGTATTATAAGTTAGTGCATATGTTTGCAACACCCAGAAGGAGACGAGATAGACACATGGTGTCTTTGGCAAAAATGCTCAGGGCGGGTTCCTGAGTCGATATAGCGATGTCCGTCTGTCCGTCTGTCCGTCTGTCCGTCTGTCCGTCTGTCCGTGAACACATTTTTGTAATCAAAGTCTAGGTCGCAGTTTTAGTCCAATCGACTTCAAATTTGGCACAAGTATGTGTTTTGGCTCAGAATAGATCCCTATTGATTTTGGAAGAAATCGGTTCAGATTTAGATATAGCTCCCATATATATATTTCGCCCGATATGGACTTATATGGCCCCAGAAGCCAGAGTTTTGCCCTAATTTGCTTAAAATTTTGCACAAGAAGAACAATTAGTACTATAGTCAAGTGTGCCAAATTTTATTGAAATCGGTTCAGATTTAGATATAGCTCCCATATATATCTTTCGCCCGATATGGACTAATATGGTCCTACAAGCTAAAGTTTTGACCCCATTTGGTTGAAATTTTGCACAGGGAGTAGATTTAGCATTCTAGCTATGCGTGCCAAATTTCATTGAAATCGGTTTAGATTTATATATAGCTCCCATATATAGCTTTCGACCGATTTACACTCATATGACCACAGAGGCCAATTTTTTGCTCCGATTTAGTTGAAATTTTGCACAAGGAGTAGATTTAGCATTGTAGCTATGTGTGTCAAATTTGGTTGAAATCGATTCAGATTTAGATATAGCTCCCATATATATCTTTCGCCCGATATGCACTTATATGGACCCAGAAGACAGAGTTTTATCTCGATTAGCTTGAAATTTTGCACAAGGAGCACAATTAGTAGTATAGTCATATGTGCCAAATTTGATTGAAATCGGTTCAGATGTAGATATAGCTTCCATATATATTTTTCGCCCGATATGGACTTATATGGCCCAGAAGCCTGAGTTTTGGCCCAATTTGGTTGAAATTTTGCACAGGGAGTAGATTTAGCATTCTAGCTATGCGTGCCAAATTTGGTTGAAATCGGTTAAGATTTAGATATAGCTCCCATATATATGTTTTTCTGATTTCGACAAAAATGGTCAAAATACCAACATTTTCCTTGTAAAATCGCCACTGCTTAGTCGAAAAGTTGTAAAACTCACTCTAATTTTCCTAAATTTGTAATACATATATATCGAGCGATAAATCATAAATAAACTTTTGCGAAGTTTCCTTAAAATTGCTTCAGATTTAAATGTTTCCCATATTTTTATACCCTTCACCACTACTGTGGTACAGGGTATAATAAGTTTGTGCATTTGTATGTAACGCCAAGAAGGAGTAATCATAGACCAACCTTTTAGTATACGGATCGGCTTAGAATTAAATTCTGAGTCGATTTAGCGATGTCCGTCTGTCTGTCTGTCCGTCTGTCTGTCCGTCTGTCTGTCCGTCTGTCTGTCTGTTGATGTATTTTTGTGTGCAAAGTAGAGCTCGCAGTTTTAGTCCGATTGTCCTAAAATTTGGTATAGTGTCCTGTTTCGGCTCAAAGACGATCCCTATTGATTTTGGAAAAAATCGGTTCAGATTTAGATATAGCTGCCATATATATTTTTCACCGATCTGCTCATAATTGGCGTGCATATCAACCGATCTTCCTCAAATTACGTACATCCGAATATTTTATGAGTCTCGAAAAACTTGCAAAATATCAGCAAAATCGGTTCAGATTTAGATATAGCTCCCATATATAGCTTTCGCCCGATTTACACTCATTTGCCCACAGAGGCCAATTTTTTGCTCCGATTTAGTTGAAATTTTGCATAGGGAGTAGAATTAGCGTTGTAACTATGCGTGCCAAATTTGCTTGAAATCGGTTCAGATTTGGATATATCTCCCATATAAAGCTTTCGCCCGATTTACACTCATATGACCACAGAGGCCAATTTTTAACTCCGATTTAGTTGAAATTTTGCACAGGGAGTAGAATTAGCATTGTAGCTATGCGTGCCAAATTTGGTTGAAATCGGTTCAGATTTAGATATAGCTCCCATATATATGTTTTTCTGATTTCGACAAAAATGGTCAAAATACCAACATTTTCCTTGTAAAATCGTCACTGCTTAGTCGAAAAGTTGTAAAAATGACTCTAATTTTCCTAAACTTCTAATACATATATATCGAGCGATAAATCATAAATAAACTTTTTCGAAGTTTCCTTAAAATTGCTTCAGATTTAAACGTTTCCCATATTTTTATACCCTTCACCACTACTGTGGTACAGGGTATAATAAGTTTGTGCATTTGTATGTAACGCCAAGAAGGAGTAATCATAGACCAACCCTTTAGTATACGGATCGGCTTAGAATTAAATTCTGAGTCGATTTAGCGATGTCCGTCTGTCTGTCTGTCCGTCTGTCTGTCCGTCTGTCTGTCTGTTGATGTATTTTTGTGTGCAAAGTAGAGCTCGCAGTTTTAGTCCGATTGTCCTAAAATTTGGTATAGTGTCCTGTTTCGGCTCAAAGACGATCCCTATTGATTTTGGAAAAAATCGGTTCAGATTTAGATATAGCTGCCATATATATTTTTCACCGATCTGGTCATAATTGGCGTGCATATCAACCGATCTTCCTCAAATTACGTACATCCGAATATTTTATGAGTCTCGAAAAACTTGCAAAATATCAGCAAAATCGGTTCAGATTTAGATATAGCTCCCATATATAGCTTTTGCCCGATTTACACTCATTTGCCCACAGAGGCCAATTTTTTGCTCCGATTTAGTTGAAATTTTGCATAGGGAGTAGAATTAGCGTTGTTACTATGCGTGCCAAATTTGCTTGAAATCGGTTCAGATTTGGATATATCTCCCATATAAAGCTTTCGCCCGATTTACACTCATATGACCACAGAGGCCAATTTTTAACTCCGATTTAGTTGAAATTTTGCACAGGGAGTAGAATTAGCATTGTAGCTATGCGTGCCAAATTTGGTTGAAATCGGTTCAGATTTAGATATAGCTCCCATATATATGTTTTTCTGATTTCGACAAAAATGGTCAAAATACCAACATTTTCCTTGTAAAATCGTCACTGCTTAGTCGAAAAGTTGTAAAAATGACTCTAATTTTCCTAAACTTCTAATACATATATATCGAGCGATAAATCATAAATAAACTTTTTCGAAGTTTCCTTAAAATTGCTTCAGATTTAAACGTTTCCCATATTTTTATACCCTGCTCCACACTGTGGAACAGGGTATTATAAGTTAGTGCATATGTTTGCAACACCCAGAAGGAGACGAGATAGACACATGGTGTCTTTGGCAAAAATGCTCAGGGTGGGTTCCTGAGTCGATATAGCGATGTCCGTCTGTCCGTCTGTCCGTGAACACATTTTTGTAATCAAAGTCTAGGTCGCAGTTTTAGTCCAATCGACTTCAAATTTGGCACAAGTATGTGTTTTGGCTCAGAATATATCCCTATTGATTTTGGAAGAAATCGGTTCAGATTTAGATATAGCTCCCATATATATATTTCGCCCGATATGGACTTATATGGCCCCAGAAGCCAGAGTTTTGCCCTAATTTGCTTAAAATTTTGCACAAGAAGAACAATTAGTACTATAGTCAAGTGTGCCAAATTTTATTGAAATCGGTTCAGATTTAGATATAGCTCCCATATATATCGTTCGCCCGATATGGACTAATATGGTCCTACAAGCTAAAGTTTTGACCCCATTTGGTTGAAATTTTGCACAGGGAGTAGATTTAGCATTCTAGCTATGCGTGCCAAATTTCATTGAAATCGGTTTAGATTTATATATAGCTACCATATATAGCTTTCGACCGATTTACATTCATATGACCACAGAGGCCAATTTTTTGCTCCGATTTAGTTGAAATTTTGCACAAGGAGTAGATTTAGCATTGTAGCTATGTGTGTCAAATTTGGTTGAAATCGATTCAGATTTAGATATAGCTCCCATATATATCTTTCGCCCGATATGCACTTATATGGACCCAGAAGAAAGAGTTTTATCTCGAGTAGCTTGAAATTTTGCACAAGGAGCACAATTAGTAGTATAGTCATATGTGCCAAATTTGATTGAAATCGGTTCAGATGTAGATATAGCTTCCATATAAATTTTTCGCCCGATATGGACTTATATGGCCCAGAAGCCTGAGTTTTGGCCCAATTTGGTTGAAATTTTGCACAGGGAGTAGATTTAGCATTCTAGCTATGCGTGCCAAATTTGGTTGAAATCGGTTAAGATTTAGATATAGCTCCCATATATATGTTTTTCTGATTTCGACAAAAATGGTCAAAATACCAACATTTTCCTTGTAAAATCGCCACTGCTTAGTCGAAAAGTTGTAAAACTCACTCTAATTTTCCTAAATTTGTAATACATATATATCGAGCGATAAATCATAAATAAACTTTTGCGAAGTTTCCTTAAAATTGCTTCAGATTTAAATGTTTCCCATATTTTTTTTTACTAAAATTGTGTTCCACCCTAGTGCATTAGCCAACTTAAATTTTGAGTCTATAGATTTTGTAAAAGTCTATCAAATTCTGTCCAAATCAAGTGATATTTAAATGTATGTATTTGGGGCGAACCTTTATATAGCACCCAACACATTTGACGGATGTGATATGGTATCGAAAATTTAGATCTACAAAGTGGTGCAGGGTATAATATAGTCGGTCCCGCCCGACTTTAGACTTTCCTTACTTGTTTTTTTTTGGTTTTAGCGGCTAAACTCGAACTTAGTACTCACCTTAAGAGCACAATCTTGTTTGGGAGAAAATACTTTCAAGCATATAATAGTGCTTCCAAACATATCATATGTTCACATAAAACAAACATAAAATAAAATGTTTCGGTTCCAAAAATATATGTACTTCCTGCAAAATATGTTTATGACATGTTAAAGAAGCGATTTTTGTTTTGTTTTGAGGTTGTACATATGTACACTCCTTCTTGTTTGTGCAATAAAAGAATTATTGTCATGATTAGTAAAGATCACCGATTCTCAAGCAATATCATACTAATCTGTTCCATTGTAAATAATCCCAATTTCAAGTTTGTCTAGCAACTCCAAATTATAAATCCTATCCATGGTGCTTTCATTCATTTAGAACCGAAACTACAGTATGCTGCTGCTTATTTGTAAATGCTGAGGGGGTTTGCAATTCTCGCCACAATTAAATCCGCTTAAAATAAATTAAAATCAATTCGATTAGTTGGGATTTATTCTCGTTGGGAAAATTCTATCTTTGTGTAATACATATCACAGAGTGAAAACATGTGCGATACTTTGTTTTAGAAATGTAATGGTACGAATACAAAATATAAATTTAGCTCTTTTAAAAGCATTAAATATCTGATTTCATTGATGCCACTCACATTCGACATGTACAAACATGGCAAAATTAAAAACTGCTACCAGTAATGTGATTACCAATATATCACTGTTTTTATGCGAAATTATGACACAAAGTCCAATGACATACAAGAAATTTGAAAAAATTATTACAAATACGTTTGATATCACTACACGGATGAAAAAGACTGTTTTTCATATGTTTGGTTTTAAACATTATATGTTTGGAACACAAATGTTTAAACACAATATTTTTGAGTGCAAGCATATAATGTTCATAAACTAGCATAACATGTTTGGGACATATATGTTAATATGTTAGAACATATTATGTTTGGGACATAAAATGTTTGTAAATATAATATGCTTGGATGCAAACATATATTAATTTAGAAATAGCCTATAAACATATATGTGTTTAGTAGCTTGGAGCGATATTTAACAGGGAGCGATATTAAATTAAGTTGGTGGTTGTTGCTTGTTATTACAAAATTAACATTTTATTTTCCCTTGGGCAATTGATCAGCTACTTCTTTGATCCTTACAAACTGTGTGGTCCGCTGTTCGAATCCCCGTCCGGCAAAAGGTAAAATTAAAATAAAAAAAATCATAAAATTGAATAATTTCTTCTACAATGTTTGTATTACAGAAAAAGGTGCTAAGAACTAAAAAATCTCGTGGAAGTGAGAAAGATGTGAGGGAATATACAATTAGGCAGAAACAAAATTTTGAGCATTCAGGTCGAAAACCTATGTTGTTAGCACCTATATTACCTGTTTATTTTCATAATTCATTATGACTGTAAATATATAAATAAATAAATAAAATTTTGAGCACAATATTGTTTGGGAGAATTTTTTTAAGCATATAATATTTTTGGGTGCAAAATGCTTCCAAACATATTATATGGTCACATAATAACATATTGTTTTTTGGAAGACAACATTATTGAATTTGGATGCAAAAATACAAAATGTTTGGAACTTAGACTACCAAAACATATATTGTTTAGACCAATATGCTTTCAAACATATTATATATTGGAAGAGATCAAACATATAAATGTTTGGGCAATACCCAAAAATGTATATGCTTGAAGCAAAATATGTTTGGGAGTATATGTTACAGAAGCGATTTTTTGTGAGCGTGTACGGATATATTTTACATGTTGAAAAAATTAAAATCTGTGCCAAATTCAAATGAACTAAATTTCTTATATTAATGAATATGATCCGTCAGTTCTCTCGCATTATTTAAAATTCAAATACGCTATTCTCCTTCTACACTATTTTGAGAAAAACTTGGGAGTTTGACGTAAAGTAGTACATCATCCGCCGTATAGCGCAGTCATCCGTTCTTCAGATTACCAGTTTTTCTGACCGATATGGAAACCAAAAATTGGGTCGATTCGAAATCAAAAGACGATTCGGGGTTTCTATACACGCAGAGAAGAAACATGATTGTCACAATCATATTCGAATAGCAAACTAGCATGATAGGAGCTATTTTTGCGGCGACCATGTAACACTTTCACCTGCAACCATGTTGGCTCAGTGAACATGGTTCTAAGAAAAATAAAATTGTCCTCATCTAAAATGGTATTATATTGATAACACGAATTTTGTTTCCATTAGAAGACAATGGTCACGATCTAAAATGTTATGGTATTCGTCAAAAATCGTTTTCTTCCAGTTAAAAGAACAAGGTCACAACCTAAAATGTTTTGATCTTTATGAAAAAAACTTTTTTCGTCGGACGCCACTTGAGAAAAGAAAATACAAAATTAACTTTATTTGTTTTTTTTTATTTATAAACTAATTCATTGTTTATTTGTATTTATAATGTGCAAGCAAACATCACATATTTTTACACACTCTATTTTGGTTCAATTTCAACAATAAGTAATCATTCTACGCTTACTTCGCGCCCATCAAATGTACCAACGCAGACATCATGTAACTGCAAATAAAAATAAATTATACCATATATCAAAATGCAGAACAAAACAAGTAAGGAAAGTCTAAAGTCGGGCGGGACCGACTATATTATACCCTGCACCACTTTGTAGATCTAAATTTTCGATACCATATCACATCCGTCAAATGTGTTGGGTGCTATATAAAGGTTCGCCCCAAATACATACATTTAAATATCACTTGATTTGGACAGAATTTGATAGACTTTTACAAAATCTATAGACTCAAAATTTAAGTTGGCTAATGCACTAGGGTGGAACACAATTTTAGTAAAAAAAAATATGGGAAACATTTAAATCTGAAGCAATTTTAAGGAAACTTCGCAAAAGTTTATTTATGATTTATCGCTCGATATATATGTATTACAAATTTAGGAAAATTAGAGTGAGTTTTACAACTTTTCGACTAAGCAGTGGCGATTTTACAAGGAAAATGTTGGTATTTTGACCATTTTTGTCGAAATCAGAAAAACATATATATGGGAGCTATATCTAAATCTTAACCGATTTCAACCAAATTTGGCACGCATAGCTAGAATGCTAAATCTACTCCCTGTGCAAAATTTCAACCAAATTGGGCCAAAACTCAGGCTTCTGGGCCATATAAGTCCATATCGGGCGAAAAATTTATATGGAAGCTATATCTACATCTGAACCGATTTCAATCAAATTTGGCACATATGACTATACTACTAATTGTGCTCCTTGTGCAAAATTTCAAGCTACTCGAGATAAAACTCTTTCTTCTGGGTCCATATAAGTGCATATCGGGCGAAAGATATATATGGGAGCTATATCTAAATCTGAATCGATTTCAACCAAATTTGACACACATAGCTACAATGCTAAATCTACTCCTTGTGCAAAATTTCAACTAAATCGGAGCAAAAAATTGGCCTCTGTGGTCATATGAATGTAAATCGGTCGAAAGCTATATATGGTAGCTATATATAAATCTAAACCGATTTCAATGAAATTTGGCACGCATAGCTAGAATGCTAAATCTACTCCCTGTGCAAAATTTCAACCAAATGGGGTCAAAACTTTAGCTTGTAGGACCATATTAGTCCATATCGGGCGAACGATATATATGGGAGCTATATCTAAATCTGAACCGATTTCAATAAAATTTGGCACACTTGACTATAGTACTAATTGTTCTTCTTGTGCAAAATTTTAAGCAAATTAGGGCAAAACTCTGGCTTCTGGGGCCATATAAGTCCATATCGGGCGAAATATATATATGGGAGCTATATCTAAATCTGAACCGATTTCTTCCAAAATCAATAGGGATATATTCTGAGCCAAAACACATACTTGTGCCAAATTTGAAGTCGATTGGACTAAAACTGCGACCTAGACTTTGATTACAAAAATGTGTTCACGGACAGACGGACAGACGGACAGACGGACATCGCTATATCGACTCAGGAACCCACCCTGAGCATTTTTGCCAAAGACACCATGTGTCTATCTCGTCTCCTTCTGGGTGTTGCAAACATATGCACTAACTTATAATACCCTGTTCCACAGTGTGGAGCAGGGTATAAAAATATGGGAAACGTTTAAATCTGAAGCAATTTTAAGGAAACTTCGAAAAAGTTTATTTATGATTTATCGCTCGATATATATGTATTAGAAGTTTAGGAAAATTAGAGTCATTTTTACAACTTTTCGACTAAGCAGTGACGATCTTACAAGGAAAATGTTGGTATTTTGACCATTTTTGTCGAAATCAGAAAAACATATATATGGGAGTTATATCTAAATCTGAACCGATTTCAACCAAATTTGGCACGCATAGCTACAATGCTAATTCTACTCCCTGTGCAAAATTTCAACTAAATCGGAGTTAAAAATTGGCCTCTGTGGTCATATGAGTGTAAATCGGGCGAAAGCTTTATATGGGAGATATATCCAAATCTGAACCGATTTCAAGCAAATTTGGCACGCATAGTAACAACGCTAATTCTACTCCCTATGCAAAATTTCAACTAAATCGGAGCAAAAAATTGGCCTCTGTGGGCAAATGAGTGTAAATCGGGCAAAAGCTATATATGGGAGCTATATCTAAATCTGAACCGATTTTGCTGATATTTTGCAAGTTTTTCGAGACTCATAAAATATTCGGATGTACGTAATTTGAGGAAGATCGGTTGATATGCACGCCAATTATGACCAGATCGGTGAAAAATATATATGGCAGCTATATCTAAATCTGAACCGATTTTTTCCAAAATCAATAGGGATCGTCTTTGAGCCGAAACAGGACACTATACCAAATTTTAGGACAATCGGACTAAAACTGCGAGCTCTACTTTGCACACAAAAATACATCAACAGACAGACAGACAGACGGACAGACAGACGGACAGACAGACAGACGGACATCGCTAAATCGACTCAGAATTTAATTCTAAGCCGATCCGTATACTAAAGGGTTGGTCTATGATTACTCCTTCTTGGCGTTACATACAAATGCACAAACTTATTATACCCTGTACCACAGTAGTGGTGAAGGGTATAAAAATATGGGAAACGTTTAAATCTGAAGCAATTTTAAGGAAACTTTGAAAAAGTTTATTTATGATTTATCGCTCGATATATATGTATTAGAAGTTTAGGAAAATTAGAGTCATTTTTACAACTTTTCGACTAAGCAGTGACGATTTTACAAGGAAAATGTTGGTATTTTGACCATTTTTGTCGAAATCAGAAAAACATATATATGGGAGCTATATCTAAATCTGAACCGATTTCAACCAAATTTGGCACGCATAGCTACAATGCTAATTCTACTCCCTGTGCAAAATTTCAACTAAATCGGAGTTAAAAATTGGCCTCTGTGGTCATATGAGTGTAAATCGGGCGAAAGCTTTATATGGGAGATATATCCAAATCTGAACCGATTTCAAGCAAATTTGGCACGCATAGTTACAACGCTAATTCTACTCCCTATGCAAAATTTCAACTAAATCGGAGCAAAAAATTGGCCTCTGTGGGCAAATGAGTGTAAATCGGGCGAAAGCTATATATGGGAGCTATATCTAAATCTGAACCGATTTTGCTGATATTTTGCAAGTTTTTCGAGACTCATAAAATATTCGGATGTACGTAATTTGAGGAAGATCGGTTGATATGCACGCCAATTATGACCAGATCGGTGAAAAATATATATGGCAGCTATATCTAAATCTGAACCGATTTTTTCCAAAATCAATAGGGATCGTCTTTGAGCCGAAACAGGACACTATACCAAATTTTAGGACAATCGGACTAAAACTGCGAGCTCTACTTTGCACACAAAAATACATCAACAGACAGACAGACGGACAGACAGACGGACAGACAGACGGACAGACAGACAGACGGACATCGCTAAATCGACTCAGAATTTAATTCTAAGCCGATCCGTATACTAAAAGGTTGGTCTATGATTACTCCTTCTTGGCGTTACATACAAATGCACAAACTTATTATACCCTGTACCACAGTAGTGGTGAAGGGTATAAAAATATGGGAAACATTTAAATCTGAAGCAATTTTAAGGAAACTTCGCAAAAGTTTATTTATGATTTATCGCTCGATATATATGTATTACAAATTTAGGAAAATTAGAGTGAGTTTTACAACTTTTCGACTAAGCAGTGGCGATTTTACAAGGAAAATGTTGGTATTTTGACCATTTTTGTCGAAATCAGAAAAACATATATATGGGAGCTATATCTAAATCTTAACCGATTTCAACCAAATTTGGCACGCATAGCTAGAATGCTAAATCTACTCCCTGTGCAAAATTTCAACCAAATTGGGCCAAAACTCAGGCTTCTGGGCCATATAAGTCCATATCGGGCGAAAAATATATATGGAAGCTATATCTACATCTGAACCGATTTCAATCAAATTTGGCACATATGACTATACTACTAATTGTGCTCCTTGTGCAAAATTTCAAGCTAATCGAGATAAAACTCTGTCTTCTGGGTCCATATAAGTGCATATCGGGCGAAAGATATATATGGGAGCTATATCTAAATCTGAATCGATTTCAACCAAATTTGACACACATAGCTACAATGCTAAATCTACTCCTTGTGCAAAATTTCAACTAAATCGGAGCAAAAAATTGGCCTCTGTGGTCATATGAGTGTAAATCGGTCGAAAGCTATATATGGGAGCTATATATAAATCTAAACCGATTTCAATGAAATTTGGCACGCATAGCTAGAATGCTAAATCTACTCCCTGTGCAAAATTTCAACCAAATGGGGTCAAAACTTTAGCTTGTAGGACCATATTAGTCCATATCGGGCGAAAGATATATATGGGAGCTATATCTAAATCTGAACCGATTTCAATAAAATTTGGCACACTTGACTATAGTACTAATTGTTCTTCTTGTGCAAAATTTTAAGCAAATTAGGGCAAAACTCTGGCTTCTGGGGCCATATAAGTCCATATCGGGCGAAATATATATATGGGAGCTATATCTAAATCTGAACCGATTTCTTCCAAAATCAATAGGGATCTATTCTGAGCCAAAACACATACTTGTGCCAAATTTGAAGTCGATTGGACTAAAACTGCGACCTAGACTTTGATTACAAAAATGTGTTCACGGACAGACGGACAGACGGACAGACGGACAGACGGACAGACGGACATCGCTATATCGACTCAGGAACCCGCCCTGAGCATTTTTGCCAAAGACACCATGTGTCTATCTCGTCTCCTTCTGGGTGTTGCAAACATATGCACTAACTTATAATACCCTGTTCCACAGTGTGGAGCAGGGTATAAAAATATGGGAAACATTTAAATCTGAAGCAATTTTAAGGAAACTTCGCAAAAGTTTATTTATGATTTATCGCTCGATATATATGTATTACAAATTTAGGAAAATTAGAGTGAGTTTTACAACTTTTCGACTAAGCAGTGGCGATTTTACAAGGAAAATGTTGGTATTTTGACCATTTTTGTCGAAATCAGAAAAACATATATATGGGAGCTATATCTAAATCTTAACCGATTTCAACCAAATTTGGCACGCATAGCTAGAATGCTAAATCTACTCCCTGTGCAAAATTTCAACCAAATTGGGCCAAAACTCAGGCTTCTGGGCCATATAAGTCCATATCGGGCGAAAAATATATATGGAAGCTATATCTACATCTGAACCGATTTCAATCAAATTTGGCACATATGACTATACTACTAATTGTGCTCCTTGTGTAAAATTTCAAGCTACTCGAGATAAAACTCTGTCTTCTGGGTCCATATAAGTGCATATCGGGCGAAAGATATATATGGGAGCTATATCTAAATCTGAATCGATTTCAACCAAATTTGACACACATAGCTACAATGCTAAATCTACTCCTTGTGCAAAATTTCAACTAAATCGGAGCAAAAAATTGGCCTCTGTGGTCATATGAGTGTAAATCGGTCGAAAGCTATATATGGGAGCTATATATAAATCTAAACCGATTTCAATGAAATTTGGCACGCATAGCTAGAATGCTAAATCTACTCCCTGTGCAAAATTTCAACCAAATGGGGTCAAAACTTTAGCTTGTAGGACCATATTAGTCCATATCGGGCGAAAGATATATATGGGAGCTATATCTAAATCTGAACCGATTTCAATAAAATTTGGCACACTTGACTATAGTACTAATTGTTCTTCTTGTGCAAAATTTTAAGCAAATTAGGGCAAAACTCTGGCTTCTGGGGCCATATAAGTCCATATCGGGCGAAATATATATATGGGAGCTATATCTAAATCTGAACCGATTTCTTCCAAAATCAATAGGGATCTATTCTGAGCCAAAACACATACTTGTGCCAAATTTGAAGTCGATTGGACTAAAACTGCGACCTAGACTTTGATTACAAAAATGTGTCCACGGACAGACGGACAGACGGACAGACGGACATCGCTATATCGACTCAGGAACCCACCCTGAGCATTTTTGCCAAAGACACCATGTGTCTATCTCGTCTCCTTCTGGGTGTTGCAAACATATGCACTAACTTATAATACCCTGTTCCACAGTGTGGAGCAGGGTATAAAAATATGGGAAACGTTTAAATCTGAAGCAATTTTAAGGAAACTTCGAAAAAGTTTATTTATGATTTATCGCTCGATATATATGTATTAGAAGTTTAGGAAAATTAGAGTCATTTTTACAACTTTTCGACTAAGCAGTGACGATTTTACAAGGAAAATGTTGGTATTTTGACCATTTTTGTCGAAATCAGAAAAACATATATATGGGAGCTATATCTAAATCTGAACCGATTTCAACCAAATTTGGCACGCATAGCTACAATGCTAATTCTACTCCCTGTGCAAAATTTCAACTAAATCGGAGTTAAAAATTGGCCTCTGTGGTCATATGAGTGTAAATCGGGCGAAAGCTTTATATGGGAGATATATCCAAATCTGAACCGATTTCAAGCAAATTTGGCACGCATAGTAACAACGCTAATTCTACTCCCTATGCAAAATTTCAACTAAATCGGAGCAAAAAATTGGCCTCTGTGGGCAAATGAGTGTAAATCGGGCGAAAGCTATATATGGGAGCTATATCTAAATCTGAACCGATTTTGCTGATATTTTGCAAGTTTTTCGAGACTCATAAAATATTCGGATGTACGTAATTTGAGGAAGATCGGTTGATATGCACGCCAATTATGACCAGATCGGTGAAAAATATATATGGCAGCTATATCTAAATCTGAACCGATTTTTTCCAAAATCAATAGGGATCGTCTTTGAGCCGAAACAGGACACTATACCAAATTTTAGGACAATCGGACTAAAACTGCGAGCTCTACTTTGCACACAAAAATACATCAACAGACAGACAGACAGACGGACAGACGGACAGACAGACGGACAGACAGACAGACGGACATCGCTAAATCGACTCAGAATTTAATTCTAAGCCGATCCGTATACTAAAAGGTTGGTCTATGATTACTCCTTCTTGGCGTTACATACAAATGCACAAACTTATTATACCCTGTACCACAGTAGTGGTGAAGGGTATAAAAATATGGGAAACGTTTAAATCTGAAGCAATTTTAAGGAAACTTCGAAAAAGTTTATTTATGATTTATCGCTCGATATATATGTATTAGAAGTTTAGGAAAATTAGAGTCATTTTTACAACTTTTCGACTAAGAAGTGACGATTTTACAAGGAAAATGTTGGTATTTTGACCATTTTTGTCGAAATCAGAAAAACATATATATGGGAGCTATATCTAAATCTGAACCGATTTCAACCAAATTTGGCACGCATAGCTACAATGCTAATTCTACTCCCTGTGCAAAATTTCAACTAAATCGGAGTTAAAAATTGGCCTCTGTGGTCATATGAGTGTAAATCGGGCGAAAGCTTTATATGGGAGATATATCCAAATCTGAACCGATTTCAAGCAAATTTGGCACGCATAGTTACAACGCTAATTCTACTCCCTATGCAAAATTTCAACTAAATCGGAGCAAAAAATTGGCCTCTGTGGGCAAATGAGTGTAAATCGGGCGAAAGCTATATATGGGAGCTATATCTAAATCTGAACCGATTTTGCTGATATTTTGCAAGTTTTTCGAGACTCATAAAATATTCGGATGTACGTAATTTGAGGAAGATCGGTTGATATGCACGCCAATTATGACCAGATCGGTGAAAAATATATATGGCAGCTATATCTAAATCTGAACCGATTTTTTCCAAAATCAATAGGGATCGTCTTTGAGCCGAAACAGGACACTATACCAAATTTTAGGACAATCGGACTAAAACTGCGAGCTCTACTTTGCACACAAAAATACATCAACAGACAGACAGACAGACGGACAGACAGACGGACAGACAGACGGACAGACAGACAGACGGACATCGCTAAATCGACTCAGAATTTAATTCTAAGCCGATCCGTATACTAAAAGGTTGGTCTATGATTACTCCTTCTTGGCGTTACATACAAATGCACAAACTTATTATACCCTGTACCACAGTAGTGGTGAAGGGTATAAAAATATGGGAAACATTTAAATCTGAAGCAATTTTAAGGAAACTTCGCAAAAGTTTATTTATGATTTATCGCTCGATATATATGTATTACAAATTTAGGAAAATTAGAGTGAGTTTTACAACTTTTCGACTAAGCAGTGGCGATTTTACAAGGAAAATGTTGGTATTTTGACCATTTTTGTCGAAATCAGAAAACATATATATGGGAGCTATATCTAAATCTTAACCGATTTCAACCAAATTTGGCACGCATAGCTAGAATGCTAAATCTACTCCCTGTGCAAAATTTCAACCAAATTGGGCCAAAACTCAGGCTTCTGGGCCATATAAGTCCATATCGGGCGAAAAATATATATGGAAGCTATATCTACATCTGAACCGATTTCAATCAAATTTGGCACATATGACTATACTACTAATTGTGCTCCTTGTGCAAAATTTCAAGCTAATCGAGATAAAACTCTGTCTTCTGGGTCCATATAAGTGCATATCGGGCGAAAGATATATATGGGAGCTATATCTAAATCTGAATCGATTTCAACCAAATTTGACACACATAGCTACAATGCTAAATCTACTCCTTGTGCAAAATTTCAACTAAATCGGAGCAAAAAATTGGCCTCTGTGGTCATATGAGTGTAAATCGGTCGAAAGCTATATATGGGAGCTATATATAAATCTAAACCGATTTCAATGAAATTTGGCACGCATAGCTAGAATGCTAAATCTACTCCCTGTGCAAAATTTCAACCAAATGGGGTCAAAACTTTAGCTTGTAGGACCATATTAGTCCATATCGGGCGAAAGATATATATGGGAGCTATATCTAAATCTGAACCGATTTCAATAAAATTTGGCACACTTGACTATAGTACTAATTGTTCTTCTTGTGCAAAATTTTAAGCAAATTAGGGCAAAACTCTGGCTTCTGGGGCCATATAAGTCCATATCGGGCGAAATATATATATGGGAGCTATATCTAAATCTGAACCGATTTCTTCCAAAATCAATAGGGATCTATTCTGAGCCAAAACACATACTTGTGCCAAATTTGAAGTCGATTGGACTAAAACTGCGACCTAGACTTTGATTACAAAAATGTGTTCACGGACAGACGGACAGACGGACATCGCTATATCGACTCAGGAACCCACCCTGAGCATTTTTGCCAAAGACACCATGTGTCTATCTCGTCTCCTTCTGGGTGTTGCAAACATATGCACTAACTTATAATACCCTGTTCCACAGTGTGGAGCAGGGTATAAAAACAGGTACATTTTTTCAATTACACTTTCCTTTTTTGTATTCACATAAAACCACGTGCCACTTCTGAATAAATAAATTAACACAAAACACAATAATTCCGTATTCTCCGTCCATTCCAAGAAACTGACAAAATGAAAATCGCGTGTATCTGCTCAATGTTTTTATAAAATTCTTTACGCTGCAAAAATTTACAAATTAAATGGTTACGAAAACAATGTACATGTTCTTTATGGCCATGTTAGACCCATTACACATGTCTATACGTAACCTATAAAAATACTTTTTTCTCTGCAAAAAAGTAAAAAAAAATTGAATGGAAAAGTACATGTTTTTCCCACCATGTAATGGTCTTAAATTCTATCATTTAAATAATAGAACATGTTTGCGGCATTTGAGAACCATTTAAATGTTTATTGCCAACATATATTTTTCTCCGCTCGAAAATTATTTTTACAAAGACAAAATACATGGTGTTTGCGACAATTACATACTCTAGATTAGCATTAAATGGATGAGGCAACCATGTCCAAACATGTTTTTTTCTGTGCGTGTAGAAATAAAATTTGGACAAAATTCTGTAGAAATAAAATTTTGAAAAAAATTTGTTTTGTTGTAAAAAAATATTTGATCTTAAACGCCAAAAAAAGTTTTTTCTTTTAAATTGGTATTGTGGTTTTATTTTTAAAGATTATTTTTGGCACCGTGCATGGAATCCGTTTATTGCCAGAAAGATGGGAAAAAGTAGTGACTATCGATGGAGAATACTTAGATTTATTTATTGATTTAAGTCTATGGATTACAATCCTTACATGTTAACCATTTTAACGATTAAATCTAAAATATTTATAAAAAAATCTGATAAGAAATTTTTATTTTTTTATTAAACTTCTATGAGAGAAATAGGTACAGAAAATTTATTTAATTCTCAGTTGTCACAATTATTATGTTTAACATATTCGAAGTGGGACGCACCTCACAGTATTCCTTTTTCAATGAAGTTGAAAGTGGTAAATATGGTCTGACGTTTTCGCAAGGAAAATCATAGTACATGACTTTTTACCTGAATGAATAGAAACAGGTGTCAAGTCTTAGGAAATAGACTGTATATTCTTGAGGAATTGCTGTAATTCTGAGTAACCCATTGTTGGAGTTGTTGTGAGGAACTGAACATATGATACTGAAGGTCCGGATGACGATCTCGTTCCTTTTCATGACATTTGAGATCGTTCGGAGTTCCCAATATAAAATTGACTGATAGGAAAATTTTATTTCTTATTAAACTTCTATGGTTCATGAAATCCGTTCATGAAATTGTGAAAGTCTGTGAACGAAACTGCGAACATTCCATTTGTTTGCACAGATGTTATTAACTTGAGACTCGTATTCATTTCATTAGAGCAACCCAGCAAAAAAAACCGTCGCCAAAAAAGTAACGAAAATGTTCTCTTTGGATCCGGAAGTGGTGCAAAATTGACGCAGAAGCGATGAATTTAACATGGGCTTCTCATAGGACGGAAGTCCTCCATTTCAACAGCCGTTGCACTGAATTCACATCACTTCTTTAGGTGTGAACCGAATTCAATGGTTTGGATGTAAATTAAAAAATTCTGTGATATATTGTCAAATAAATAATTTTTATTTTTTTTTAATTATTAATGGATTCTAACGCTTGTCGGAAACGTTTGACCTCAAATATTTTCAAAAATTCACCATTTTTTCAGATTGGATTTAGCATTTTTTCGACAAAATTTAAATGATTTGTACCATTTTATGAATTCTTACTCTGTTTTTAACCTATTTGAAACAAAAAAAAGTTAAAATTACCCATTAAAGGTATGAAAAAAAACGAGTTATAAAAAATTGAATTAAAAGAACTTCCTGGGTAGTTAAAATAAAGAACATCATTGGGAGTGCATCTTCTGGAAGTGCTTTTAAAGTTGTGCCTTTGGAAGAACTTCCAAATTTTTTTGCTGGGAAGGTGTTGATGACAAACAATAATCGAAAACTATCTTTAATTTTGATCATCTCCCCACTGAACCACAAAAACAACCAAAAATATGACAGTTATTGATATGTATGTGTAAATGAATACATGCATTCAACCAATGTACAGTGGGCCAATGACAGACAGCTCTGAAATTTTGTACATTTACAACTCAGGATGCGAATAAAGTATAATTAAAATTTTGGACCAATCCGCTCACTGCCACGCCCACTTTTAAATGAAGGACGTATTTTAACCCAAAGGAAGCGCCTATGGCTCTGAAATTTTATAGATGTACCACTGGGCATGAGAATAAAGTATGATAAAAATTTTAGACCGATCCGACCACTGCCACGCCCAATTTCAAATGAAGGGCGTATTTCAACCCAAAGGAAGCGCCTAGAGATGAAGTTTTGTACATGTACCACTGGGGATGAGAATAAAGTATGATCAACATTTCGGACCGATCCGCCCACTTTCTAATGGAGGATGTATCTCAACCACTTTTATCATACACCATCTTAAATATATCAATATGTAGTAACATTGGAAACTGAAAGTCTAGATTAGAACTGATGCACACTGTTACTCCATCTTGATCACTACATTAGAGTCTATATGATTTCAGCAATTTTAGTTCAATTCAATCTCTTACACTCTCATTTTAGCTAAAAGTTGTGAATACCATTATTTCTGCAGCAATATGTAGAAATGGGAACATATTCGTTAATTTTTTTTTTTTTTTTGCAGATTTACCCAAATTTCTCATTCGTTACCATTGTTTTGTCAAAATGTTTCAACTAAACTATCTATATTATATATAGCCCCCAAATAAGCCTATCCCCAATCACAGAAAAATCACGATTGCCACTCGAGCCAAAAATAATCTACCAAAATTTTATTGCCATAGAAAATTTTGCCAAAACTTTATTTCTATAGATAACTAGCGTAACCCGGCCCGCTTCGCTGCGCCTTGCGAAGCGTATTTGTAGGAACATTTTGCGTTAACTTAGTCAACCATATCCTTCGTGCTGAAAACAAATTTGAAAAGATTTGAATTCTTTCAAACAAATCCGACTACTTGCTTTTTCGTTTATAGGTACAAATATGGCGGATATGTATATGTAAAATGGTTCGTTTTAAAAAATGTCGGGGAGAGGGTGTACCCTTTCCTCCAAAAATTTTAAATAATGTTCTGCATTCAAGTAGTTGGACAATCTTCTATATTTCTTGTGAATTTTAAGTGTGGTTTGTCAAGGAAAGGTATCCTTCTCCTCAACATATCTGAAAATTAAGCACTATATTATAATAACATACAAAGAATTACTGCTTCCCATCTAATAAATCGGAAAAAGCAATAGTAGTAAAAAATTTTACCACATTAACATTTGCTAAAATGTTGGAAAATGATGCTCTACGTTGACTAAACCACAAGAGTAGCTTAACCAACAGAGGAAAAGAATCAAATTTATTGTCAAATTTATTTGGGCAAAGCCCTATAGACTGCAAGATGGTTGGATGGACGCACGTTTCGGAATTACCACATTCATTTTTACATTTTATTACTATAGAAAATTTTGTCAAAATTTTATTACTATACAATTTTATTTCTATAGAAAATTTTGTCAAACTGAATTATATACAAATGTTTGTATATAATGTTTTTTGGAATTAAGAAAACTCATTTTACGTTGAAGTATCCGTTATAATTTGGATTTTTAAACTGGCATTTGTTTATACGTGAGTACCTTTTTTTAATAAACCGCGAAAAGAGAATGAAAATTTGATAAATGAGATCTGTATCCTAATTTTAATTTTATAGATCCTAGATTTAAAGCCAGATAGGTCGCTAAAAAATTTCTTTATTTTAAAGAAGCCGCATCTTTGGCTCGGAATCAATACCAAAATCCTTAAGAGAAGGTCAAAATCATTGGATCCAAGTAAACTTTTTTTTGAGTGTAGGGATATTTTAATGTTTTACTTGCTACGAAAATATGGACCCAACTTTTTATACACATTTTGTTAATACAATAATAAAAAAGTAAGCTTTTTCTTTTGGGTATGTGCAAAAATACTCTCTTTGACGCATGTAAAATTGCCTGCTCGTACACTGAAAAAAAAGCATACCCGGTTCCAAAGATTTTGTCTTTACTTTAAAAAATTTGGTATTGATTCCGAGCCAAAGAAGCGGAGAATACAAGTAAGGATACTTTTAAGACACAATTCTCTTTTAAAATCGGGTTTTGTGTACTTGCTTCTAGGAAGAAAATTTTAATTTTTCGCTTTTTCAGCTATTTTCTTCATATGCTATTAAAGTCCTTTAAAAATAAGTTAACGACGACTTTATTTTCCAAATTAAGACTCGACTTCTAGTAGAAAGTATGCTGTGTTTCAAGTAAAAAACGTCTTTAAAATAAAGTGTTGAAAAACATGTCCTATATTTGAACGATTTTTTGCTTTGTAGTCAAGATGCAAAAAGACAACAAATTTAAAGACAATTTCATTAAATTTAAAGATTTTTTCTAAATTATTAAAGTCAAGTTGACCTTAGCCCAAACATATTTTCTTTCATGTTATGATATCCATTTTTAAATCAAATCACTTAATTATAAGGACAATACGAATTCATTGAAAAGTTTATCGACCTTTGGTCAAGGAAAAACTTTATACTAGAGGAATGCGTCTTCTATGCTAAGCAAAATTTGCATTTTAAAGACATGAAATTTTTTAATTTACGACAATATTTTTTTCAGTGTACAGTAGTCAGTTCGGCCGAGCCGAATCTTAAATACCCACTACCATCAATCAAATATAATAGTTTCCTTTGAAAATTTCAGGGGGGTTTGATGACAGATCTTTTAACCACATCAGTTCAACCAGTACGCTTCCCGAAGATAAATGTAAAGATTCTACCTATGAAGACTAGAACAGATTCTGGATTTATAAGGACCATTTTTTTAGTTTTAGAGGAATCATAATCAGAATCATGCCAAAAACACGGAGGGATACACACAATATTCAGCACCTCTAATTATAGTTCTAGAATCTAGACCCCAAATCGGAGGGCCGGTTTATAAGGGGCCTATATCAAAAACTGTACCGATACACAATACATTCGGCACACCTCTTTATGGTCCTAGAATACCTCTAGATTTCCAATTTCAGGCAAACTAGATAAAAACTACCTATTCTAGAAGCCCAAGAAGTAAAATCTGGAGATCGGTCTATATGGGCGGCTATATCAAAATATGGTTCAATAATCACTATTTTCGGCACACCTCTTTATGGTCCTAGAATACCTCTAGATTTCTAATTTTAGGCAAATTGGGTAAAACTATGGATTCTAGAAGCTCAAGAAGTAAAATCGAGAGATCTGTCCATATGGAGGCTATATCAAAATATGAACCGGTACTCACCATTTTTGACACACCTCTTTATGGTCCTAAAATACCTCTAGATTTCCAATTTCAGGACAATTAGATAAAAACTACGGATGCTAGAAGCCCAAGAAGTAAAATCGGGAGATCGGTATATATAGGGGCTATATCAACACATGTACCGGTACTCACCATTTTCGGCTCACCTCTTTATAGTCCTAGAATACCTCTAGATGTCCAATTTCAGGAAATTGGATAAAAACTACGGATTCTAGAAGCCCCAGAAGTAAAATCGGGAGATCGGTCTATATCAAAATATAGTCCGAGAAGCACCATTTTCGGTACACCCCTTTATGCTCCTAGAATACCTCTAGATTTCCACTTTCATACAAATTGGATAAAAAGTACGGTTTCTATAAGCCCATGACCTCAAATTAGGGGATCGGTTTATATGGGAGCTATACCAAAAACTTGGACTGATATAGCCCATCTTCGAACTTGGCTTGAGTGCAGGCAAAAGTCGATCCTGTGCCAATTTTCAGGACAATAGCTCCTTTATTGAAGACTCTGTGCGTGATTACAACAGACATACAGACGGCCAGACGGACATGCTTATATCGTCTTACTTTATATAGTCGGAAATCGATATTTATATGTGTTACAAACGGAATGACAAAGTTATTATACCCCCATCACCATTATATGGTGGTGGGTATAAAAAAAATGTATTCATATTTTGATATAGCTGTCAATTATATTTATCGCCGATCTGGTAATAATTGCCGTGTTTATCAACCGGTCTTATTCAAATTTCATATTATATATAATAATGTTTTGTGAATCTCTTAAAAGTTGCAAAAATAGATATAGCTCCCATATCTATCCTTCGACCGATATACACCTATATGGCCCAATAAATAGGCCAGATATTCATATTGATTTCCTTAAAAATTTTCTACAAGGAGTACATTTTTTTAAATAATATAAAATAACTAAATAATATAAAATGGTTCACTTCCCGAAAAATCGCTCCAATTCCACATGCCGTATGTTTCCGCCAAATCGTTGGCGAGATTGCCCGCGGGGTGTTCGTTTTCCGGGATAATTTCTTACTTTTTTATTCTAAAAGACGTATTGCACCACGCATGTATCTTTTTAGGCTCCAGAAATTTGATGCAAGACCATGATAATAATTTTCACTTTTATTACCCTCTTCCATAATATCATGACTTTACTGCACCTAATCATTCTTTTAAAGGTTGTCATTAAAGCTAACGTTCCACAAAAATTTTCAATATTCATCTTCAATAAGGACACAGGAAGCTGGGTTACATAAGCGGCAAAAGTAAAAGCCTTTGGCACAGCTAGAACGGAGCTCTAATAAAACAAACATAACCATTTTAATTCCATTAATGCGATTTTCAATTTCCTTTAACAATTTATTATGCAACAATTCCAAATCATTAAATACTAATACTTACTTAACGCTGAATCTATCGACATCCACACACACAGAGTCAAGGATACCAGCATCCGGTTGTTTGCTCGTATATATACGCATATATATGCGTATAAGTCCTTGGTGGGATTGCTTGTAGTATAGCCGTAGTCATTATTGCTATAGTTGTAGTTGTGGAATTTGCTGTCTATAATGGAAAGCCGCAATCTATGATAATGAATTCAATTAGCTCATCGAATACGTTAAGGAGGTTACAAAACTAAATTACCAACACCAGCCAAAAGTTGCCGAGGTTTGTTTGGCCAACATCGACAAACTTGATTGGAAACATGTTGTTGACGTTAATGCCTTTGAGTTGTTGGTTCAGCTTCTGCTGCTTCTGCGGAAGTTAATGTGGGTGTTGCGACTGTAGTTATGGGATTTCTTCATATTTCTTATCTATCTGTATGGTCCATTGAGGCAGCCAAACTATGGGGCGAAAGAAGAAAAAAATTTGTTTAAAATTCAAATTTATGAAGTATCACAAAAGGGGTAAAATTAAACATGAGAAATAGTTCGAAAATTAAGAAGAAATTTAAAAAAATGAGAAATTAAAAAAATAACATCGGATACGCTATTAAAATACTAAAAGATAAGAAAGCAACTGGTCGTGACGAAATCCCTTCTGAGATATTAAAACTCATAAATGGAAACAATATCTCACTCATTGTTCGACTGTTTAACTATATATACAATACAGGCCAATACCGGAGAAATCTAATGCCAAAAAGTGCTGCCAATACAGCCTTATTAGCCTGATGTGTCACGCTTAAAAATATTTTTTAAAGTAATACACATGAGAATATACTCCAAATGTGAAAGTGCTATGGGAGAATCCCAATTCGGCTTCAAGGAAGGTATGGGTACCAGAGAAGCTTTACTGTCAATTCAAGTGCTGGTACAACAATGCAAATATGTCCAGAAAGATGTGTATATATGTTTCATAGATTATGAAAAGGCATTAGATACACTCCAGCATGATAAATTAATTAAGATATTGAAAAATATTGGGATTGAAGAAAAAGAAATTCGATGCATTTAAAATCTATACTGGAACCAAACTACAAGAATTCAAATAAATGGTGAACTGACCGAGGAAATTTCTATATCTAAAGGAGTCAGACAAGGATGCATATTATCACCGCTCCTCTTTAGCAGAAAATATTTCAGGAATCATTAGAGGGAGAGAGAATTGGTATAAAGGCGCAAGGCAAAATTATTAATATTTAATATACGATATGCAGATGATACCACAATCATTGCTAGTAGTATATCTGGACTACAAAAACTTCTAGACAAACTCCATGATTATGAACCGATATGGACCAATTTTTGTGTGATTGGGGATCGGCTATATATAACTATAGACCGATATGGCCCAATTTTGGCATGGTTATTAGCGGCCCTACACTAACACCACGTGGCAAATTTGAACCGGATCGGATGAATTTTGCTCCTCCAAGAGGCTCCGGAGTTCAAATCTGGGGATCGGTTTATATGGGGGCTATATATAATTATGGACTGATATAGACAAATTTTTGAATGGTTGTTAGAGACTATATACTAATACCATGTAAGAAATTTCAGCCGGATCGGATGAAATTTGCTTCTCTTAGAGGATCCGCAAACCAAATCTGCACTGTTAGAAAAATATGTTTTTAATATGTTCCGATATAAACAAAATGTGTTTCGGGCACAATTTTTAAACACAATATATTTAAGTGCAAACATGTAATGTTCCTAAACTAACACAAAATGTTTGGGACACATATATTAATATGTTAGAATATATTATGTTTGGGGCATGAATGTTTCATAAAAATAATATGTGTGAATGTAAACATATATAAATTTACAAATTTCGAGTAAACATATATATGTTGTGATACTTTATTCAAAGAGCGCCAGAGAGAGAGAGAGTTAGTATAGAGAAATAAATAGAGATGGAAACCGGGATGGTTGAATAAAAAGATATCAACATAACACAGCGATAGAATGTATGTTGGTTCGGAAAACTGTTTCATGATAAGGCCAAAAATTTTATATGCTTAAGTCTAATTACTATTTAATTTGAATATTAGAATGAGTATTCAGAATAAAGAGAATATACATTCGGAACCAAGAGAATAGACATTTGAAAGAAAAAACAGCATATTTGTATTACAGAAAAAGATGCGAAGAACTCAAAAATTTCGTGGTAGTGAAAATTATGTGAGGGAATGAGCACAATCTTCTTTGGGGAATTCTTCCAAACATATACTATTTTTGGACTCAAAATGCTTCCAAACATATAATACGCTCAGATAAAACAAACATATTAATGTTTCTGCAGTATCCAATAATATATGTGTTTCCTGCAAAATATGTTTGGAACATATGTTAGAGAAGCGATTTTTTTTGAGGGTGTGGGAATCGGTTTATATGGGGGCTATATATAATAATGGACCAATTTTTACATGGTTGTTAGAGACCATATACTAACACCACGTACCAAATTTCAACCGGATCGGATGAATTTTGCTCCTCTAAGAGGCTCCGGAGTTCAAATCTGGGGATCGGTTTATATGGGGGCTTTATATAATTATGGACCGATATGGACCAATTTTAGCATGATTGTTAGAGACCATATACTTATACCAATACCAAATTTCAGCCGTATCGGATAAAATTTGCTTCTCTTTGAGGCTTCGCAAGCCAAATCTGAGGATCGGTTTATATGGGGACTATATATAATTATGGACCGATATGGACCAATTTTTCAGCCGGACCGGATGAAATATGCTTCTCTTATAGGCTCTGCAAGCTAAATTTGGGGGTCCGTTTATATGGCGGCTATACGTAAAAGTGGACCGATATGGCCCATTTGCAATACCGTCCGACCTACATCAATACCAACTACTTGTGCCAAGTTTCAAGTCGATAGCTTGTTTCGTTCGGAAGTTAGCGAGATTTCAACATACGGACGGACGGACATGCTCAGATCGACTCAGAATTTCACCACGACCCAGAATATATATACTTTATGGGGTCTTAGAGCAATATTTCGATGTGTTACAAACGGAATGACAAAGTTAATATACCCCCCATCCTATGGTGGAGTGTATAAAAAGACAAAATATATGGTTGTAAGTCGAAAAAAACTTTAAATACCTTGTAGTTCTATTAAACGAACAAAGAACACAATTGACGAAATTAAGCACCGCGGGGATATGGCTAGATACGCATTTTGTAAATACAAAACGAAACCACGAACTAAATCTCACAACGAAAATATGATTTGTCAAATGCTATATATGGTCTATTCTACTATATGCAATGGAAACCTGGACCATCAAAAGTGCAGTCGAGAAAAAAATTGAGGCATTTGAAATGTGGATTTATCGACGAATGTTGAAAATGCCCTACACTTCTCACACTAAAAACCAGGAAGTTCTGAGACGAATGCATACCGACAGACAACTACTAAACACGGTCAAAAAAAGGAAAGTCGCATATTTGGGTCATGACAAATACAAATTTGTACAAAATGTACTATTGAAGGATGCCGAAGCAGAGGCAGAAGAGAAATGTACTGGCTTAAAAACATTCAATATTGGACAGGATACAGGGAGAAATAAGTACATTACATGCTGCTAAAAATCGAGAGCAGGCGCACTTAATATAAGAGTATGAGAATTAAAAAAATATGTAATATTGTATGTAATGGAAATAAAGAAGAAGAACAACGGAACAACGTTTGCGATAACCACATTCCAAACATTTTTGTATATGAGTGTATATCGTATGTGGTTAATACCTAAATATGCGTAAATTGCAATTGCTTTCGACCTACATCAATATAGACCCCATAAAATTTATACCGATCGACTCAGAATCACCATCCCACCCGAATTTGATGACATTTGATACAGGGTGTTTTGACACAAGGATGAAGCTACTGAATTTGGAAAAAAATGCATCAAATTTAGATATAGCTCGGTCCTTTGTGGTATCACACAAATTGCGATCTTCTATAGTAGTAACAAATCCTGCAAAGTATCACCGAAACCGGATCAAATTTAGATATACTAATTATACCTGCCCACATAAGTTTAGGAAGGCCTCTGGCGAGGGGGCTTAGACCCCCAGAAAAATTTTAGCCCCCCAGAATTTGAAAACCTATTTACGATTTTCCCTTGTTTTTATATAAAATTAAACAAGTAAATACACAAAGTTGCGCTAAAGACTTTCATGCACAATCGAATTACTTGGGTTTTGGTGGCAGTTGCCGATGGCAAAATATAGTTTTATTTCTTAATATTGTCTCCTTAATTGTAAGTTAGTTTCTTTATTATAAGTGAATGCTTGAAGTCTGATATTTATGTCTGATATAATAACTGATATAATAATTATAATAACTAAAGCTCCTTTATTATTTTGTTTAGTCCGATTTTTAAACAATTTAATTAAAAAACAGTAATTGATATTAAAAGTATTCTTTCATAAATGTATATATTAATAAAAAAACGTCGCCAAAAAATTAGAGAAAAGGTTCTTTTTGGGCCTGGGAGTGGTGCAAAATTGGCGGAGAAGCGATGACTGTAATTTCAACTTGTCATAGTGCGGACGTCCCCGATTTCAACAGCAGTTGCACTGAATTTGCGTCACTTCTTAAGGAGTGATTCCAATTCAGTGTTTTTTTTTATATTTTCCCAAATAAATAATTTTTAAGTCATTCCAATGCTTGTCTGAAACGTTTGCCCTGGAATATTTAATTAAAATTATCGATTTCTCTAGAATCGATTTAGCATTTTTCCGGCAAAATTTGAATAAATTGTACCATTTTATTAATTCTTTTTAACATATTTGAAAAAAATACTCATTAAAATATGAAAAAAACGAGCTATAAAAAAATTGAATTAAAAAACTTCTTGTGTAGTTAAAATAATTAACTTCTTTGTGAGGACATTTTTGGAAGTGCTTTTAAAGCTTAAAATAACTCCCAATTTTTTTGCTGGGAAAAAGGTATGAAACTACTTTTAGTTGCTTTATTAAAAATTAATTGTCTACTTATGTTGATGTCTGATTTTTTATTCATTTTTATAAAACAAAACATTAATTGAACCTATAAGTTCAGTCTATTAATTTTTACCTGGGGAAATTGTCTACACTGAAAAAAAAAAGCATGCCCGGTTCCAAAGATTTTGTCTTTACTTTAAAAAATTTGGTATTGATTCCGAGCCAAAGAAGCGGAGAATACAAGTAAGGATACTTTTAAGACACAATTCTCTTTTAAATTTGGGTTTTGTGTACTTGCTTCTAGGAAGCAAATTTTAATTTTTCGCTTTCTCAGCTTTTTTTTCTTCATATGCTATCAGGGTCCTTTAAAAACGAGTTAACGACTACTTTATTTTCCAAGTTAAGACTCGACTTCCAGTAGAAATTATGTTATGTTTCAAGTAAAAAGCTTCTTTAAAATAAAGTGTTGAAAAACATGTCCTATATTTGAACGATTTTTGCTTTGTAGTCAAGATGCAAAAAGACAACAAATTTAAAGACCATTTCATTAAATTTAAAGAATTTTTCAGAATTATTAAAGTCAAGTTGACCTTAGCCCAAACATTTTTTCTTTCAAGTTATGATACCCATTTTAAAGCCAAATCACTTAATTATAAGGACAATACGACTTTATTGAAAAGTTTATCGACTATTGGACAAGGAAAAAACTTTATATTAGAGAAATGCGTCTTCTAGGCTAAGCAAAATTTGCATTCGTATTTTAAAGACACGAAATCTTTGATCTCACGACAATATTTTTTTCAGTGTAGCTACGCTGATGCCTGCACAAAAATATCGTTCATAATGCATCAGATTTATATATAGCTCACATAAATGTCTCTAAAATATCCGGAAACTTTTTACAATGCCTTATTCTATTACTGATCTTATTCAAAGTGCTTAGGTGCCACAAGTGCTTAAGTTTACTAATTCAGTAGTGGTGGTTTGGGGTATGATTGAGTCGGCCCGCCCGACTTTCGACACGGACGACAAATAGAGTTTTTTATATGTTAAATAACAAATGATAAGTTTGAAGGCATATAACTTTCAAAAATAGCATGTTTGGGACATATATGTTAATATTTTAGAACATATTGAGTTTGGGACATTACATTTTCTTAAATATGTCTCTGAATTCAAACATATATTAATTTAGATATTTCGTATAAACATATATATATTTAGAATCGTCAGAAAGAACGAGAGAGAATTGAGAATAATGGTAAAGATGGCAACGGAGAAATATATCAACATAACCCAGTAAGAGAATCCAATGAGAACACTGAAAAAAATATTTACGTGATAATAAATATTACGCAACCTCAATTTTAAAATGCGCAATTTACACACTATTAAGGACAAATTTCTTTAAAAAAATGAAATTTTAATTAAAAGAAAGTTTATAATCTTTGCGTCAAATTTTTTTTTTCATTAAATTTAGGACACATATTTTGAAAATTTGCGTCCCTTCGTTAAAGATGCATGACTTAAAACTAAGGCAAATTTCCGTTAAAGTAAAGGAACACATTTAACATTAAAAAAAAATCGTCCATTTTTGGTTTAAAGTTTTTTTTTTTTGGAATTAAGAAAATATTTTTTACTTTGAAGTATCCATCATAATTTGGATTTTTAAATTGGCATTTGTTTGTACGTGAATAGCTTTATTAATATACCGGAAAAATAGAATGACAATTCGATAAATGAGATCTATATCCTAATTTTAATTTTATAGGTACTAGATATAAAGCCAGATATGTCGCAAAAAAATTTCCTTATTTTAAAGAACCCGCATCTTTGGCTCGGAATCAATACCGAAATCCTTAAAGGAAGGTCAAAATCTTTGGATCCAAGTAAACTTTTTTTAAGTGAACAAATGGTGTTCTACTTGAGAGACATATTTTGTTGTGGTTGCATTAATTTTGGTATAGGGCTGGCATATGAACGAAGCCCCCAGAAATGTGAAATTTTTAAGTCTAAACATTATTGAATCTAAACATTCAGTTGTGTATTGTTGTGGCATCAAAACAATACGAGCATAAGCATAACATAATAAATGGAGCATTAAAAGTTTATTAAAAAGTATATTATAATAATAAAAAATCGCCTCTGTAACATATCATCCAAAACATATTCTGCTTCCAGCATGTATATTTTCAGAATGTGTTCAAACAAACGATTGTTTGCACTGTGCAAACATATTATGTTTCACCCTAAGCACATCTTCTTTAAGGTCACAAATAGTTAATTCCATAACATAACATATTTATTTGCTTAAAGCAAAATGTCTTATATATAATTGCGTTGGTATTCATATAAAACATTTATTTATATACAAACTATTATCACAATGGACTGAATAGTCTAATTGAGCCTGAAACTTAATCGGGCTGCCACTTTAACCTAACCATATACAAAATATGTAAGTCGATAAGCAATCATTGACGTTTTTTCTGCAACGTACATTTGTTGCAATTAAACTTATTAAACAGTTTTCATATCTAGATAAGGAAAAAGATAAAGATGACAAATCTTGTTCCTCTTTTTTCTCCCGCTCCCTCCAATGTTTCTAAACATATATATGTTTATACGAAATTGTTTTTTATTTCAGTTTAAAACCATGCATTGACTAAACTACAAGTGTAGCTTAACCAACGGAGGAAAAGAATGTTTGTCAAATTTATTTGGGCAAAGCCCTATAGACTGCAAGATGGTTGGATGGACGCACGTTTCGGAATTACCACATTCCTCATCAGCATCCTCTACTTGCAGCAAAACTATCAACCAATTATCAGAATAAATTCAGGCAGTTCATTAAACCCAACAATGAACCACACTTGAACCTTCCGAAAAAAGGTTTTACATGATAGTTGGCTTATGCCGAAATAAATTCGTACAAACATATCTCTTTGCCATTGCCACCGTCAAATCATCGATTTGAGTGCAGTTGGCTGGGTTTATTTTGAGCGTGCTTCCTCTTTTCTCATTCGATTTGTTTTGTTATTGTTGGTTTTGTTCGTTAATCATTGTTGTTGTTTTTTGATTTCAGCTTAAAACCATGCATTGGCTAAACTACAAGTGTAGCTTAACCAACGGAGGAAAATAATGTTTGTCAAATTTATTTGGGCAAAGCCCTATACACACAAAAATTTTTTTTTCTGATTCAATCACCAAATTAATTGATCCAATTAATTTTTTAATTGAAATGTCTTCAATCACGAAAATGATAGTATCAATCACAGTTTTAATTGGGCATAGAAAAAATTCTTGATTAAAAAATTAATTGATTTTTTCAGCAAATTTCAATTAATTTTTTAATTGATTCAATTAAAAATTTAATTGATGTTGATTGCAAAACTCAAATAATTTATTAATTAAAAAAGGTAACTATATTTAATTACTTTCTGAATTGGCTTAAAGTTTTTATTTGGATTAACAAATGATTGGTTGAAATACATTTTTCATTAAAACTTAAAAAAAAAATCAGCACTTTTTTTAACTGAATTAGTCTTCCGAATTTGATTAAAAAGTTAATTGTATCAATTAATTTTTTAATTAAAAATTTTAAAATGTTCAATCATTGACTTAATTAACTGAATTTTCTATCATGATTAAAAAGTTAATTGTATCAATTAATTTATTAATTGAAAAAATTTTCAACTTCAATTAACTTTTTAATTGGAAATATTTTGGTGATATTTTTTTCTGTGTAGACTGCAAGATGGTTGGATGGACGCACGTTTCGGAATTACCACATTCCTCATCAGCATCCTCTATTTGCAGCAAAACTATCAACCAATTATCAGAATAAATTCAGGCAGTGCATTAAACCCATACGAAATTTCTAACTTAACCCTCTATCACTCATGAACTCCGATTTGTATGATTTTTTGTATTGGAGATGATAACAAAAAAATAAAATACACGTATTTTTTAATTTTCATTTATTTTTATTATTTGAAGAGAAACTCCCACAAACATTATTTGCCACCAAAAACAAAAAAAAAAAAAAAACGTAAAAATTTTTCAAAAAGAACATTCTACAATAAAGCTCAAACACTTACCTCCCCAATTTATCAAGATTACACACAAAACACAAGCACAACAATTTTTTATTATTTTTTGAAGTCACAGCAAACCGGCACTTTTCGTAAATACCAATAGTCAATAAAGAAATGTCAATTTCCAGCAAGTAGTGCCACCTAATTGTTCTATTTTTACAAGTTTATTAGCTCAGAATGTAAACCACGGGATACAGTGCGTGATTGAGCTAAAGAAGTTATTTCTACTAATTTTGAGGCATTCGAACGGTATGTTATGTTGCCTACAGTCTGCACTATGATACAGAGGGTTAATATATGTTCGCTTCAAAAGACATTCTATTTAAGAATATGTAATGTCCCAAACACAATATGTTCTAGCATACTCGTATTAACATATATGTCCCAAACATTTTATATTAGTTTATGAACATTATAAGCTTGCACTTAAAAATAATATGCCAAAAATTTAAGTTCCAAACATATAATTTTTACACCGAAAGATATAAAATACAGTCTTTTTGTCTGTGAATCCAAGTCCTCCAATCTTGGGTTTATTTCGTCATTCTCATATGGATAATAAAATATAAATTGTTATAAATTAAGTTGCATTATAGTATTTTTCAATTCCATTTGCCACTGTGCACAGGGTAAATTAATGCTGCTTCCCAATATTGTCAGCGATTCAAATAAAGTAGTGTTGGAAAAGGCATTATAATTAATTATTCATTGCAGATGTACAGCCGTATTAAAGAGCCTTAAGTTTGTGATTAAAACATTTGTTTAAGACGAACTACTGTACGCATGTATGTATGTATGTATGTTTAACTCTTAAACTAGTTACACACACACATTCATACAAAAAATATGTGGTTGGCCATATGCGGATGTGTGATTTGGTTCACTGCACACGATGGGTAAGGAATGTAAGGGGAATTAATCACGCTTCGTTGACGGCGCTTATCTTAAAGTGGTGAATTTCCTTTGGATTAGTGTTTAATCCTTTAATTAGCACTCAAGTGTAGTAAATTTATATTTAAGGGAATATCCAATTTCACTGACAGCATAAAACTAGAAGGTTCACAATACTTTCATTAGATATCATGGTAGTGAAATAAACTGAATAAAAAATCGACTTTTCATACTTTTAATAAAATTAGAAATAATGTTTGGGTTGGGTGTTGCAATGTGAAACTCAATTGATTAATTGAAAACGAAATGTTCGTTAATTTTAAAAAGTTGTTGCTTATGATAACTTCGGCATTTTTCTTATGAAAATTTTAAGCAAATGAAATCGTTGCCCCCACGACAATATTTTGTTTAGTGTAACAAGAAAGAATTTTGGTGGTCTAACATTCGATTGGGAGTAAGGAATTTTGTCTTTGTGTGTATATCAAATATATAAATATTATTGAATTAGAAGAAGGAATCTCGCAACAAAATAGCTCAGAAATGGTATTTTCCAAAAACTACGATATACACTGTAACAAGCATACACGGCCGTAAGTTCGGCTAAGCTGAATCTTATGTACTCTCCACCATGGATTGCGTAGAAATTCTAATAAAGACACTCGGATTACTTGGGTTGTGGTAGCACTTACCGATCTTCTTAACATTGTAATTTATTCCACATGGAGTCTATGTTAAATAACAAAGGCAGATTAAATTCCTATATAAACCAATTCAGTTCTTGAAATTTGGTCAAAATCGGTTCAGATTTAGATATAACTCCCAAAAATGTATTTCTCCCGATTTAGATTCATATGACCACGGAGGACAAAATTTTGAAATTTTAACAATGTGTACCAAATTTAGTCAAAATCGCCTCAGATTTAGATAAAACCCCTTATATACGTTCTTCCGATTTGGGCAAGTATGGCCAAAATACCCACATTTACATTGTAAAATCACCACTGCTAAGTCGAAACCAGCGTTGCCAGAATTGTTTCACCAAAAACCGCTAGATTTGCCCAAAAAAATAGCTAAAAAAAGCTAAAAAATGCTAAAAAATAGCTAGAAAAAAAGCTAAATTTGTTTGTATCAAAAATCACATTTTTGATTGAAATTTAACAAACTTAAAGGCTTTATATCACTTAAAATGCATATTATTTTCATTTTAATTCTACTTCGGTGAGACTGTAACAATATCTAAGGCATATTAGCTCTGTTTGCGTATTCGATACATTTTGATTACTATCACAAATTTTTTACTGGAAGTCCTTCGTTTTGTGGGAGCTACCTTCCCAACACCTCTATTTTATTTACTTGTTATTTTAAAATATTAAATAATTTAAGCATGCTTCGGATTTGGTAAAAAAATTATTTGTAATTTTTTTAAATTGAAATTGTTAGAAATTCGAAATACATTACTTCTATTTAAATTGTACACGGATGAAAAAGACTGTTTTTCATATGTTTGGCTATAAACATTATATGTTTGGAAAACAAATTTTTAAACACAATATTTTTAAGTGCAAGCATATAATGTTCATAAACTAGCATAACATGTTTGGGACATATATGTTAATATGTTAGAACATATTATGTTTGGGACATAAAATGTTTGTAAATATAATATGCTTGGATGCAAACATATATTAATTTAGAAATAGCCTATAAACATATATGTGTTTAGTAGCTTGGAGCGCTATTTAACGGAGCGATATTGAATTAAGTTGGTGGTTGTTGCTTGTTATTACAAAATTAACATTTTATTTTTCCTTGGGCAATTGATCAGCTACTTCTTTGATCCTTACAAACTGTGTGGTCCGCTGTTCGAATCCTCGTCCGGCAAAAGGTAAAATTAAAATAAAAAAAATCATATAATTGAATAATTTCTTCTACAATATTTGTATTACAGAAAAAGGTGCTAAGAACTAAAAAATCTCGTGGAAGTGAGAAAGATGTGGGGGAATATACAATTGGGCAGAAACAAAATTTTGAGCATTCACGTCGAAAACCTATGTTGTTAGCACCTATATTACTTGTTTATTTTCATAATTCATTATGATTGTAAATATATAAATAAATAAATAAATAAAATTTTGAGCACAATATTGTTTGGGAGAATTTTTTTTAAGCATATAATATTTTTGGGTGCAAAATGCTTCCAAGCATATTATATGTTCACATAATAACATATTGTTTTTTGGAAGACAACATTATTGAATTTGGATGCAAAAATACAAAATGTTTGGAACTTAGACTACCCAAACATATATTGTTTAGACCAATATGCTTTCAAACATATTATATATTGGAAGAGATCAAACATATAAATGTTTGGGCAATACCCAAAAATGTATATGCTTGAAGCAAAATATGTTTGGGAGTATATGTTACAGAAGCGATTTTTTGTGAGCGTGTAGAAAATACCTACAGTTTACATTTCCCAGTAAAAACATTTTCATTTTCTTCATGAGCTATCAAAGTGCTTTAATAACGTGCTAACGCCAACTTAAATTTCCAAATTCAGACTCGACTTCAAGTAGAAATTATTGTATGTATACGTTTTGAAAAACATCTTCTATTTTTGAACGCTATTTTGGTTTGTGGTTAAGATGCAAAAACTCCTCACATTTAAAGATTATTTCATTAAGTCTTCCTTCTTTCATGAAAACATACCCATTTATAAGTTGAATCACTTAATTATAAGGACAAAACGACTTTATCGCCTTTTGGACAAGGAAAACAGTTTATATAAGAGAAATTCACAAATGCTATTATAACCAAAATTCCCGTTCTATTTTAAGGAGATGAAATCTTTGGCCTCACGACAATATTTTTTCAGTGCACAAAGCAATTAACATCTACTATTTTAATTTAGCAATATCGCAATAACTTTAGAATATTATAATAACATAAAAAGGATAAACGAGTCAAATGCTAATATTCCCAATAATTTACTGACAGTTTACCTAACAAATTTGTATGGTAATAGTAGATTTAAAGTTTACGATAACTTTTATGAATATGATGAAAAAACTTTACAACAAGGTGTATTTGCTACAAAAATGCCCGCATAATGGCTGGAATCATTATTAATGTTTCAACTGAGCTTTGAAATACGTGGAAACCCTTATTCTTGCAGCAAGGCTTAGATAAAAACGCCGTTTTATCCATATTTCAATAGAAACATGTCGAAAATAAAAAAAGCCAAAAATAGCTAAAAGAGTCATGAAAAAAAGCCAGAAAAAAGCTAAAAGCTAAATGCATTTTTTTCCCGCTAAACGTCTTCAAAAAAAGCCAAATCTAGCGGGAAAAAAGCTAAATTGGCAACGCTGGTCGAAACTCTAACTCGTATGTATTAGCCGATAAATCATAAATGCAGATTTGCGAAATTTTATGCAATGGCTTTATATTTAAATATTTCCAATATTTTATACTAACATTGTGCTCCGTTCCGGTCATTAACATATTTAAATTTTGAGTCTAGAGATTTTGTAGAAGTCTATATAACTCCCAAAAAATTTGAAGGTACCAACATTTTTGTTATACATAGTGGTGAAGGGCATAATATAGTCGGCGCGCCCGACTTTAAACTTTACTTACTTGTTTTTACACTGAAAAAACAGTGAACCCTTTTCCATTGTAAAATGCACTAAACTGTAGTAAAATTGACCATGATCTAGCCCTTAAGATTTTTTGTTGTTTATAATAACTCTTCACCACGACATTGCGAGCTCTTACACATACCGGCTCCAAACAATCCATTTTTGAACACTTAAAACATCGATTTGTTGGATCATTCAAGGTACAGTCTTGACTTGCACCGAGTGACTTCTTACTATCTATTACGACATACTTATTGTGAACCCAAATGAATCTTCCTTTTTTAAAAGAACGTAGTAAAACCTAAAAACTTTTCCTTAGATTTTTATCAAATAATGGATACATGACTTAAATTCAACGCTATTTTAATATTTAGCTAATACCCACTGACTGGTTAACAACAATACAATGTTCCTTAGGATTAATGATAACCCTTTAGAGGCCAAGATTTTATTGCGACATATTCGCTTATCGCTTTTCCCTTTTGCTTCGATGAGATTTTTAGAGGATGTATGTATCTTCATTATTAAACTTTACTTTTCCTTTTAGTAGTGTCACGCACTAACTTTGTCCTTAGATATTTCCTGTTTAAACACCTCCCTTTCCTGCTGTCCTGGCAGTTCAATTCCTTCCTTTTAACAAAACTTTATATCCTTTACTATGTTATTTAGCACACTGGGTCTGTGCATGGAGCCAGGGTTACATAGACTGATATAACATAGACTAATATAACATAGACTGGTTACACTTTATACACTCACACATTATAATGTGAGGCTGTTTATTTTTTTGCGGGAAAATTAACAAATTTTGTCGTTGGTTTTCCAAAAAAACGTTATTGGTTCTCAAACTTATTTGTATATGTGTAATATAAACATGTGATGGAGGTGTAACAAGTTTGCTATTCCATTCGTAACACATCGGCTATTTAAAGTATATTTTTGATCAGGAAGAAGTTCTAAGAAGATAACAAGTAAGGAAAGTCTAAAGTCGGGCGGGGTTGACTATATTATACCCTGCACCACATTGTAGATCTAAATTTTCTATGCCATATCACATCCGTCAAATGTGTTGGGGGCTATATATAAAGGTTTGTCCCAAATACATACAATTAAATATCACTCGATCTGGACAGAATTTTATAGACTTCTACAAAATCTTTAGACTCAAAATTTAAGTCGGCTAATGCACTAGGGTGGAACACAATGTTAGTAAAGAAATATGGGAAACATTTAAATCTGAAGCAATTTTAAGGAAACTTCGCAAAAGTTTATTTATGATTTATCGCTCTATATATATGTATTAGAAGCTTAGGAAAATTAGAGTCATTTTTACAACTTTTCGACTAAGCAGTGGCGATCTAACAAGGAAAATGTTGGTATTTTGACCATTTTTGTCGAAATCAGAAAAACATATATATGGGAGCTATATCTAAATCTGAACCGATGTCAACCAAATTTGGCACGCATAGCTACAATGCTAATTCTACTCCCTGTCCAAAATTTCAACTAAATCGGAGTTAAAAATTGGCCTCTGTGGTCATATGAGTGTAAATCGGGCGAAAGCTATATATGGGAGATATATCCAAATCTAAACCGATTTCAACCAAATTTGGCACGCATATTTACAATGCTAATTCTACTCCCTATGCAAAATTTCAACTAAATCGGAGCAAAAAATTGGCAAATGAGTGTAAATCGGGCGAAAGCTATATATGGGAGCTATATCTAAATCTGAACCGATTCGGCTAATATTTTGCAAGTTTTTCGAGACTCATAAAATATTCGGATGTACGGAATTTGAGGAAGATCGGTTGAGATACACGCCAATTATGACCAGATCGGTGAAAAATATATATGGCAGCTATATCTAAAACTGCGAGCCGTACTTTGCACACAAAAATACACCAACAGACAGACAGACAGACGGACATCGCTAAATCGACTCAGAATTTAATTCTAAGCCGATCCGTATACTAAAGGTTGGTCTATGATTACTCCTTCTTGGCGTTACATACAAATGCACAAACTTATTATACCCTGTACCACAGTAGTGGTGAAGGGTATAAAAATATGTCCGTCTGTGTTTCTGTTGTAATCACGCTACAGCATGAAACAATAAACTAATAGTGGTGAAATTTTGCATAGACTCGTCCTTTGTCTGCAGACAGACCAAGTCGAATATGGGCTATATCGGGGTCTTAAGCATCTACTTACACACTTAGATTTTTATCCAATTTTCATAAAATTTAAAATATGGAGGTACTTTATATGTATCGGCCTAAGTTTAGTTATAACCCAGTATAAAACCGTTTCGCGTTTAGACAAGAAGTTGAATATTCTTCTAACACTCAAACAATGAGCTTCTTATAAATACCAAATCTGATATATCCTCCATATGTAGAAATTTTAAATTTAACATCAGGAAGCGTACTATTTGAATTGATCGGCTTAGGAGAGAATCTTTCACACTTAAAAAAAAAGCATACCAGGTTCAATAGAGTTTTTGGTATTGATTCCAAGCCAAGGAAGCGGAGAATTTAAATTTTAGTTTCACGTACTTGATACTAGGAAACAATTTTTAATTTATTAATTTTTCAGCTTTTATCTTCCTGTGCTGAAGAGCAAATTTCATCCGATTCGATTAAAACTGTGTACGTTGAGTTGGTATACGGTCTCTAACAACCATTAGTCCATATCGGTCCATAATTGTATAAAGCTCCCATATAAACAGATTTGACGTCAAGAGCCTCTTGGAGGAGCAAATTTCATCCGATTCAATTACAATTTTGCAAAAATTGGTTACGGCCGTATATACTTGTTATCTATATTTTTTATTACAATTTTTTCTTATTGTCTAATTTTTACAATTTGAAAAACCTAATTTTTAGTCCACTTAATTCTAGATGATTTTGAGAGGCATCACTTTATTTGTTTGTTTTTGTTTTTTTTTTTAAGAAATTGGAAAATCACTTTCCTATCCCCTGTATGGAACCGATAGTAAATATACAATGCGGCAGGGCTGATATTTTGCTTGTGTCGACACTTACATAATTTTTCATTCCCAGCTTAATCTGGTTTAATGTTAAATCCAAATTCCATCACCAAAGACACTGTGCATTCTTTAGTGCTTGAAATTTCGCGCAAAAACTGTCACAATAAATTATTATCAAAGATTATAAAGTCGACTGTCAATGAGTTAAATGGGAAATAAATCGAAATTCCGTTTAGCAATGCTATCTGTCTGTCCGACTATTCTACTTAAAGGTTACAAGTGAACGTGGGACCGAAAATCTCTGCTGCTTGCATTCAAGCGAATTTCAAAATGGGTGGTGACTAAATGAGATGTACAAGGGATGTAAGTGCTGCTGTGGGTACAGGATATATCTTTGAGTTATGGTAGGCAAAAATGATATTTGTTTTGTGCCAAAGATAAACTTATGGAAAATGTCATCTTATAATTTAAATAAAACAGCATGTTGGATTTACTGAAAATAACCACAGATTGAAAGTAAAAGTTAAAAGTTTTGACGACGTATCGGGATTATTATTGCGAAAGAATTGACAAAGAGATGGTTATGGAAAGATAAACCGCTTCGAATGCTGAATGAATTAAATTACGAAAAGGGAGACATTCCCATTTTGCGGTTAGTTTTAAAGGCTTTGTAGAATACAAGGGAAAGCAACTACATGGTAACATGAAAAGGATACAAAATGGATAATTTATAAATGAAGGTTTGTTTTTGTTTGTGGCAGTCGGGGAGCTATTGAACAAGGGATTAATACAGTATGATCACCAAGCTCAAATACTATGTTGTAGCCAATATTACCGGTTCATGGTTGAGACAAATAAATCCGATTCCGCATTAAAAAAAAATAAAAAAAAAATAAATAAAATAAATAAAATAAAAAAAAAATAATAATATTTGAGGGTTCTTTATCTCTTTGCCTGTAGTATACACTGAAAACAAACTAGTCCAGTTCTTTAGTCTTTACTCTAAAAAGTTTGGTTTGGATTTCGAGCCATTGAGGATTTCCACCAAGGATGCATTTAAGACCCAATTATATTTTATATTTGCTAACATGCAACATCCCAGCAAAAAAATTTGGAAGTTCTTCTTAAGGCACAACTTTAAAAGCACTTCCAAAAATGTCCTCCCAAAGATGCTATTAATTTTAACTGCACAGGAAGTACATTTGAGTCAATTTTTCATAACTCGCTTTTTTCATATTTTTAATGGGAAATTTAAATTTTTATCGTTTCAAATGGGTTAATAACAGATTAAAAATTAATAAAATAGTGCAAGTATTTAAATTTTGCCGAAAAAAATGCTAAATCTTTTCTAGAAAAATTGCGAATTTTTGAAAATATTTGATGTCGTTCTAGTTCCAGACAAGACAAATCACTGGATTCGCATCACACCTTAAGAAGTGATGCAAATTCAGTGCAACGTCTGTTGAAATGGTGGACATCCGTCTTATGACAAGTCCATGTTAAATTCATCGCTTCTGCGCCGGACCCCAAAAAAAAAAAAAAAACATTTTCGCTACATTTTTGGCGACGCTTTTTTTGGTGGGATGTTTTCCAGACATTTACCCCCATGTTCGGATATTCGGAATCGAAAATCGCCAGAATTTAGTTTTCTTATAAAGAAACAATTGAGATACTATGGGACTTAAATTAAATTTGTATTTAAATTTCGTATCAATTAGAACTATGTTGCCAAACTTTACATTTGTATGTTTTAGGGTTAAGAAAGTATAAGAAAGTATCGCCAAAGCAAAATTTTGGGATTTACGATTCCGAATATCGGAACATGCCCTTTAGTCTTTATTTATTTTGTGAAATGTATATGTATATGTGGTGGAAATAAGCATTAAAATGGTCCTCAAGTACAAAAAACATATTCAATTAATTAAGTGATCGAATTTGAGACAATTAAATAGTTGGGAAAATTATGTAATTGTTATACACTAAACCTGTGGTCAGGGTATAATAACTTTGATCTGCCAAAAAAGTGCTTACCTGAAATATTGACCATATTAATATATACCGCTCTACTCAGAATCACCTTCGTTCCTCCGTCTATCCATGTATTTGTTGTTCGTAGGATTGCAGTCGCATTATTAACCTACATTTGTTACAAGGACAAATGCTATTAAATTTAGAAAAATATCGGATCAAATTTAGATGTAGCCACCATATAGAGTGACCCATATAAATATTGGCACAACAAACGATTTTGTTTAAAAACTATATTTTAAAAGTGATATGAAGCTATTATAAAATATTCCCCCATCAGCACTGTAACAAATTTCATCAAATTCGGTTAATAATAGTAGCCTAAAAACATAGTCAGGCGGACGGACACCAAACCAACTCAGGAGGTGGTTCTAAGTCGATCGGAATATATTTTATGGAGCTTTAAAGTCAATATTTCTGACAGGCACATTTTTTCGCAGATACCCTGACCACTATGAGGTTAAGGGAGCTGTGCCAATACTTATGTGCGGCACTGTATGTGTATAGCCCATATACGAGGGCAGTTCGGAAACTTCTTAGCCTAGCACAAAAAGCGCGGTATAAACAGAAACAAGTTAAGTGTTTTGGAAACTTCCATCTCTGTTATGAACACATGTTAAATTTTGTTTCGATCTGGCAACTCCTTCATATAGAAACAGGTGTTATAAAAAGACGCATCCGCAATTTTTTTACAACGGAAAAATTAGAAATGCGTGCTGTCATTAAATATTTACATAAAAAAGGTTTATCGGGACAAGAAATTCATAATGATATGGTGAATGTGTTAGATGAAAGTGCTCCTTCATATACAACAGTAAAAAATTGGGTTGATGAATTTAAACGTGGTCGTACAAGCATTGAAGATGAACCACGTACACGCACAGAAAAAACATGTTTGGACATGGTTGCCGCATCCACTTAATGCTTATCTAGAGTAGGTAATTGTCGCGAAAACCATGTATTTTGTCTTTGTAAAAAAACTTTCGAGCGGAGAAAAATATATGTTGGCAATAAGCATTTAAATGGTTCTCAAATGCCGCAAACATGTCCTATTATTTAAATGATAGAATTTGAGACCACTATTTACATGGTCGGGAAAATCATGTACCTGACCATTCAATTTGTTTAATTTTTTGCAAAGAAAAAAGTATTTTTATAGGTTACCTATAAACATGTCTAGAACCATAACATGGCCATAAAGACCATGTACATTGTTTTCGTTACCATTTAATTTTTTAATTTTGTTGCAGCGAAAATTATTTTATAAAAACATTGAGCAGGTATACACGGTTTTCATTTTGCGCGTCAGTCGTGTGTTGATTGTTTCTTGGAATGGACGGAGAATACGGAATTACTATGTTTTGTGTTAATTTATTTATTCAGAAGTGGCACGTGGTTTTATGTCAACACAAAAAAGGAAAGTGTAATTAAAAAAATGTACCTGTTTTTTGTTCTGCATTTTGATATATGGTATAATTTATTTTTATTTGCAGTTACATGATGTCTGCGTTGGTACATTTGATGGGCACGAAGTAAATATGGAATGATTACTTATTGTTGAAATTGAACCAAAATAGTGTATGTAAAAATATATGATGTTTGCTTGCACGACATTATAAATACAAATAAACAATGAACTAGTTTATAAATAAATAAAAACAAATAAATAAAGTTAATTTTGTGTTTTCTTTTCTCGACGACGAAAAAAGTTACTTCATGAAGATCAAAATATTTTAGTTTGTGGCCATGTTCCTTTAACTAGAAGAAAAACATTTTGGACGAATACCATAACATTTTAAATCGTGACCATTGTCTTTTCATTCAAACAAATTTCTTTTTATCAATATAATAATATTTTAGATGAGGACAATTCTATTTTTCTTAGAACCATGTTCATTGAGCCAACATGGTTGCAGTTGAAAATGTTACATGGTCGCCGCAAAAATAGCTCCTATCACATTATTTTGGTCTTCGAATATGATTGTGACAATCATGTTTCTTCTCTGTGTGTAGTAGACGTCCAAAAACAGAAACAACAACAGAAATTGTAGCCAAAGTGCATGCTATGGTATTAAATGATCGACGAATAAAAGTGCGTGAAATTACTAATATCATGGGCATCTCAAATGATCGAGTCCATTTAGTTGTGCGTGAAGAACTACAGATGAAAAAGCTTTCTGAAAGATGGGTGCCGCATTTGATAACAGTCGATCAAAAACGCATAAGAACGAACATTTCTCAAGCTTGTTTGGATCGTTTTAGGCGAAATAAAATGGATTTTAATGTTCATTTCATAACTGTTGATGATGCAAATTCGAGAAAAATATCCTGTGTAATTTTATACGAAGTAATTCAATTCATCACCCCTTCAGTGTGCAAAATTTCAGATTTAGATATAGGTCCCATAAATATGTATCACCCGATTTTCAAAACGTTGGCTATAAACCCTCATTTATTAACCGATCTTACTCAAAGTTGGATAAATGCAATTTTATAATATTTTATGATTTTTTAACCCTTGTCTGTAACGTTTGACATAAAATGTTTTTAAAATTTCGCAATTTTCCTAGAATGGATTTAGCATTTGTTTGTCAAAATTTTAATAATTTGTACCATTTTTATTAATTCTTGCTCTGTTTTTAACCTTTTTGAAACAAAAATGCCAGGTCTAATATTAAATATCCATCACCATTGATCAAATAAAATAAATGTTTGCTTTGAAAACTCTTCGTCGGATTACTTGAAAATATATATAGAATTTCAGGTGGACTTGATGACAGAAACTCTGCCAAGCAAACATATATACCAACATGGAAATGGGAAACTTAACACATGGGTGCTATACTAAATGGACCGATACCCACCATAGGTTAGGTTAGCTTCAGCACCCCAAAAATACCTCTCGATTTTGAATTTTAGGTAACTCGCATAATTACTACTGTTTCTAGAATCCCAAAACCCCAAATCGGGTATATCAAAACCTGGACCGATATAGCACATCCTCGAACTTGGATGAGCTTGTAGACAAAAAACTAATCGTTGCAAATTTCAGGATGGTATTCCCATTATTGAATGCTGTAGCGTGACAGACGGACATCGTTATATCGTCTTAGAATTTCTTCCTGATCAAGAACCCAGCAAAAAAATTTGGATGTTCTTCCAAAGACACAACTTTAAAAGCACTTCCAGAAGATGAACTCCCAATGATGTTCTTTATTTTAACTACCCAGGAAGTTCTTTTAATTCAATTTTGGTTTGTTCAAACTTTTAATGGGTAATTTTAGTTTTTTTTTTTGTTTCAAATAGGTTATAAACAGAGTAAGAATTCATAAAATGGTACAAATCATTTAATTTTTGTCGAAAAAAATGCAAAATCCAATCTGAAAAAATTGTGATTTATGGAAAATATTTGAGGTCAAATGTTTCCGACAAGCGTTGAAATCCATTAAAAATTATAAAAATTATTTATTTGCCAAAATATCACAGAACTTTTTAATTTACATCCAAAACATTGAATTCGGATCACACCTAAAGAAGTGATGCAAATTCAGTGCAACGGCTGTTGAAATGGAGGACTTCCGTCCTATGACAAGCCCATATTAAATTTATCGCTTCTACGTCAATTTTGTACCACTTCCGGATCCAAAAATAACATTTTCATTACTTGTTTGGCGACGCTTTTTTGTTGGGAATATATACTTTATATAGTCGGAAATCGATATTTCGATGTGTTGCAAACGGAATGGCAAACTTAACATATAATACCCTTATCGCCATTCTATGGTGGTGGGTATACATATTTAAAATTACCCTTTAAATAAACAATTAATTAAAGTAGAAATCTACCTACATTGAATTAGTAAACACCTATTTGTGGGGTATCATTGGTATAGGTTTGGAAAATAAATCGCATTTCCATATTTAAAAACATTAAGGGGTTCATTTTTATGAGAGTTTTATCCAAATACGATCGACTAACACTTTCTAACTTTGAAATTTGAGTAACATTGGTTAATAACTAAGAGTAATATGGCCAAATTTGAGATAATCGATAATATTTTGCAGGTTTGGTTGATACCACAGAAGCTTACCTTGTGCTAAATCTGAGTAAGATGGGTTAATTAATGAGGACAATATGTCAAAAAAAAGGTTATCAGGGGAAAATTTTGAAAATCGTGCGATACATATATATGTGATATATGTCTAAATTTGAATCGATTTGGATGATATTTTGCAGGTTTGTTTGATATCACAGAAGGTTACCTCGTGCTAAATTTGAGTAAGATCGGTTAATACATGAGGCTATTATGACCAAATTTTAGAAAATCGGGCAATACATATATATGGATGCTATATCTAAACCTGAACCGATTTCCATGATTTTTCGCATATATAGTAAGTAGTGTAGAAAAGTAGAGTAAGACAACTTTGAGTAAGATCGGTTGATAAATAAGGGTTTTATGGCCAAATTCGGTAAAATCGGTCGATACTTATAGTTATATGGGAGCATTAGCTAAATCTGAACCGATTTCGATTATTTTTTACACACGTTGTTAGTAGTGTAGAATATTATAGCCAAGTTTAAGTAAGAACGGTTGATAAATAACAGTTTTATGGCCAAAGTTGATAAAATCGGGCGATACACGAAAAAAAGTGAACTCTCTATTTCACTAAAGCCAATTTAAATTTATTTTATTTCATGAAATTATTATATATGGAGAAAGTTTCCTTTACTCTAATAATTTTTTGCGTACGTTAGTTAAATTAACTAAAAAACGGGAAAAAGTTATACAGACATGAAGTAACAAGTTTTACTAAATTCTTACTTCTCACAAAATAGTTCATTATTTCTTTAAATTTGTAAATTTTATTACAAATGCGTCCATCATGAACTTCGTAATCTTGCAATTTTGAATTCCAATTTTTTCTTTCAAACTACAAAATTTTCTTAAACAAGTGAATAAAAATAATTACGTCTAATAAATTTTCTTGAATTTATCGAAAACCATTTACTTATTTTTGAGATATCGGTGTGATGCCAACGTTTGTAATACTGTTTAGTTAAAATTTTCAAAAAATATTAAAAATCTTCTAAAATTAGCTAAATGTTTTCTTCCTGGTGGGTTCATTGTTTTTTCAGTGTACATATATGTGAGAGCTATATCTAAATCTGAACCGATTTCGATGAAATTTTGCGGACTTAAAGACTGATGAAACAGATTACTGGGTACCAACTTTGGTGACGATCGGCTTGTAAAAAGCGCAACGTGACCCCATTTGTCGAAATCGGGCGATACATATATATGTGAGCTATATCTAAATTTGATCCAATTTCTTCCAAATTCAGCAACATTCGTCCTTGTGCCCAAAAAACACCCTGCACCCAGAAAAAAGTGCCTTCGAAACTAAAGGAAAAAATGTTCATCAATATAGTTTATCCATTTTATTTCCATTAAGGTAAATTTTTGTGAAAAATAATAAAATTTACTCGTTTCAGTAAAAAAATCCTAAACTGCAAGCAGTTAGGAATAGTTCACTAACTAGAATAAGGCATGGAATTTTACTCATACTATTTTCTTCGCTGGGTATAAAAATTTACTACTGAAAAAGAAAATTTTATTCACCGATAACAAAGCATTCGTAAAAATAAACAAAAACCGAAATAAACCAAGTTTCCTCAAAATTAGTAAAATTTCTTATAAAATGATAATTGCGACTTCCTTTATAATAGAAAGTTTTTCATACATACGAACAACACTTGGCATAGAAAAATATTTTAGTTCATTCGTACTAAGAAGTATGCAATCCTTTCAAAACTTAAGGAAACACACTTGTTAGAATATAGGAAATTTTCCTAAATTTCTATTGTCTACCTGTAATCGATACCTGTCATCGTAATCGATGTGTTTGCGCGTGGGTGTAATCGATATATTTGCGCGTCGGTTGTTTTTTTAGTTGGAATCGCGTTGTTTTGGTATACGGAGAGATTGTTAAAAAATAATATGGTAAAATAATATAATAAATAACAAATAAAATATATAAAATATTTGTTATTTTAAATTAGTGAGAAAAATTTTCGTTTTTTTAAATAAATCTATCAATGTCCGTGATAGTGTATAAAGAAAGAAAACACCAGCAGAATAACAACCCTTTCATTTGTCTTCATTTTGGAATCTTCAATTATCAGGTAATATTCAGTGACGCTAACCTTTTGCAACAAAAATGTTTTATGATTTTTTATATTTGTAGGTATTGAAATTGTAAAAGGAGGACAAAATCGTTAGGCAGCAACTTATTAAAAGTGAAAAGTACAAGAAGAAGAAAAAGTGCGTTTTACAGTTGCTAATATCACACGGAAATTGGAAATAGTGGAATAATAAACTAATATTTAAGAGAGATTCGATGCTGTTGATTCTTAATAAATATATTCAATATATTAATAAAACATGCCTTTTATTGAAGATAAAATTGCTTATAGAAATAAATAAAATTGTATTTAAAAACGAAGGTAAGCAGTTCTAATTATGAAGTAAAAGTTTTACCACAAATGTGTAAGATTTGTCGAAATGAATGAAAAAATTTCAATAAAATCATTCCATATATGAATTCAAATTAGTTAAATTTTTTCATTCTGTAGTATAGTGGTATATAAATATAGGAAAATGTTAACTAATATATGGAATGCATTATTCCTAATTTCTACGAAAATCACATCGTTCAAACAAATAAAAATGTCTTTGGCGCTATACGAAGTTCAACTTTCTTCACAATGAGTTCATTTTAACTTAAAGAAGGGGTCACTTTTTTCTGGGTGTGTGATTAATTTCATCAAAATAATAATTGCGACCAGAATCCTGCGAACAACAAATACAGTGCTGTTCAAAACATTTGCAACTAGGCCTACCATGAACTTAATCTAGGTATATCTCCCATAATAATAACTTTATTGTTTCTTTAAGGGCATTATTTTTTGTATTTTTTATCTGAAATAACCTATAAGAAGATAGATTAAATGTACATTGTAGGAATATCGTTAAGTTCATTGCTTAATTTGGCCATAAACTGATCGCCATAGGCTTTAATGCCCTATTTTTTTGAATAATTCGATAAAATTACCGACAATAAGCATAAGCAACATAACAAAAAGCAAAATATCGATGATTTTAAAGTTAAGGTATCACAAAAATGAATTTCGGAAGAGTACAATATGCAAAAACCAACTGCGTCTCGACGTATAAACAGTGGATGCACCAAAACTGTACACTGGTGTAGAAGAAAGCCTAAGATTACGTCGAAAGAAGATCATATAATCAAACGAACTATGCAACAATTCAATCAAATATCATCTAAAGAAGTTAAAAAATAAATTCAACTGGGTATATCTACCAGAACGGTAACGAGGTAGAGCATTATAAGTCGGAGTGCCATTATACAAGAATGTCAAAAATCACCGATTTCAAAGAAAACTAGGTTAGCGCACCTTCAATTTTCACAAAAATACCTGAAATGGTCTCAGGAGCAGTGGATATGTGCTATATTTTCCTACGACTCAAAATTTAACTTGCATGGATCGGATGGTAGAAATTTAGTACGAAGGTTACGTCAATCATGGTGGGGCAAATAATATGGTCTGGGGGTATTTTTCTGGACAAGTTATTAGCCCGATTTAAAGAGTCGAGGGTATTATGCTGTCGGAAGTCTACAAAAACATTTTGTCCCATGTGGTATTGCCGTAAGCATTCCGGGAAACGCCGTCCGCATGGATTATTCAGCGCGATCATGACCTCTAGTACACGTGTAACGTGGTACAACAATGGATTTCCGATGAAAAATTACGTGAGCTTGACTAGCTTGTTCAGTCGCCTGAAGTAAAAGTCATAAAACAACCTTTGGAAAGATGTAAGCCGAAAAATTGGTACGAAATTTTTGCAAAAGGCTTACAAAATCTATTTGAACCTGAACCATAGGTTATCATTGACCATTTAATCCTAACCAATGGGAAAAAGTTGCGCAGAAGTAATCAAACGGCATGGCTTTAGTATCAACTATAACATTTATCAATAAAAGTTACAAAAACATTAATTATTTTTAAAAATATGTGACACTTAATGTTAGTTTCAAATTTTTGGAACAGGCGAAAACTCTAATTTAAAAAAAATATAAATTATCAAAAAAACTTGATTGTTAGTTCCGTTATTTCCTTGAATCTTTTAAATTGACGTAATAAGCAACAACATTGCATTAAAATTTTGGTTTTAATATTTTTATTTTCATTATAATTACGGTTTATTTTTAACAGTGAATGTGGTTGCAAATGTTTTGAACAGCACTGTACATGGACAGACGGACGGACAGACGAACAGATGGACGGACGGACACAAGGGCTAGATCGACTCAGGAGGTGATTCTGAGTCGATCGGTATATATTTTATGGGGTCTTAAATCAATATTTCTCGTAGGTAAATTTTTTGGCAGATCAAAGTTATTATACCCTGACTACTATGTGGATTAGGGTATAAACATATAAATAAATAGTTTAAATAAAAAACATCTTTGGGAGAACATTCTATTCCAAAGACACGTTTTACTTGAAAAATTACATAAGTTGTACTTAAACACGAGTTTGAATTTCGAAACTTAAACTTACGTTTATGAAGGACTTTAGTTTTACATGACGAAAGCAGACAGAATCGCATCTTAAATGTGTCGTTAGTGTAATTCCTCGCTTCTTTAGCTCGGAATCAATAACAAAATAATTTACTTAATTTAATTGACTTTTTGTATCTTAACTACAAAGAAACAAAGAGTTAAAAAATAGGAGATGTTTTTCAACACCTTATTTTAAATGGGCTTTATATTTGGCATTACATGGCATTAACTCTACTTGTAGTCCACTCTGAATTTGGAAATTTAATTTTTCGTAAAACGCTTCTAAAGGACTTTGATGGCACACTGAAAGAAATATTGTCGTGAGGTCAAAGATTTCATGTCTTTAAAATACGAATACAAATTTTGCTTAGCATAGAAGACGCATTTCTCTAAAATAAAGTTATTTTCCTTGTCCAAAAGTCGATAAACTTTTCAATGAAGTCATATTGTCCTTATAATTAAGTGATTTGACTTAAAAATGGGTATCTTAACATGAAAGAAAAAATTTATAAGCTAAGGTCAACTTGACTTTAATAATTCAGAAAAGTTCTTTAAATTTAATGAAATTGTCTTTAAATTTGTTGTCTTTTTGCATCTTGACTACAAAGCAAAAAATCGTTCAAATATAGGACATGTTTTTCAAAACTTTATTTTAAGAAGTTTTTTACTTCAAACATAGCATAATTTCTACTGCAAGTCGAGTCCTAATTTGGAAAATAAAGTTGCCGTTAACTCGTTTTTAAAGGACTTTGATAGCATATGAAGAAAAAAAAGCTGAGAAAGCGAAAAATTAAAATTTGCTCCCTAAAGCAAGTACACAAAACCTAAATTTAAAAGAGAATTGTGTCTTAAAAGTATCCTTACTTGTATGCTCCGCTTCTTTGGCTCGGAATCAATACGTATAGCCCCCATATAAACGGACCCCCAAATTTGGCTTTCGATTGCTCTAAGAGAAGCAAATTTCATCCGATCCGGCTGAAATTTGGTACATGGTGTTAGTATATCGTCTCTAACAACCATGCAAAAATTGGTCCATATCGGTCCATAAGTACATATAGCCCCATATAAACCGATCCCCCGATTTGGCTTGCGGAGCCTCTAAGAGAACCAAATTTCATCCGATCCGGCTGAAATTTGGTACATGGTGTTAGTATATGGTCTCTAACAACCATGCAAAAATTGGTCCATATCGGTCCATAATTACATATAGCCCCATATAAACCGATCCCCCGATTTGGCTTGCGGAGCTTCTAAGAGAACCAAATTTCATCCGATCCGGCTGAAATTTGGTACATGGTGTTAGTATATGGTCTCTAACAACCATGCGAAAATTGGTCCACATCGGTCCATAATTATATATAGCCCCCATATAAACCGATCCCCCGATTTAGCTTGCGGAGCCTTTAAGAAACGAAAATTTCATCCGATCCGGCTGAAATTTGGTGCATGGTGTTGGTATATGTTCTCTAATGACCATGCAAAAATTGGTCCATATCGGTCCATAATTATATATAGCCTCCATATAAATCGATTCCCAGATTTGTCCTCCGGAGTAGAGAGGATATAAGCGTTTCAGATATAGGTCAAGTGGTTTATGCAAAGATAAGATAAGATAAGGTTGAATTTTTATTGGTCTGCGTTTAAGATATAGGTCACGTGCTTTATGTAATTAGGTCAAGTGCTATGTAAACAAAGATAAGGTTGATTATCCCCAAAACTTTTTGGGGCTTACAAAATTGATTTATTGTTTGACAGGGGTTAAATACATTGATGATAAGGTTTATCAAAGTTGGTTGCACGTTCGTTTATCAAGATTAAATTTTTGTGGATGCCAGAAATGTTATTGGGGCTTACAAAATTGATTTATTGTTTGACAGGGGTTACATATGTTTATCAAAGATGGTTGCACTTCGATGGGTTAATGAACGTGATTTGATTAGGATTGCAGTGATCTTGAGAGTAGGCTACGAGGTTAATCAATAAGGATGGTTAATATATAATTGTGACATTGTTTTGTTTGCGAAACAAGCATTTTTTCGGTTATCGATGATCTCATTGAATGGTCCCATAGAAAAATAAATGAAATGGAATGATGAATTTATGATGTTTCAGGTTTTGGGTACTCGTATAACATGGAAGTTACTTCAATGTTTGTGGAAAGAATTTGTGTTTAACCACATGTAAAATTTCTGTCGATAACCCATGTTGCAATTGCGTTGGTATCTACAGAAACATAAAATATTTTTATGATGGGTCAAGTGGATGTCGTTGTTGGATAAAGAAAAGTGAATGTGGAAAAATATAAAATGATTGTTGGAAAAGCGTGTATGGTATTTTGATGGAAAATTGTGTATTATCGTTTGGTCTAGCATTTGTTCGTTTGGTTAGGATTGCAGTGATCTTGAGAGTAGACTATGAGGTTAATCGATAAGGATGGTTAATATATGATTGTGTCATTGTTTTGTTTGCGAAACAAGCATTTTTTCGGTTATCGATGATCTCATTGAATGGTCCCATAGAAAAATAAATGAAATGGAATGATGAATTTATGATGTGTCAGGTTTTGGGTACTCATATAACATGGATGTTACTTCAATGTTTGTGGAAAGAATTTGTGTTTAACCACATGTAAAACTTCTCACTCGATAAACCATGTTGCAATTGCATTGATATATTCAGAAACATGAAATATTTTATGATGGATCAATTGGATGTCGTTTACAGTCTTTAGATTATTACTTTGTTTAAATTTAGATTTTCTATACAATGTTTCAATAGGAATGTTGTTTACATTTACATTTTCTATATCTGCTTGATTAATATTTCCTATATATGAAAGTACTATTCGCAGATAATCAAATAAGTAAAGTGTGGGAAATATTTTTTTCTTTTTCGTAAAGAAACAAATTTATCTTTGTGATAAGTTGTTCTTTAGAAGTTTGGAAACGAAGTATAAATACTGACAGCAGATTAAAAATTGAATTACATTAGATTTTCATCATTACTCCATAGCACATCATTTTTCTTTTTCCAAAAATGAAAATTTTTGAAATTAATCAGAACGAAGAAGAGTTCTGGAGAATTTGGCTCAATGACATCGAAGAAGAGGATATTGTCCATGAGGAGGAACCTTCAGCCTCGAGGAGAGCTGTTCCAGCCGGGGAGGAAAATTATGATGATGTCGAAATGAGGGTACATGATGACCTCATGGCGAATGTGGGAAACAAACGTTTCGGTGGTCTATGGCACACGCCAGTAGAAGAAGAAGAAGTATACATTGTATCAGACAGTGATGATGATGAAGAACCACTTCCAGGTGTCTTTCATAAACGGCGGCTATCATCCGTTACAAGGGATGATGACCTCATGGCGAATGTGGGAAACAAACGTTTCGGTGGTCTATGGCACACACCAGTAGAAGAAGAAGAAGTCTACATTGTATCAGACAGTGATGATGATGAAGAATCACTTCCAGGAGTCTTACATAAACGGCGGCTATCATCCGAAGTCTACATTATATCAGATAGTGATGATGATGATGAAGAACCACTTCCAGGAGTTTTACATAAACGACGGCCATCATCCGCTGCAAGGGATGCATTAGAATGGTTTGAAGAGCATCAAGAAGAAGTAGATGAGTGGACGGAGAAGGATTTCACACAAATTAAAAAATTTCGTAAGGTAAGATGCCATTTTCTTGTTCTTGTTTTTTTTAGGATTTCCAAAATATGTAAAAAACAGTGTTTTTGTTGTTGTTGTTTTTTTTTTTTTGTTAATTTGACGCGTGAGCACGTTTTTCGCTTCCGTTTTGTTATTACCAAACAAATGTTTAAATTTATTTGAACAATATATATTTTATATATTTTTATATATTTATAATTGAAAATTTGAAAAGCGCAAGATTTCGAAACGTTATAAAAGGGTTTGAGATTGGACACAAACTGAAGACATTATTTTTTTGAAGTGAAGTTTTAACCCTTTATAAGTGTATTATAGGACACTCTATCGCTATCACATCATAAATTCATCACTTTTTCTCGTTTGCTTTTCTATAGGATCACTCAGTTAGTTTGGAGAATGTTATAGATAAAGTGCATCGAAGTGCAACCAACAAACCATCGAAGTGCAACCATCTTTGATAAACATATGTAACCCCTGTCAAACAATAAATCAATTTTGTAAGCCCCAATAACATTTCTGGCATCCACAAAAATTTAATCTTGATAAACGAACGTGCAACCAACTTTGATAAACCTTATCATCTTATAAACCAACCAATGTATTTAACCCCTGTCAAACAATAAATCAATTTTGTAAGCCCCAAAAAAGTTTTGGGGATAATCAACCTTATCTTTATTTACATAGCACTTGACCTAATTACATAAAGCACGTGACCTATATCTTAAACGCAGACCAATAAAAATTCAACCTTATCTTATCTTATCTTTGCATAAACCACTTGACCTATATCTGAAACGCTTATATCCTCTCTACTCTTGGAGGAGCAAAATTCATCCGATCCGGTTGAAATTTGGAACATGGTGTTAGAATGTGGTCTCTAACAAACACGCAAGATTTGGTCCATATCGGTCCATAATTATATATATAGCCCCCATATATATATATATATATATATATATATATATATATATATATATATATATATATATATATATATATATATATATATATATATATATATATATATATATATATATATATATATATATATATATATATAAAATTTAAATTCGTATTTTAAAGACATGAAATCTTTGACCTCACGACAATATTTTTTTCAGTGTACCTACGTCATTTAGCGGTCAGTACCGAAATATATATATATATATATATATATATATATATATATATATATATATATATATATATATATATATATATATATATATATATATATATATATATATATATATATATATATATATATATATATATATATATATATATATATATATATATATATATATATATATATATATATATATATATATATATTTCGGTACTGACCGCTAAATGACGTAGGTACACTGAAAAAAATATTGTCGTGAGGTCAAAGATTTCATGTCTTTAAAATACGAATATAAATTTTGCTTAGCATAGAAGACGCATTTCTCTAATATAAAGTTTTTTCCTTGTCCAAAAGTCGATAAACTTTTCACTGAAGTCGTATTGTCCTTATAATTAAGTGATTGCACTTAAAAATGGGTATCATAACATGAAAGAAAAAATGTTTGGGCTAAGGTCAATTTGACTTTAATAATTCCGAAAAATTCTTTAAATTTAATGAAATTGTCTTTAAAATTGTTGTCTTTTTGCATCTTGACTACAAAGAAAAAAATCGTTCAAATATAGGACATGTTTTTCAACACTTTATTTTAAAGACGGTTTTTACTTGAAACATAGCATAATTTCTACTGAAAGTCGAGTCTTAATTAGGAAAATAAAGTTGTCGTTAATTCTTTTTTAAAGGACTTTAATAGCATACGACGAAAAAAGCTGAAAAGCGAAAAATTAAAATTTGCTTCCTGGAAGCAAGTACACAAAACCCAAATTTAAAAGAGAATTGTGTCTTAAAATTATCCTTACTTGTATTCTCCGCGTCTTTGGCTCGGAATCAATACCAAAATTTTTAAAGTAAAGAACCTGGCATGCTTTTTTTTTCAGTGTACAAACACAACAATGCTTTCGAAAAAAAGTTAAATAAATTTCCCAAAACTTCCAAGCATAAGTAATTGAGGAAATACCCATATATAAATCATTCTCATGCTATTAAATCGGACAGACGTCACTTTGTCCTGTATCATCTAATTTTGTTAAAGCCTTATCGTCATTTTATGATTGCATCATCATTACCTTAAAGCGTAAGTTAATGGCTGCTCTCCTTGCACAATAAGGACATTCCATCCATTGCGTTTATTCCTAGAATCACTTTGATATTTCTTTTATGCTCTCTGCAACATTAATAGCAATAAAACTCATAATATGCAACGCAATTTTATAGCATTTTAAATGTTCTTTATGATTTATAATTCACATACTGGTCGTATACATTTTTGTTACGGTTGTGTTTTTTTATACAGGACACAAGTGCTTTTTATGACGAAAACGTTACGAAGCAGCCAAACAATGATGACAAGGAAGGAATTCTTAAAAAAATATAGCAAATAAACTTTTGGAGCATGTCCACCAGAAATACAAATAAAAATAAATGTGTAAAACTGTGAACTCATTTGAAACTATCAAGAAGATGGTCACAAAGATATTGTTCTGGCTACTGTTATCTACATACCTTCTTTATATGACTGTGAATTGAGAAATGAATTATTTGAAAAAAGAATTTGAAATATTTATTTGTTAGAAGTTCTGTCATTTAAATGATTTGGAATATTGTAACCATACGCCAAATACTTATTTCTTTCAAGTTCTCTCTACATTTGATTCCAGCTGTGTTGGTGGCTCATAGAAATAGATCTCGATGGTTTAAAAAAATATTAAGTAAACCCCGAAAGATTTTCTAATGGCAAGAAGCAATGGACTTGCACGTATAAGCGGACGATAGCAGCGTCATCTTTAATTTTATCAATCTTTACCAAAAAATTAGATTTATGTGTAAAATGATACACCAAAATAAGGGAAATCTAGTTTATTATTGACTAAAAAGCTAAAAAGTTACAAAAAAGCCACTCCTAATATAAATATTATTTTATACCCTCCACCATATACAAAGGTTATATTAACTTTGTTATTCCATTTGTAACACATCGACATTTTGGTCTCAGACCCTTTAAAGTACACATTTTTTTTAATCACGGAAATCGTGGATTGGATAATTTTTTAACTGAAATGTCTTCAATCACGAAAATGATAATGTCAATCACCCATTTTGATTGAAACCAACACAATTTTCAATTAACGATTTAATTGACGTTTGCCACGGAATCCATTAATTGTGTGATGAATCAATTAAAAAACAATCGGTTTTTGACATAAAATTCAATCAATGGTTTAATTGAATCAATTAAAATTTTTTATTAATTTCGAGACAACAACCAATCAAGTATTTGATTGATTGATTAAATAATTAATTGATATTGGCAATAAATATCAATCAAAAATTAATATATTGTGCACCCAAAATCTTATTTAATTTGGTTTGAAATAAAAGAAAATATTCTTGTGCTAAACAAAAGAATTTGGTTCTTGTTATTTGTGAGTTTTGTGCTAACATAACTAACACATACAATTACGATTAATAACAACTAAAGGATGAAATAAAACTATATAAATCATTATCTTCCTCATTATAATAACCCTATCAGCATATTCCTTGTAATATGTAGATGCGACTAGATTTCCAATAAATCAGCAGTCGGTAAGCTAAATTAGTTTTTATGAAAGTAAACAGAATACTTAGAACTTATTTTTGTTCAATTAACGTTTTGTTTGTTAAACGTTACCTGCATAGAAAATCAAGTTGAATTCTTACGGCGTTTTCGTTTCGCAAAAAATATGTTGTCTTTTTGTTACACTACTTTTTTTCTAATTGTATTTTCGCCCAAATGATAGTGGCATTCCGAAGTTATTTGTTTATTCAAATATTATGAGGAATACAGGACCCAACAGCTTTGACAATGTCATTCATATTTTGCAATCAATTTCGAGAATGTTCCACCTTTTTTACCAATCGAATAGTTCCAGATTTGCAGATTTATAATCTTCTTTTTCCGTTGTAGTCTTTTAGCATACAAAGTGTATTAAGGAGCTCTGTTTAATTTAATGGAAAACACATTAAAATCGTCTATTAAAATTTGAACCAATCAGAGACAAAAATAATGGCAAAGCAATATTTAATATTTGGTATTATATTGATGATACTTTGAAAATTCTGGAAATAAAAAAATATTTTTTCACATTTTTCATATTTTTAAATCCAAAAGAATGATTTTTATACCCTAAACAACATAGTGGTTTGGGTATAATAAGTTTGATCTGCCAAAAAAAGTGCCTACCAGAAATATTGATTTTAGACCCCATAAAATATATACCGATCGACTCAGAATCACCTCCTGAGTCGATCTAGCGCTTGGTGTCCGTCCGTCTGTCCATGTATTTGTTGTTCACAGGATTCCGGTCGCAATTATTAACCAATTTTGATGAAATTTGGTACAGAGAGTTTTTTGGGCACAAGGACGAACGCTATTGAATTTGGAAGAAATCGGATCAAATTTAGATATAGCTCCCATATATATGTATCGCCCGATTTCGACAAATGGGGCCACGTTGCGCGTTTTTGCAAACGCATCAACACCAAATTTGGCAAAAGGTAATCTTTTCCATCGCCCTTCAAGTCTGCAAAATTTCATCCAAATCGGTTCAGATTTAGATATAGCTCCCATATATATGTATCGCCCGATTTTCCCAAATTTGGCCACAAAACCCTTATTTATCAACCGATCTGATTTGGCTAAATGTAGTCTTCTATAGCACTTACTATTTGTGCAAAAAATCATCGAAATCGGTTCAGATTTAGATATAGCTCCCATATATATGTACCGCCCGATTTTTGTAAATTTGGCCATAAAACCCTTATTTATCAACCGATCTTACTAAAAGTTTGGTAGATTCAGTCCTCTATAGTACTAACTATATGTGCAAAATTTCATCGAAATCGGTTCAGATGTAGATATAGCTCCCATATATGTATCACCCGATTTTGAAAAATTCGCCCCTAATAACCTTATGTTTGACCATACAAGCCTCATTTCTTAACTGAGCTTACTCAAATCTTGCACAAGGTAACCTTTTGTGGTATTAATCAAACCCGCAAAATATTATGCAATTTGGTTCAGATTTAGATATAGCTTCCATATATATGCATCGCTCTATTTTCCCAAATTTGGCCATAATACTTTTATTTATTAACCAATGTTACTCAAATTTAAAATTTTGATGTACTAGCCGATCGTATTTATACGTACTTGTAACTTTTCATTAGAATATTGCTCGATTTTTACAAATTTTGATTTATTACCCACACTAATTTAACGATTTTCTCTTTTTTAATAATGGGCTCAATATTAGTGGCATACTAACTCCGTAGGTGCAATATCAACACAGCCAGTGTTGCTAGAAGTAGGGGAGATTCCCTATATGTAGGGTTTTTCTAATATTTAGCGTCTTGTAGGGACGTAGGGCCACAATGTAGGACATTTTCACACAACATAATTTGTAATTTTTTTTTTTTTTACATACAAATCGATGATTTGAGTTTGGCAAAGGAAAAGAGATATGCTGGCAAATTTGTTTAGGCAGTAGCCGACTATCAAACCCTTTTTCGGGAGGTTCAAGTGTAGTTCACGTTGGGTTGAGTGAATTACCCGAATTTATTCTGATAATTGGTTGATAGTTTTGCTGCAAGTAGAGGATGCTGATGAGGAATGTGGTAATTCCGAAACAGCTGTACATCCAACCATCTTGCAGTCTATAGGGCTTTGCCCAAATAAATTTGACAAGCATACTTTTCCTCTGTTGGTTAAGCTACACTTGTAGTTTAGTCAATGCATGGCTTTAAGCTGAGATCAAAAAAAAAAACAACAATAACGATTGAAGAGAAGCCAACAATAACAAACAAAACGAATAATTTGTAATAATTTTTACAGTTTGGTGGCTCTAGAGGAGGAAATTAAAAGCCGGCAAGGCTTGATCTTTAATAATGTGTGGTAAACTTTATTCCTGTAGAAAATTTTGTCAACATTTTATTTCTATAGAACATTTTGTCAAAATTGTATTTCTATAGAAATTTTTTTCAAAATATTATTTCTATAAATATTTTCTCAAAATTTTATTTCTGTGGAATTTTTTTTGTCAAAATTGTATTTCTATAGAATTTATTGTCAAAATTTTATTTCTATAGAAAAATTTCTCACAAAAATTTGTTTATAGAAACTTTTTCCAAAATTTTATTTTTATAGAGATTTAACAAAACAGGTTACTAATTTGGGTAGAATTCTACCAACTGTAGCAACCGTGGTGGTAATACAAATTTATATTCTAAGTTATATACGTTGCATATTCATGTTTTAAGATAATAAAGTACTTAGAACCATTTTTGTTTTGTAAATTTTTTTTAAATTTAACGAAAAATATAGTAGGGAAAATTGTTTGGGAATGTATGGGAAAGTAGGGAACTTTTTTTGTCCTTGTAGGGTAAACCGAACATTTTCCCTGGCAACATTGACTATGAGCTATAGTCAGATTGACACAAAGCACCCATAGACATGTACCCCTTAATTTTCTTAAATATGTAACTGCGGTTTATCTCCCAGACCTATATGTTACCCCACAAATGCTTATGATTACTAATTCTGTAATGGTGGTTTAGGGTATGATATAGTCGGCCCCGCCCGACTTTCAACTTTACTTACTTGTTTATCATTATATATACTGCTCTCTGCTTGGGTTCAAACTGAAAAGGACACGTAAAACAAAAATGCAATTTAATGCCAAAGCTACTTCCCTACTTGATGTTGAATCTTCAAACGAACCCATACCACTCTTGGCTAAAAAAAAACTAGAAGTGAAAAAATTACAATTTTAAAAGAGAATATGGTACTCACCTTTTGATTGCAAAAATATTCTTATACTAGATGATCTTTTATTAAAATGATGGAGTTGATTGATTGACCAATTGACGAAACAAAATTGCTCACTAAAGGAAATGAATGAAAAATATATTACTTTAGTCCGTTTAAACAAGCTTCAATGAAAATCGGTATTCACATTTCACAATTGCTTGCCCTCAATAAACGTAGAATATTTTCCATTTTTACAATACGACAAAACTCAAACCCAGGCAGTTCCAAATGCGTTCTGTAATATATTTTTTAAGGCCTTTACCGCATAGGCATTTGTTGTTGCACACTTTACGAGTATTTATTTCGACTCTTTGCTATGATTTGTTAACATATTGTGTTCAAAATTTCATCGTTACCCAATGAGCCTGAGCTCCCTATCCCAGTGATTTTGTCTCGTTTTGGATCAATAATATCATATCGGAGCCTATGTTCCCCGTTTGTCTTTAAATATCAGTTTTCACCTTCTATCTTTTGGCTTTATTGGTAACCTAAGTTCATATACCTGATGCCTCAATTAATTCAACAATTTTTAAACCCTCCACCATAAGATGGGTGGTATATTTACTTTGTCATTCCGTTCATAACAAATCGAAATATAGCCCTAATACCCCACAAAGTATATATTCTGAGTCGGGGTGAAATTCTGAGTCGATCTAAGCATGTCCGTCCGTCCGTATGTTGAAATCACGCAAACTTCCGAACGAAAAAAGCTATCGACTTGAAACTTGTCACAAGTAGCTTTTATTTGATGTAGGTCGGATGGTGTTGCAAATGGGGCATATCGGATCACTTTTACGTATAGCCCCCATATAAACCGACGCTCCAATTTGACTTGCGGATCCTCTTGGAGGAGCAGAATTCATCCGATCCCGTTGAAATTTGGTACATGGTGTTAGTATATAGTCTCTAACAAACATGCAAAAATTGGTCTACATCTGTCCATAATTATATATAGCCCCCATATAAACCGATCCCCAGATTTGGTTTGCGGAGCCTCTAAGAGAAGCAAATTTCATCAAGATCCGGCTGAAATTTGGTACATGGTGTTAGTATATGGTATCTAACAACCACTCAAAAAATGGTCCACATCGGTCCATAATTATATATAGCCCCGTATAAAACGATCCTCAGATTTGACCTCCGGAGTCTCGTGGATGAGAAAAATTCATCCGATTCGGTTGAAATTTGGTACGTGATGTTAGTATATGGTCTCTAACAACCATGCAAAAATTGGTCCATTTCGGTCCATAATTCTAGGTAGTCGCCATTTAAACCGATCCCCAGATTTGACCTCCGGAGCTCTTGGAGGAGCAAAATTCAACCGATACGGTTGAAATTTGGTACGTGGTGTTAGTATATGGTCTCTAACAATCATGCAGGAATTGGTCCATATCGGTCTATAATTATATGTAGCCTCCATATAAACCGATCTCCAGATTTGACATCCGGAGCGCTTGGAGGAGCAAAATTCATCCGATCTGGTTGACATTTGTTACGTGGTGAAATTTGGTACATTGCGCTAGTATGTTATATGGCCGCTAACAACCATGCCAAAATTGGTCCATATCGGTCTAGAGTTATATACCAAAATTTTATTTCTATAGAACATTTTGTCAACATTTTATTACTCTAAAAAATTTTGTCAAAATTTTATTACTAAAAAATTTTGTCAAAATTTTATTACTAAAAAATTTTGTCAAAATTTTATTACTATACAAAATTTTGTCGAGATTTTATTTCTATAAAAAATTTTGCCAAAATTTTATTTCTATAGAAAATTTTGTCAAAATTTTGTTACTATACAAAATTTTGTCAAGATTTTATTTCTGTTTAATATATACCCAATGGACTAACTTACAATTGAAAAGACGGAGTTATTTAAGACGTTTTAAGATACCTTGCCATCGGCAAGTGTTACCGCAACACAAGTAATTCGAATGTGAATAACAGTCTTTAGTACTAGTTTCTATGCAATCCATGGTGGAGGGTACATAAGATTCGGTCTTGCCAAACTTACGGCCGTATATACTTGGTTTTTATTTGGATTTGATTAAATAGTGAATTGAATTATTACTTGTTTTACTTACATTGCTCCTAATTTAGGTTCTTTTCGCAGACGAAAGTACGTTTAATGTACAGTGTTCAGATTGGGTTCCAATTGGGTATAGAAAACAACAAATTTTATGGACTTCGGGTTGTATCATAATTCAGATATACAATCGGACCCGCCCGGCTATGGACTTTCCTTACATGTTTTATGTATGTAGTTTCTATTTTTGTATTCATTTTAAATTTATTTATTTATTTATTTTTTTTTTTTTCAATTTATTTTTCCGAAAAATTAATTCATTTTAATATTCAAAAATTTATTCGAAACCACACGACTCCAATTGAAATGTATGAGCCTCTAAAATTATTAACTTAAATGCTGCTTATTTTCGATAACAAAAAAGGAGCTAGTAGTTCTTTATTCGACTCATTTCGACGCCTTCACTTGCAAATATATATACTTCGTAATATTAACTGCCTTCAATTGCAAAGAAAACATAAATGATAAAACATATATTATTAATAATTAAGTTTATCAAAATTCAATTTTGTAGGCAACAACTTTCCCACACAACTTCATTCGTAAGATAACAATGCCCTGTACATACATAAGCCCATTGCAGTAGTATACACATGAGGATGCAACCACTCCATTTGATCATTCAATGCCCATGCAGCTTTTGACCAGAGCATAATATCTGCTGTCCACAGAGACTTTAACATAAGCCGTAAAAAATCTTTTGTTTCAATAAATGGGAATATTGACCAAAATGAGAGCGTGAGCAAAAAGGAGACAACAGACAGAATGCATAAAACAAAAACAGGGTGCACGACAACATTTTGCACAGAATGGAACGGAAAGGAACGTAGAGCATAAAGAATAATGGCAATGGAATTTATTTTTGTACAATTTCGCGCAAATTGCTTGTGCCTGACAATCCTTCTTTATCACTTAAATCAATAAAGTTCCTCCATGGCAATTTTTGCTGACTCAAAACACAGGGGAAGGACATCACAGAGTTGCACATATAAAGGGCCGTAAAGAGAGAGAATGAATGAGAGAGAGCGGGGAATATATCACACATACTACACGCTTAGATATGGGATGGTACATACAAGTGATCATATATGAAAATACTTTCTGTATATTAGTTTCTTCGTTGTGCGATTACATCAGAAAAAAATAATAGTGCAATGGTTAAATTGAAACCGCTTTCAAACACGTTTCAACGAAAATGCGAAAATTTACCAAACCCTGATATTGTGTAGGCATCATAAAAATACTTCGAACAACAATGTTATCATTCGTAAAATATCAATCCATCCAAATTTTATTTATGGAACCTACATATATCTAAATCGGAACTGATACAGTCACCATTTTTCTTGTTTGAAATGAAAATCTGTTACATAGAAGTATCTTGTGTCACTAAGAGCCACCGTGTGCAATGGTTAGCATTCCCGCCTTGCATACACAAGGTCGTGGGTTCGATTCCTGCTTCGACCGAACACCGAAAAAATGTTTCACCACCTCAGTAATGCTGGTGACATTTATGCGTGTTTCAAAGCGATTCCTGCTTCGACCGAACACCAAAAAAACGTTTCACCACCTCAGTAATTCTGGTGACATTTATGAGTGTTTCAAAGATTCTCTAAGTTGTTTCACTGCAATGTGGAACGCCGTTCGGACTCGGCTACAAAAATAAGGTCCCTTGTCATTGGGTTTAACGAGGAATCGGTCAGCACTCAGTGATAAGAGAAAAGTTCACCACTGAGCCTGATACATCGGGCTTCCACCTAACCTAACTTTTTAAGACAAACATAGACGAAATGCCCAGAAAAATGAGGCTTATATATAATTTCTATACCCTTCACCACTACCTTGGTACAGGGTATAATAAGTTTGTGCATTTGTATGTAACGCCAAGAAGGAGTAATCATAGATCAACCTTTTAGTATACGGATCGGCTTAGAATTAAATTCTGAGTCGATTTAGCGATATCCGTCTGTCTGTCTGTTGATGTATTTTTGTTTGCAAAGTACTGCTCGCAGTTTTAGTCTGATTGTCGTAAAATTTGGTATAGGGTCCTGTTTCGGCTCAAAGACGATCCCTATTGATTTTGGAAAAAATCGGTTCAGATTTAGCTGCCATATATATTTTTCACCGATCTTGTCATAATTGGCGTGTATATCAACCGATCTTCCTCAAATTCCGTACATCCCAATATTTTATGAGTCTCGAAAAACTTGAAAAATTTCAGCCAAATCGGTTCAGATTTAGATATAGCTCCCATATATAGCTTTCGCCCGATTTACACTCATTTGCCCACAGAGGCCAATTTTTTGCTCCGATTTAGTTGAAATTTTGCATAGGGAGTAGAATTATCATTGTAACTATGCGTGCCAAATTTGGATGAAATCGGTTCAGATTTGGATATATCTCCCATATATAGCTTTCGCCCGATTTACACTCATGTGACGATAGAGGCCAATTTTTAAATCCGATTTAGTTGAAATTTTGCACAGGGAGTAGAATTAGCATTGTAACTATGCGTGCCAAATTTGGTTGAAATCGGTTCAGATTTAGATATAGCTCCCATATATATGTTTTTCTGATTTCGACAAAAATGGTCAAAATACCAACATTTTCCTTGTTAAATCGCCACTGCTTAGTCGAAAAAAATGACTCTAGTTTTCCTAAACTTCTAATACATATATATCGAGCGATAAATCATAAATAAACTTTTGCGAAGTTTCCTTAAAATGCTTCAGGTTTAAATGTTTCCCATATTTTTTTACTAAAATTGTGTTCCACCCTAGTGCATTAGCCAACTTAAATTTTGAGTCTATAGATTTTGTAAAAGTCTATCAAATTCTGTCGAAATCGAGTGATATTAAATGTATGTATTTGGGACAAACCTTTATATATAGCCCCCAACATATTTGACGGATGTGATATGGTATCGAAAATTTAGATCTACAAAGTGGTGCAGGGTATAATATAGTTGACCCCGCCCGACTTTAGACTTTCCTTACTTGTTTAAACTAAAGATTTTGCTCTTCCGAGAATTGCACTAAGGATGCATTTAAATGTGAGATTAACGTGTTTGATTCTGAGAAACAAATGTGAATTTTGTCGTTTTTCCTTGCTTTTTTCACAATGCGGTTTCAAAGTCAATTATAAACGTTTTAATCTCAATATAAGTGTTTAAATTCATACATAGTTTCCAAAAATTTAAATAATATGTCTATAATACTTACGAATTAATATATTAAACTCAAGTTGAACTCAGTTTTCTTTTATGTAAATATACCCATTTGTAAATCGAAGAGTTTTATCGACTTTTGATCAAGAAAAAAACTTAATATAAGAAAACTACTTTTTCTGTGCTGCGCAAAAAAACATTTTGTACTTCATCAAGAAATCTTTGTGTTGTACATATATGTTAAGACATAAAACTCGTCTTAATCTGAACCGAAAATAAACAGCAAATTTTTTTTTCTGATTCAATCACGAAATTTTGTAATTGCATTTGCTTCAATCATTAAAATGATGGTATTGGTCATAGAATTAACTAAATATAATAAATATACTTGATTTAAAATGTAATTGGTTTCTCCGGAACTTTCAATGAATTTTTTTAATTGGTACGATTAAAAATTTTATTAATTTTATTCGCAAAGTTCACTTTTTTATACCCTCCACCATAGGATGGGGGTATATTAACTTTGTCATTCCGTTTGTAACACATCGAAATATTGCAAATCGGGGGATACCTTTTTGTCTAATATATAAAATTCATCCGATTCGGTTGAATTTTGGTACGTGATGTTAGTATATAGTATCCAACAATCATGCAGGAATTTCATAAGAGTTTATACTTTTTTGTGAATTTTCCGATTATAATTATAGTTGGATTTTTCTTTGTATTTGAGTCATTTTATGAAACAAATTATTTCCGAACGAAACTTTTATACCCTCCACCATAGGGGTATATTAACTTTGTCATTAAGTTTGTAACACATCGAAATATTGGTCTAAGACCTCATAAAGTATATTTGATTTATTTATTTTAAAGACCTGTACAACAAGAATAGTAGATTCTTATAATTAGAGTACAGGTAAGATTATCCGATGTTTGTATAATTACATAGAAAAAACTTAAAAGTAGTTGGAAAATAATAATACTAATAATATAATTTCGAAGTTAAAAAACAAAAGTTAAAGTGTCTAACAAAAAAAAGATGAAGCAAACAAAGTAAAGGAAACTTCAGAACTGATTGAATAAGAGCGTATAAGACATCAATGAAATTAAAGATAATTTAAGTTTACCGACATAGGTACAATCATAAAAAATAAATAAATAAATATTACAGAAATGAAAATTTTAAAGAGATAGAGATTAACAATTAAACTATATGTTTACTATCATGATTATGAAATTAAAGATTCAAAGACGTTCAGGAGATAGCGAAATGATTAAACAATTTCGCCTTAAATTTATTGGTGTCACTAACAGTTTGAATATTGATATGTAGAGAGTTCCAAAGGCGAACGGTCGATATTAAGAATTCCTAGTCGGAAACAAGGCTGCGTTGCACTAATGGTATAATTTTCTTACCCCTACTAGAGCGAGTGAAACGAAGTCTCTCAAATAAATACTCAGGTGCACCGGAGTAAACAATTTTGTGGAGAAAGAGAAGGCTCCTGATTGACATCAAACCATCAAAAGATACACCGTATAATCTCCGTGCATATTGGAAAACGGAATCCCGACTATTCAAACCGAAAATATAGCGCGTTACACTATTAAAAAGAACATTCAGTCTTCTTCGACTTGCAGAATCAGCGAATAATTCCGTACCATATAGTAGTCCCGGTAAAATGTAAGTCTTAGCTAAAAGACATCTGATTCCCAGGGGAGTATAAGAATGCGTCGACCAGAGTGTTCGTAGTTTCGCATAGCTTTGCCCTATGGCGTAGCAAATATGATTCGACCATGTCAGAGTATCATTAAAAATAACCCCAAGATTCTTTGCCGACTTTACAAGCAATATACTGATGTTATTGATCCTTACATCAACATTATATCGGATCGGATCCGATCTTCTCTTACCTATGATCAGACACTTCGATTTCAATGGGTTTTAGCATGGTTCAACCTGCGAACACAATTATCGATGACATAAATAAGACCAAACGAGACCTGTTGCGGACGACGAAAAATTAAATATATTTATCAATGTAGCACACAATATGTTATGATCGACCGAATCGAAGGCCTTAGAGTGATCGAGAAGGACCAGGCAAGTAACCTCATTCCTCTCCAAGTTGAGTCTTATATCCTCAGATACGTCTGCCAAGGCGGTGATGCAACTATGTTTAGGCCGGAAACCGGATTGTCTGCCAAACAACATCGAACCGTTAGAAAGATAATCAGATAACTGCCTGTGGATTATCTTCTCGAAAGCCTTGGAAAGAAAACACAAAATGGAGATTGGGCGGTATTCACCGCCACTTTTCGGTATAGGGATAACCTTACTATGTTTCCATGTAGAAGGAAAAGTGCTAGTCGTTATAATTCTGTTGAAAAGACTGGTTATATAGGGCAGTAGAAGTGGTAATAAAATCTTCAAAAACCGCGGATCAATACCATCGTGGCCAACAGAATTCGATTTCACAGATGAGATGGTAAAAATCACATCAGCGAAATCGACACAGGAAAACTGAAATCCATCGATATTACTTCCAAAGTCCGTGATATCAACGTCGAAGTTGTAGAAGTTGTCCACTCTTGGAATGACAGGAATATCAACAAATTTCATGTTCAATTCGTCAACATCGACGTTGTCATTACAACCAAAAGTTTTCCCAATACCAATAGACCGTATAATATTCCATGCCTTTTTAGACCCTAAAGCTGACGAGAATTTGTGATAAAAGTAATCCCTTTTGGCGCGTTTTATAGCAACGTTCGCATGCTTTCTCTTCTCGCAAAGCAGGGATCTTAAATCGCTTCAATCTCGAGTATGCCCTGTCGCGCTCCGATATTGCCAGACGCACCTCCTCGTCGAACCAGGGCTTGGAGCTAGATTTAACATTCCTCGTCCTTAAGGGGATAATGAGGTCCTGAAGATGTCTCACGTTATTCTCCAAGAAGGTAAGTTGTTCGTCAACGGAGTCCATAGTGTAAAACAAGTCCCACTCAAATTGCAAAGCCAATGTCTCTAAGTACGTATAGTCGAGGTTCCTGAAATCTCTAAAGGAAAATGTAGATCGTTTCCTATGAAAATTAAAACTATAACATAAGAATATTAAGTCATGTTTAGAGAAACAAGAAGCAGAAACTTGGTCATACAGTAAAACATTGCTTAGCTCACTAACAAAAAACAGGCCAATTAGGCTACTACTAGAATGTGTGTGATGTGTAGGAAGTGATGAATTTGTTGGCACAAGACCCAATGATAACATGGGTGATGAAATATTACTATCGACCATAATATTTGAATTGAAATCACCAGAAATCACAATATCGCTGTAAGCGACAGTTAGGTTTTCCAACATATCAAAGAAATTAACCATATCTACATGATTGTTAGGTCTATATACGCATCCCACTAGAATTTTCGCGTCAGTGGATTCAATCTCAACAAATACATATTCCAACGTCCACCTACTTCAGACCGTTGGCGCAGTCTAGACCGCAAATAGTCCCTGACGAAAATTGCAGCACCACCACCTCTACTGGACCTATCAGCTCTATAGACCCTATAACCGTTAAGACTCACAATAGAATCAGGTGTCGTCGAACGAAACCAAGTTTTCGACATACACACGATATCAATCCCGGAATTATTAAAGACAAAACCAAATTCATCAAGTTTGTTGTTAAGGCTCTGAGCATTAATATGGCAAATATTTAAGCCGTTCTTCTGCTTGCCTAAAATCGGAACCATGCCCGTTACATCTTTGGATGAACTATCATACAAACCGTTCATGATGATAATTGTAAATGTTAAGAAAAAGTGAAGAAACCGTAGTGACACCTAGAAGATATTGGTTATTGAATGTTATGGAAAAATAGGAAAATGAAAAATCCGTAGAGTAGCCAAAAGGGATATGCGTAGAAACCAGTGACAATAGTAATATGAGTATATAAATAAATAATAAGGTAAAATAAGAAATATTAAGCATGATATATATAGGTATCTAAAAAAATAAATGTTTAATGATAACAGCACGTAGCTCAGTTGTTCCCGGGTTTATCCAACAAGGTGTTATTCGGTATAGTACTATTTTGAGAATGTAGGCGAAATCCATCCAATACATCGTCATGTACAACACATATTGGAGTATCATCCTAATGGCGCCTTATATAGACAAGCCCCTTAAAGACATAAGCAGAGTGTATGACCTTACTCTTTTTTAGTGATATAGCGGCTTGTAGATATCTAAAATTTGTATTTGGCAGATTCTCATTGATATAATACTGTCGATTTGAATCAAAGCCAATCGTATTGAGCAATAGGGTGTTGTTACAGCCCTTTCTATGGCGTGATAGGGATTTTAAAAAGAAGCTCTTATCATATTGGGACATTAATGTTGCAATAATGACAGCATCAGGGGATTCTCTTTCCTTAGTATTGTTTCTATTTTGCAAACGATGTATGGAACGTAGTTTAGGAACTTTTATGTTACAACCATTACAAATACTAGTGAAAATGCTAATTAAGTCCTCATTTTTGATGAACGTTATACCGTTTATGCGCAAGTCAGCTGAGAGTGGCGCATTTTCTTGTTTCAGAGATTGCATTCGAATTTCATTAATTTGTGACTTCATTACCCGAATTTCGTCCATCATAGTTTCAACTTGAGTAACCCTTTCTATTGTAGTTACTAGATTAGTTTTGATAACCCGGACTTCATCTATCACAGTTTCTATTTTCGTGACCCTTTCGGCCATATTATCCAGGTCCGATCTCATCTCGGCTATCTTCAATTCAAAATTGTTACCAATGCGGGCTTCTGATGCCGTAATCAACGATAAGATGCGGTTTTCAAGACGGGAACTCAATTTTTCCAAGCGTTCATCAATAAGTTACAGCATTCGGAAAGGGGAGTCGGAAAGACGTGGAGTTTTAGAGGTGTTTCCCATAAACGATTGTTGCAAATTATCTCTTATCCTTTTCATCGGCTTGGTTAGCATTTGCACATTGTCTCCTAGGGATACATTATTTTGAGATTCTGAGGTGGTAATAGCATTAGCGTAGCTAGACAATTTTCCTAGGGGGGGGCTATAGCCCCCCTAGCTAAAAGTTTATAGACTGAACTTATAGGTTCAATTATTGTTTTATTTCATAAAAAAGAATACAAAAATAGACATCAAAATAATACATAATAAAGCAACTAAAAGTAGTTCCACACTTTTCCCAGCAAAAAAATTGGGATTTGTTTTAAAGGCACAACTTTAAAAGCACTTCCAAAAATGTCCTCACAAAGAAGTTAATTATATTAACTACACAGGAAGTATTTTACTTCAGTTTTTTTCATATTTTAACGCGTAATTTTTGTTTTCTTTTTTCAAATAGTTTAAAAAAAGAGTAAGAATAAATAAAATGGTAAAAATTATTCAAATTTTGCCACAAAAATGATAATCCATTATAGAAAAATTGATAATTTTTGAAAATATTCAAACAAGCGTTAGAATGCATTAAAAATCATAAAAAATATAAAAATTATTATAAATTAATGTTTCTTGAAGCTCGAGGTCTTTATAAATATTTATATAATTCTAACAAAAGTTCGACCAAAAATGAAATAAAAAACGAATAAATAAAAATTATTTATTTTGGAAAATATCACACAACGATATGGATCACACCGTAAGAAGTGATGCAAATTTATTGCAACGGCTGTTGAAACGGTGGACATTCGTTCTATGACGAGTTCTTATTACATTCATCGCTTCTCCGCCAATTTTGCACCACTTCCGGACCCAAAAAGAAAATTTTCACTTCTTTTTTGGCGACGCTTTTTTGCAGCATTATTAAGATATTAATTTATGAAAGCATAGTTTTAATACTAATTACTATTTTTTAATTAAGATGACTAAACCAGACTAAACAATATAATAAAGGAGCTTTACAGCCTGTTTATGTATGTCGAATGAGCTCTGTGGATCAACTAAAATGGAAACAAACAGCTGAATTTATAACCAAAAAACAGCTGTTTCTATGCATTTCAGTCGATCGATTGAACTCGTTCGACATACAGAAACAGGCTGTTAGTTATTCAACTAAACCATAAGTTCAATCACAGCTCTATTTCATAAATACCAGACTTCAAACATTGCCATCGGCAACTGCTACCACAACCCAAGTAATTCGATTGTGCATGAAAGTCTTTAGTGGAACTTTGTGCGGTTGTATATACTTGTTTAATTTTTATAAAAATGTAAAATCGTAAATAGGTTTTCAAATTCTGGGGGGGGCTAAATTTTTTCTGGGGGGGTCTAAGCCCCCTCCCCAGAGGCCTTCCTACGCTTATGGGTATTAGTATCGGAACTCATGGTGCAATACGCAATTGAATTTCGTATTTAACGTATATTGAGAAGTGATACAGCCACAAGGTGACGTGTGGTGAATTAAATTATTTGAGTAGAAATGCGACTAATGCAGGCTTTTAGGAGGGTGTTTTTCGTATGAAGCTTGCGCTTTGAAAATAACGCTGATTTTGTAGCACACCTTTAGGCAGTAATAAAAAGATGTTAGGTTGCGTAGTAGAGTCCATGTAAAACGTAGAAAAATTAAAGCGCACTTTTAGGAGCTTGCATTCAATGCAGGGTGACTGTTGTTAATTAAAAGTTGGTTGACTGCTTTGGGCTGGATTTTGATGCGTACTTTTAGGAGGGGATAAAAAGTTAATTTTTTTTCTGGGTCGTGGTGAAATTCTGAGTCGATTTAGCTATGTCCGTCCGTCTGTTGAAATCACGCAAACTTCCGAACGAAACAAGCTATCGACTTGAAACTTGGCACTAGTAGTTGTTATTGATGTAGGTCTGATAGTGTTGAAAATTTGCATGCTGATCCTCTTGGGTGTGCAAATTTCATCCGATCCGGTTGAAATTTGGTACGTGATGTTGGTATATGTTGTCTAACATTCATGCTAAAATAGGTCCATAATTATATATAGCCCCCATATAAACCGATCCCCAAACTTTACCTCGAGAGCCTTTTGGAAGAGCACCGATTCGATTATATTAGTATATGGTCAATAATAATCACGCAAAAATTGGTCCATATCGGTCCATAATTATATATAGCCCCCAAAAATAACATTTTGCTCTTAAAACATGTTTAAGGTGATCATATTCCTTCTCTGGGTGTATATATCTAAAATGTCTGATGACAAGGTATAGTTTTATTTCTTAACATAATCTTTTACCTTATAACTAAGTCCACATGGAGTCATTTTAGATAAAACACAGACTAAATGCCTATATAATTTGTTCCTTGAGAGGTTTCAGAAATCAACTCTTTGGATATCAGGGAGGGACCATATATAATTATGGATCAATATGGAGCATTTTTTGTTAGAGGGCTGTTCTAACATCATGTAAAAAGTTTCAACCTGATCGGAAGAAATGTGCTCTTCTAAGAGTCTTTGAAAGTCAAATCTGGGGGCGTTTCATTTTGGGTCTATACCTAAGAGTGATCGGATATCTCCCATGTGCAATACCATCCCGACGTACATTAATAAAAACTAGTTTTGCCAAGTTTCAAGTCGATATCTTGTTTGGTTCGGAAGCTAACGGATGGAGGGATTGGCATCGCTAAATCGACTCAAAATTTTTCCACGACCCAGAATATATGAGGCCTGTGGTTAATATTTTCATGTGTTACAAACGGATTGACAAAGTTAGTATACCCGCATCCTATTGCGGAGGGTATAAAAGGGGAAATAAAATACCTATATAACTCCCTTTCTGTTCTTGATCGCTTCGCATGAAATGTGTTCCTCCAAGAGGACCCAGATGACATATCTTGGGGATTGGTATATATTGGGGCTATATATAATTATGAACCGATATAGAAAATTATAGCATACTCTCAAAAAATGGTTACTTGGATACAAAGATTTTGACCTTCCCCTAAGCATTTGGGTATTGATTCCTAGACAAAGACGTGGCTTCTTTAAATTAAAGACATTTTTGGCTGTAAATCTAGGATCAATAAAATTAAAATTAGGATACAGTTATCGAATTTTCATCATTTTTTCGCGATATATTAATAAGGTTATTCACGTACAAAGAAATGCCAGTTTAAAAATCCAAATTATAACGGATACTTAAAGTAAAAAATGTTTTGTTAGTTCCAAAAAACTTTAAACCAAAGTTTCTAAATCCACAAAATAAGTTTTGGTCTATATTTGAAGAGTTGCTATCATAAATGTAAAGATTAAATATTTCAGTTAATTTAAATCAAAAATGTATTTCTTTACTTTAAGGAAAATTTGCCTTAGTTAAAAGACATACGACTTTACCCACAAAAACTGGGTAAGCACTAGTGATTCTTTCAGTAATACCGGTAATCAAAAAGTTACTACTTGCAGTATTACCTGGGATTTAATAATAACTTTCCTATGTATGCAAAAAGTGATTCTTTCTATTAATACCGGTAATCAAAATCATATCTTGAGGTCCGGGTTCGGCTCTACAGTGGGCACCGTTAAAAGTAGCTATAAGTAATGCCAAATTACATTTCAGAAAAAATGCCAATAAAATATACCTTTGTTTTCTAAAGTTGTATAGTACATAATTTGTATTACAAAATAACATCATTGAATAGATCCATGTCGTGGAGCGTGGTATAGTGTGTTGGATTACAAAACAACAGGGGTGAGTTCGCACTTTTTGGATATCTTTATGGTACAGATGTTATTTTTGGAGAGCTGGTATGCTTGCGAAGAAGTGCTTACCTTTCGACTGCTGGTATGCTTGCACGGAAGTACTTTCCTCCAATGTCATGCCCGTGTAAAAGTATTACTACTGATATATGTACGAGGAAGTTGTTACCAATTTGGAGCAGACATACTTGTACTCATACCTGGTAATTGGAGTTTTTGCTGGGTAGCAGAGGAACGCAAATATCCAAATTTCCATTTGTGTCCTAAATTTAATAAAAAACAAGTATATACGGCCGTAAGTTCGGCCAGGCCGAAGCTTATGTACCCTCCACCATGGATTGCGTAGAAACTTCTACTGAAGCCGATGGCAAGGTATCTTAAAACTTCCTAACACCAAAATATATACCACATAGTCCATACGTGGTATATATTAAACTAAAAAAGGCTGATTAAATACGTATATAATTAAGTTTCTATAAAAATAAAATTTTGACACAATAAAATTTTGACAACATTTTCTATAGAAGTACAATTTTGAAATAAAATTTGGAAAAAATTTCTATAGAAATAAAATTTTGACAAAATTTTCTATAGCTATAAAATTTTGTCAAAATTTTTTATAGAAATAAAATTTTGACAAAATTTTCTATAGAAATAACATTTTGACAATGTTTTCTATAAAAATAAAATTTTGGTAGATTATTTTTGGTTCGAGTGGCAACCATGATTATGAACCGATATGGACCAATTTTTGTGTGATTGGGGATCGGCTATATATAACTATAGACCGATATGGACATATTTTGGCATGGTTATTAGCGGCCTTATACTAACACCACGTTGCAAATTTCAACTTGATCTGATGAATTTTGCTCCTCCAAGAGGCTCCGGAGATCAAATCTGGGGAACGGTTTATATGGGGGCTATATATAATTATGGACCGATATGGACCAATTGCGTGTTTGTTAGAGACCACATTCTAACACCATGTTCCAAATTTCAACTGGATCGGATGAATTTTGCTCCTCCAAAAGGCTCCGAAGGTCAAATGTGGGGATCGATTTATATGGGGGCTATATATAATTAGGGACGATATAGACCAATTCTTGCATGGTTGTTAGAGACCATATACTAACACCATGTACCAAATTTCAACCGGATCGGATGAATTTTGCTCCTCTAAGAGGCTCCAAAGGTCAAATCTGGGGATAGGCTTATATGGGGGCTATATATAATTATGGGTCGATGTGGACCAATTTTTGCATGGTCATTAGAGAACATCAGCGTTGCCAGAATTGTTTCACCAAAAACCGCTAGATTTGTCCAAAAAACTAGCCAAAAAAAGCTAAAAAATGTTAAAAAATAGCTAGAAAAAAAGCTAAATTTGTTTGTATCAAAAGTCACATTTTTGATTGAAATTTAACAAACTTAAAGGCTTTACTTCACTTAAAATGCATATTATTTCAATTGTGTTCATTTTAATTCCATTTCTGTGAGACTGTAAGAAAATCTAAGTCATATTAGCTCTGTTGGCGTACTCGATACATTTTGATTACTATCACAAATGCTTACTGAAAGTCCTTCGTTTATATTTCCTAGAAAACACATTTTTCCCAGTAAACTTGCAATTGTCAGCTGGTTAAACATCAACAAGTCCAATGTGCGATATATTGCTAAATGTCACTTAGAACTGCATTAGAAAATATCAATATATTTCGTTTTAACTGAATTAATGATAAATTCGTGAACGTGTACACTTCTCCTAATTTTACCCAAGAGAATAAAACCCATTCCAACTGTCTTGCAAGTTTATACTGAATATCTTTTATTCGGAAATTTCCCATACAAACCTATTGTTGTCCAGTTTTCGTAAATGTAAATCCATTCCATTAATAAATAGCAGATTTGTTTTGATCCTATCACTACGAATTTTTATTGCATTTTTTGATGTTAAAAAAAATAATACCACATTCAAAACTTTATTTCCTTAATTATTTCTATGTTCGGTTCCAAAGATTTTGTACACTAATGATTTTGGTATTGATTCCGAGTTAAATTTGAATTTATTCGTTTTTTAGGCTTTTTCTTCATGAGCTACACACTGTGCTTTAAAAACGTGCTAACGACAACTTAAATTTCCAAATTCAGGCTCGAATTTAGGTAGAAATTATTTTATGTATACGATTTTAAAATAAAGCTGAGTACTATGTTAAGTTTTCAAGCTGAAAACCAGCTTGTTTTCACGGTTACTTTTTTTAATTAATTAATTTAGAAATATAAAATTATTTGCAATCAATTCCTTGGATCTTTTCCATCCATTATTTGGTAAGACTTGAGCAAAATATAATGTCGAAAATAAAAAAAGCCAAAAATAGCTAAAAAGGTCATGAAAAAAAGCCAGAAAAAAAGCTAAAAGCTAAATGCATTTTTTCCCCGCTAAACGTCTTCAAAAAAAGCCAAATCTAGCGGGAAAAAAGCTAAATTGGCAACGCTGGAGAACATATACCAACACCATGTACCGAATTTCAGCCGAATCGGATGAAATTCGCTTCTCTTAGAGGCTCCGCAAGCCAAATCGGGGGATCTGTTTATATGGGGGCTATATATAATTATGGACCGATGTGGACCAATTTTTGCATGGTGGTTGGAGACCATTTACTAACACCATGTACCAAATTTCAGCCGGATCGGATGAAATTTGCTTCTCTTAGAGCCATCGCAAGTCAAATTTGGGGGTCCGTTTATATGGGGGCTATACGTAAAAGTGGACCGATATGGACCGATTTTTGCATGGTTGTGAGACACCATATACTAACATCGTGTACCAAATTTCAACCGTATCGGATGAAATTTGCTTCTCTTAGAGCAATCGCAAGCCAAATTTGGGAGTCCGTTTATATGGGGGCTATACGTAAAAGTGGACCGATATGGACCAATTTTTGCGTGGTTGTTAGAGACCATATACTAACACCTTGTATCAAATTTCAGCCGGATCGGATGAAATTTGCTTCTCTTAGATCAATCTCAAGCCAAATTTGGGGGTCCATTTATATGGGGGCTATACGTAAAAGTGGACTGATATGGCCCATTTTCAATACCATCCGACCTACATCAATAACAACTACTTGTGTCAAGTTTCAAGTCGATAGCTTGTTTCGTTCGAAAGTTAGCGTGATTTAAACAGACGGACGGACGGACGGACATGCTCAGATCGACTCAGAATTTAACCACGACCCAGAATATATATACTTTATGGGGTCTTAGAGCAATATTTCGATGTGTTACAAACGGAATGACAAAGTTAATATACCCCCATCCTATGGTGGAGGGTATAAAAATCTTGAATGAAATATTGTAAACTTTATTTTAATTAAAATTTCATTATTTTAAATAAATTTGTTCTTAATATTTTGTATTTTGCGCATCCTACAATTTAGTTTGCGTAATCGGTATAATATTTTTTGTGTGTGGTTATTAGAAAGAATATACTACCATTATGTACCGTATCGGATGAAATTTACTCTTCCAAAAGTTTCCGGAAGTCAAATCTGAAGATCGGTTTATATTGAGGTTATATAAAATTATGGACCGAAATCGATCAATTATAGAAAGCTTTTTGGAAATAATATACTGATGTTAAATATAAGTTTCAGAGATAAAATATGCTAATTTTAATTAAATGTGTACAGTTTTCATAGCGCAAGTTCGCCCGTCAGTCACAATTAGCGCAATTCTTCCTTGTTTGAACTGAATGATGATGACACTAAAAAGAATTTTTTGTTTTTATCCAATTCCTCAAAAGCAATGAATATAAGAGCCGATTCGAACATGATTCACCCATAGGTTGACTTATAGTATACAACTTGGTAGTATTCACCAACTACCCACCAATATGAAAATGGCTTTAAAGGCTATAATTTATGGACACATGGTGTTCAATGGCGATGCCTATTTCGTTGTCCACTTCTCTCTCTCTCTCTCTCTCTCTCATTCTGTATTTTTAATATTTTTTCGAATAAATGTAAATCCGGGCAGTGTATGCATTGGGTATTACCTTTTTGTGGGACCAGTAGAGCCTTCGCAGCACAGAATAAATAGCCGAAAAAACAACACTACCGCGTCCATAGCATGTATTATCAGTTGTGCATTCACCTGCCCTTGGATTGGGCCTATCCCCTTTCGATTGAACTTTAACACCATGGCGCTTGGTTGTAGATAGTTCAGTTGGTTGTTTTACTTGCTTATGGCTGTAGTAGTAGTCCAATGAGAGGGTGGATATAAAGAAATGTTTTACTCTCCAATTGCTATGCTGACATTTTGTTAACATTAACTTTTATGCATCAAGTTGCCAACTTTTGCATGATTTTCTTTGTTGGGCTATATGTTTTTTCGTCGTGCTGTTTTATTTTTATTTTAATTTGTCCTTTTATGTATTTATTGTTGTTGGACGAAATGGAAACATTAAAAATGTAAAATGACAAAAACTGTCCATTTACTTCTACCTCAATGAAATTGGGAAGAAAATGAGTAGAATGGCTTGTTAATATAAAAGGACCACTAGGAAATGTTACCAAATATGCTTAAAATACCGAATAATATGGCAAATGAACATAGTTCACTATTTCTTTTTCGTTGGAAGAAAGAGGTTTTAAGACAAAGGTTAATGTCACCTACAGGATGTGCAAACAATTTAATTAACACTAATTTAAACAAACATAACTTTTTTTCTTAATTTGTCTAGTTATACACTAGAAAAAAAGCTTTCTCGGTTCCAAAGAGTTTGTCTTTACACTAATGATTCAGGTTTTGATTTCGAGCCAAAGAAGCGGAGAATTAAAGTAAGGATACGTTTAAGACACACTTAGTTTTTAAATTTTAGGTTTCACGTACTTGTACTAATGAAACAAATTTGAAGTTATTTGTTGTTTCTGCTTCTTTCTTTAACATTTCAAAACGTGTTAATGAAAACTGCACTTTTCAGATTTTCAGATGTTTCAAGTAAACATGATCTTTGAAATATAGTGTTCAAATGACACCTTCTATTTTTGAATTACTATTTTGCTTTGTTGTCAGGATGCAAAAAGACAACATATTTAAAGACCATTTAATTAACTTTGAAAATTGTTTTCTGAATTATTAAATACAAGTTGATCATAGACAAATAAAATTTCCTTTCATGTAATACCCATTTCGAAATACTTTATTTTAAATACAATGGACATGTTACCTAACTACAACATACTTAAATACCATTTATTTCATTTTGAAAATTGTTTTCTGAATTATTAAATACAAGTTGACCTTAGACAAATAAAATTTCCATACCCATTCCGAATTCCAATAATACCCATTTCGAATTACTTAATTTTAAATACAATGGACATGTTACCTAACTACAATTAGAAGTAAAAACAAGTATATACGGCCGTAAGTTCGGCCAGGCCGAAGCTTATGTACCCTACACCATGGATTGCGTAGAAACTTCTATGTTACTGAAGACTGTCATCCACAATCGAATAACTTGGGTTGCGGTATCACTTGCCGATGGCAAGGTATCTTAACATAAAATTTTGACAAAATACAATTTTGACAACATTTTCTATAATTTGGACAAAATTTTCTTTGAAATAAAATTTTAACAAAATTTTCTATAGAAATAAAATTTTGACAAAATTTTCTATAGAAATAAAATTTTGGTAGATTATTTTTGGATCGAGTAGCAACCATGAATATGAACCGATATAGACCAATTTTTGTGTGATTGGGGGATCGGCTATATATAACTATATACCGATATGGACCAATTTTGGCATGATTATTAGCAGTCATATACTAACACCACGTTCCAAATTTCAACCGGATCGGATGAATTTTGCTTCTCCAAGAGGCTCCGGAGATCAAATTTGTGGAACGGTGTATATGGGGGCTATATATAACTATGGACCGATATGGACCAATTTTTGCATGTTTGTTAAAGACCATATACTAGCACTATGTACCAAATTTCAGCCGGATCGGATGAAATTTGCTTCTCTTAGAGGCTCCGCAAGCCAAATCTGGGGATCGGATTATATGGGGGCTATATATAGTTATGGCCCGATGTGGACCAATTTTTGGATGTTTGTTAAAGACCATATTCTAGCACTATGTACCGAATTTCAGCCGGATCGGATGAAATTTGCTTCGCTTAGAGGCTCCGCAAGCCAAATCTGGGGATCGGTTTATATGGGGGCTATATATATTAATGGACCGATTTGGACCAATTTTTGCAAGGTTGTGAGAGACCATATACTAACACCATGTACCAAATTTCAACCGGATGGGATGAATTTTGCTTCTCCAAGAGGCTACGCAAGCCAAATCTGAGCGTCGGTTTATATGGGGGCTATACGTAAAAGTGGTCCGATTTCAATACCATCCGACCTACACCAACAACAACTACTTGTGCCAAGTTTTAAGTCGATAGCTTGTTCCGTTCGGAAGTTAGCGTAATATCAACAGACGGACGGACGGACATGCTTAGATCGACTCAGAATTGCACCACGACCCAGAATATATATACCTTATTGGGTCTTAGAGCAATATTTCGATGTGTTACAAACGGAATGACAAAGTTAATATACCCCCATCTTATGGTGGAGGGTATACAAAAACTGGATTTGTTTTTTGTTTTTAATATTTTAGAAGCTTAAATTTTGAATGTGCAAATAGTTACTGGATGCCGTGCGCGTACTTTTCAGCCATTTTAAGAAAAGAGAGTAAAATACACTCTTGCTCTTCTGCTAGGTTTTTTATGAATATTTTTTTACTGAAACAGAACCCGAACAGACCTAATAACAGCTACGTAACGCAGTGAATTACAAATTGTATGGTCCGCGAATCGATTCTCCGTCCAGATGAAAGGTAAAATTTAAAATAAATATAAATTCTGGTAATTTCTTCACATTGTTTGTGTTACAGAAAAATGTGCTAAGAACTAAATTAGTCTCGTGGAAGTGAGAAAGTTGTGAGGGAAGATGTAATTAGAAGGGAAAGCTAAAAAAGAGTATTTTTTGAGTTAGTCTTTTTGAAATTTGTGCCAAATTTCTTAAAATATTAAAAAAAAATTATGAAGTTTATATTAGAGGTCTGCATCGAATAACTTTTCACTACATGTATGCAATTCGCTGTCGAATATAGTACATACACTGTCTTTCTCTCAGAGCGCAAGTAGTGAAGTGAAGAGAACACTTGCTTGTCAAATACCACCAAGTACTTATCCGAAACAATATGTGTTCCGAAAAAAAGGAACAATAAAAATGTAAGTTCTTGAGAAAAAGTACAACATGTATTCTCTTCACTTCACGTGGTACTACAAGTATTTCTCAGTTATGTGCGAAGCAAAACTTTCCATTATTATTAATCATAGATATGTATGTATGTCACATATTTTATATGTATGTATGTCACACACTTACCTTAACGTTTGTCGTTCTTTATATCAATCCGAAAACATATATTATGGAGAGTAACTGTTTTCTTGTATTTCTGAAACTGCACGTGGTACATGGAGTACTCTATGAAGATTTGTTCTCGCAACATACTCGACGTGATCACTCTGAGTACACTTCAATAAGATAGAAAGAGGAATATGTGTTTGTTGGTAGTGAAGACATCAGAGTAGCAACAAGAAGTTACTCGTGGCTTTTGGTGTTCATCAAAATGTGTACCAAGTGTTTTGCGACTCTCTCAAATAGATGTACTCATGTAGCAAGTACACGTGTACTCTACATTTACAAATGGAATTGTGCAGACCTCTAGTTTATATCTATAATAATTTCATTAGAAATTTAAAATTTGTCCTTAATATGGTGTATATTGCATGTCCTATTATTTAAGTTGCATAAACTTTCATATTAGATCTATATATTTATACCCTGCGCCACACTGTGGAATATGAATATGTTTAGTGAATATGTTTGCTACACCTAGTAGGAGATGAGCCATGTCCGTTCCTCCGTCTGTCTGTGAACACATTTTTATGATCAATGTCTAGGTCGCACTTTTACTCCAATCGACTTCAAATTTGACACAATTATGTCTTTTGTTTACTTGGATCCAAAGATTTTGACCTTCCCTTAAGGATTTTGGTATTGATTCCGATCCAAAGATGCGGCTTCTTTAAAATAAAGACATCTTTGACGGACCTCCCTGGCTTTAAATCTAGGATAAATAAAATTAAAATTAGATACAGATCTCATTCATCGAATTTTTATCCTCTTTTTGCGATATATTAATAAAGGTATTTATGTACAAACAAATTCCAATTTAAAATCCAAATTATGACAGGTACTTCAAAGTAAAAACAGTTTTCTTAATGTTAAAAAAACTTTAAACCAAAGATGCAAATCCTTAAAATAAGTCTTAGCCTATATTTGGAGCGATTTTATCTTAAATTTAAAAATGCAATATGTCAGTTGAGTTAAAGACGATTTCTTTAAATTAAAAATGCTTTTCTTTATTTTAAGGAAAATTAACCTTTCAACTTCAGCAGAGAGACAGAAAATTTCAAGATTTGTGTCCTAAATTTAATAAAAAAAAAATTTTGAAGCAAGGATTATAAACTTTAATTTAATTAAAATGTCATTATTTTAAAGAATTTTGTCCTTAACTTTAGGTAAATTTCTGTTCCTAAAATTTATGTTGCATAGTCTTCATTATTAGGTCAATATTTTTTCAGTGTACTATGCATGCCGAATTTGGTTAAAATCGGTTCACATTTAGGTATATCTCCCATGCATACCTTTCGCCCGACATGCATACTACGGTAAATAAATCAACCACATATGACCACCGTAGTTCACAATTTCACACCAATCAACATTTAAGCAATGTGTTCTTGTAAAATCCCCACAGTTTGACTTTCCTTACTTGTTTTAGTGTGTGTTTATTAATTACTACGAGATAAAATAAATATTTGGATAACTTATCGTTTTGATTAATCTAAATTGTGGTTCATAAATTTCTACTTTTGTTAAGAAATAAAACTATACCTTGCCATCAGACATTTTAGGTGTAGCGCACATATAGACCAATCTCCCGATATAACTTCTTGGGCTTCTAGACACCTCAATCCCTCCGCCATGGGTTGGGCAAAAAACTTCTACTAAAGACTGTGGTAATAATAGCCGATGGGAATCACATCTTTCTCACCTCCACAAGATTTTTTTGTTCTTAGGACCCTTTTCTGTAAAACAAACAATGCTGAAGAAATTATTCAATTTCATAAATTTTACCTTTCGCCTGGACGGAGAATCGAACCGTGGACCATACAGTTTATAAGCCAACACACTATCCACTGGGCTACGTAGCTGTTATAGTCACCAATAGACAATTATCGTTATAAGTTACATTTATATAGCATAGCTTACAGCGCCCACGAGCCGATGCAGACAAAACATTATTCAACAGAAACATACATTTGTTGGCCATGTGGAGTAATGGTTAGCATGTCCGCCTTGCATGCTCCGACCGAACACCAATTTTTTTTTTAATTTTTATATTTATATTTTTGTTGTTTTGATCTCAGCTTTAAAACCATTGTGTTGACTAAACTACAAGAGTAGCTTAACCAACAGAGGAAACGAATGTTTGTCAAATTTATTTGGGCAAAGCCCTATAGACTGCAAGATGGTTGGATGGACGCACGTTTCAGAATTACCACATTCCTCATCAGCATCTTCTACTTGCGGCAAAACTATCAACCAATTGTCAGAATAAATTCAGGCAGTTCACTAAACCCAAAGTGAACCACACTTAACCCTCCGAAAAAAGTTTATGATAGCCGGCTTATGCCGAAATAATTTCATAGAAACATCACTGTTTTCCTTTGCCACTATCAAATCATTGATTTGAGTGCAGTTGACTGGGTTTATTTTTAGCGTGCCTTCTCTTACTACATTCGTGTTTAATTTTTTATTGTTGGTTTGTACTTCAATCATATTTGTTGTTTTGATCTCAGTTTTTATATTTATATATTACTATATTAAATTTTTACACAAAAAAAAATTAACTGTTTTATAAGAAGAATGAACTACCTCGCACGAAAATTAAACTAAATGTTACTCCACATTTTGAGGAGTAAAATTTTAAAACCAGGAAATTTTAATGCCCTGTTGTACTTTTTTAACTGCAGTTCACGAAATGACATCATCTCATAGAAGAAAAAATTAACTAAAAGGAAAGAAGAAAATCATTGGTGTCAAATCATGACCAGTTGAACCATACAATAGTTCATTCTTACTATTTTTGGGAATCGTACGAAAATCTTCTTTTGCTTAAGTTCATATGGAACTTATGTGTACGGTCATTGAACTTTATACTCACGTTTAGTTCATAAAATGTTTGAGACATACTTAAAAAAAATAAGATTTCATTAAGCTGTGGAAAATTGCGACAAAAATAATAAAATTCAACTACAAGCAAATATATATATTTTTTTTTTCAATAAAAATAAGTTAACTTTAGCGTTAGTTTAACTACTGTGTACATTGAAACTTCGAAATGTGTGTTATTAAAGATTTACAGTTACAAACGAACAGTGCTTGATATAAACGAAATGAACTAAGCTTTTGAAAAAAATATTATTTTTTTATTGCAAAAATAACAATTTTATAACAAAAAAATGTTTTTGGTATAAAAGTTTGAGATTTTCGAAGAAATTCCAAAACTCTAACAAAAAAAGTAAATAATTTTAAAATATACACATAAATTTATTTAGGCGTTACTAGCATTTAACACAATTTTAAATGCATTTAAAATTTATCGTACTTAGAAATACAAATAAATATGAATATTTGCACCCTCAAAAAAAATCGCTTCTTTAACATATGTTCCAAACATATTTGGCAGGAAGCACATATATTATTGCATACTGCCGAAACATTAATATGTTTGTTATATGTGAACATATTATATGTTTGGAAGCATTTTGAGCCAAAAATATTATATGCTTGGAAGAATTTTTCCCAAACACGATTGTGTTCATTCCCTAACATACTCGTAATTTTCACTTCCACGAAATTTTTTAGTTATTGGAACCTTTCTCTGTAATACAAATAATGTTGAAGAAATTATTCACTTTTATAAATTTTTTAAATTTTACCTTTCGCCTGCACGGAGAATCGAACCGAGGACCATACAGTTTGTAAGCCAACACACTATCCACTGGGCTACGTAGCTGTTATAGTCACCAGTAGATAATTATCGTTTTAAGTTACATTTATATAGCATAGTTTGCAGCGCCCACGAGCCCATGCAAACATAACATTATTTAACAGAAACATACATTTGTTTGCCACGTGGAGCAGTGGTTAGCATGTCTGCCTTGCATGCAAAGGGTCGTGGGTTCAATCCCTGCTCCGACCGAACATTTTTTTTTTGTTTTTTTTTTTTTAATTTACACATTTATATTTATACTATATTAATTTTTTTAAATGAAACTTCGAAATGTGTGTTATTAAAGATTTATAGTCAGTAACAGTGCTTGATATAAACGAAATTGACTGATTTTTGGATAAAATATTATTTTTTATTGCAAAAATAACAATCTTGTAATAAAAAACTGTTTTTGTACAAAACTTTAAAATTTGGAAGGAATTCAAAAACTAACAAAAGAAGAACGTGGAGTCGAGTATAAACATACATACATAATTTTATAATATAAACATAAATTTATTTAGGAGTGAACAGTTTTTTACTAGCATTTAACACCATCGCTCTAAAATTCCTTTTATTTTTCTTTAATAATTCATTTTAAAGAAAATAAACTTTTTAAATTGTTTTAGCTGTAAAACTCGAACTTAATGCCCGCTTTTATATTTGATGGTGTCCGTCAACTCCTCGTGGACTACTTTTTAATAAAGAGGAACTAAAGTTTGTTTTTTTACATTTTACTGTGTAATTTTTCACTATTTCCTCCTTATTTCATTTTACTGTCCCAACTCTAAAAAGAGTATAGTGCCCTTTCGTTATTTTTATGAAGACCCCTGATTTCTTTTAACGAACCAAGAAAAAAATTGTGCCCATAATGCCAAAATGATAAACAAAACACATGTCCACACATACATAAAATGCTGCTCTCAAGGCGAAAACATAAGCTGTTTGTTTTTCAAATGTCTATTCTCTTGGTTCAGAATGTATATTCTCTTTATTCAAATTAAATAATATTTAGACTTAAACATATCAAATTTTTGGCCTTATCATAAAACAGTTTTCCGAAACAACATACAAGCGGTTTCACAGAAATTGTTCTCTTTTGACTCTTTTGCTGTGTTATATTGATATCTTTCGTCAACTCTCCCGGTTTCCATCTCTATTTCTCTCTATACTCTCTCTGTCGCTTTGAATAAAATATCACAACATATGTATGTTTAGTCGAAATTTGTAAATTTATATATGTTTGTATTCACACATATGATTTTTATGAAACATTGATACCCCAAACATAATATATTCTAACATATTAACATAGATGTCCCAAACATTTAGTGTTAGTTTAGGAACATTACATGTTCGCACTTATATATATTGTGGTTTAAAATCGTGCCCGAAACACATTTTGTTTATATCGGAACATATGAAAAACATATTTTTCTAACAGTGTGTTAATGAATAATTTTGTACTGAATATCATTTTGACCTTTAAGGTCGGTATTAAGATGACATTATCGCTCTAAAATGGCATTGTTTTCATGTTTTCTTTTCTTTAATAATTCATTTTAAAGAAAATAAACTTTTTCAATTGTTGCTTTGGATCATTCCTCGCCAAGTTATAATACAATTTGGCAAAAAAGTTCTGTTATTCTGCTTTTACAGATTCGAGTTTTTCCGCTAAAATGAAAAATAAATTTAGCGGCAAAACTCGAACTTAATGTCCGTTTTTGTTTTTGAAAGAGTCTGTCAACTTTTCTTGGACTACTTATAAATAAAGAGGAACTAAACTTTTTTTTATTTCTGAAGATCCCTTTGTAATTTTTATATATTTTCCACTGTTTTATTTTGTAATTTACTTTCTTCCTAAATGTTTTGCCTTACTCGTCGTACGTTCCGATTTCTTTTGACGAACCAAGAAAAAACAAGTATATACGGACGTAAGATCGGCCAGGCCGAATCTTATGTACCCTCCACCATGGATTGCATAGAAACTTGTACTGATGACTGTCATCCACAATCGAATTAATTGGGTTGCGGTAACACTTGTCGATGGCAAGGTATCTTAAGACTTTTTAACACCGTCTTCTCAATTGTAAGTTAATCCATACGGAGTATATATTAAACAACAAAAAAAAAAGCCAATTAAATACGTATATAATTCAGTTTGACAAAATTTTCTATAGAAATAAAATCTTGACAAAATTTTGTATAGTAATAAAATTTTGACAAAATTTTCTATACAAATAAAATTTTGACGAAACTTTCTATACAAATAAAATTTTGACAAAATTTTCTACAGAAATAAAATGTTGACAAAAATTTGCATAATAATAAAATTTTTACAAAATTTTCTATAGGAATTTGGAAGATTATTTTTGGAGATCGGCTATATATAACTATAGACCGATACGGACCAATTTTGGCATGGTTATTAGCGGCCATATACTAGTGCAATGTACCAAATTTCACCACGTATCAAATTTCAACCGGATCGGATGAATTTTGCTCCTCCAAGGGCTCCGGAGGTCAAATCTGGGGATCGCTTTAAATGGGGTTTATATAATTAAGACCGGTATGGACCAATTTTTGCATGGTTGTAAGAGACCATATACTAACACCTCGTACCAAATTTCAACCGGATCGAGTGAATTTTGCTCTTCCAAGAGGCTCCGGAGGTAAAATCTGGGGATCGATTTATGTGGGGGCTACATATAATTATGGACCGGTATGGACCAATTCCTGCATGGTTGTTAGAGACCACATACTAACACCACGTACCACATTTCAACCGAATCGGATGAATTTTGCTCTTCCATGAGGCTCCGGAGTTCAAATCTGGGTATAGGTTTATATGGGGCTATATATAATTATGGACCGATGTGGACTATTTTTTGCACGGTTGTTAGAGACCACCATGTACCAAAATTCAGCCGGATGAGATGAACTTTGCTTCTCTTAGAGGCTCCGCAAGCCAAATCTGGGGATCGGTTTATATGGGGGCTATATATAATTATGGACCGATTTCGACCAATTTTTGTATGGGTGTTTGAGGCCGTATGTTAACACCACGTACCAAATATCAACTGAATCAGATGAATTTTGGTATTCCAAGAGGCTCCGGGGATCAAATCTGGTGATCGGTTTATATGGGGGCTATATATAATTATGCACCGATGTGGACCAATTCCTGCATGGTTGTTAGAGACCATATACTAACACCATGTACCAAATTGCAGCTGGATCGGATGACATTTACTTCTCTTAGAGGCTCCGCAAGCCAAATCTGGGGATCGGTTTATATGGGGGCTATATATAATTATGGACCGATGTGGTCCAATTTTTGCATGGTTGTTAGAGACCATATAATAACACCATGTACCGGATCGGATGAAATTTGCTTCTCTTAGAGGGTCTGCAAGCCAAATCGGGGGATCGGTTTATATGGGGGCTATATATAATTATGGACCGATATGGACCAATTTTTGCATGGTTGTTAGAGACCATATAACCCTGAACAGAATACGTGATATTTTTAAAAGGGTGTTGAAAAGTATACATGAGGGTATTGTAAAACCTTCTTGATAATTTGGTAACACTATGTATAATGTACTTAAATAGAAAAAAAAATTGTTTTCTTTAATCCCTAAATTAATAGATTAATACCACTCAATTAACTTTTTATTGAAATGACATTTTCTCAATGAAATATTTAAACAAACGTTCCCTACATAAAATTCCACTAATCTAACTCATCATTTTCTACGCGTTCTTGCATTACTGATTGTGAATATTTCCATGAGGGACTCTTATTTGGCTTTAATCTGTGTTGTTACGCATTCAACTTCAATTAGGAAACGAGTTGATGTTTAACATGGAAAATGGCTACGAATGTTCGAATGAACATGAAACATGACAGAACGCCACAATACCTCTTCAAAAATAAAAATTGAATTGTTCAAATTACGGCAGAAATCGCTCACAAAACAAAGACCAAAAACGAATAATGATATAACAAAGGAAACGCTTAAACGTTAATTACTTGTGTACACACGAATGTCAGCAAAAAAAAATACAGGACTGTAAAATCGTTCATGAATGAAATAGAAGAGACCGAAACAAAGAGATAAGATCTAAAAGGACGCGAGGTAACCCCACCAATATATATCAAAATATTACAAGTTCCAATTAAGGTTTATATATAGCTTCCATATATGTATATACTACTGTGACCAAAATATATTATTTAATTTAAATTTCGTAAATATCGAACCTTTCCCATATTTGATAGTATTCTTATTACGATTTCGATTGGAATACTCGTAAAAGATGCAATATTCCCGAATTTAATTGCAAAATATGAAAGAAACTGTCATAGCTTTTGGATTCTGTATGCCTACCAATATTATGAACACGCACAGAAAAAACATGTTTGGACATGGTTGCCGCATCAATTTAATGCTTATCTAGAGTATGCAATTGTCGCGAAAACCACGTATTTTATCTTTGTAAAAATAATTTTCGAGCGGAGAAAAATAAGCATTTAAATGGTTCTCAAATGCCGCAAACATGTTCTATTATTTAAATGATCGATTCTGAGACCATTACATGTTCGGGAAAATCATGTACCTGACCATTCATTTTTTTTACTTTTTTGCTGGGAAAAAAGTATTTTTATAGGTTACGTATAAACATGTCTAGAACCATTACATGGCCATAAAGACCATGTACATCGTTTTCGTGACCATTTAATTTTATATTTTTTTTGCAGCGAAAATAATTTTATAAAAACATTTTCATTTTGCGCGTCAGTCGTGTGTTTGTTGTTTCTTGTAATGGTCGGAGAATACGGAATTACTTGGTTTTGTGTTAATTTATTTATTCAGAAGTGGCACGTGGTTTCATATCAACACAAAAAAGGAAAGTGTAATTGAAAAAATGTACCCGTTTTTTGTTATACATTTTGATATATGGTATAATTTATTTGGTTTGCAATTACATGATGTATGCATTGGTACATTTGATGGGTACGAAGTAAATATGGAATGATTACTTATTGTTGAAATTGAAACAAAATAGAGTGTGTAAAAATATGTGATGTTTGCTTGCACGACATTATACACCCAGAGAAGGAATATGATCACCTCAAACATGTTTTAAGAGCAAAATGTTATTTTTGGGTGGTGACCATGTAACATGGTTTTCGCAACCATGTTATTTCCTCGGAAATCATGTATCTGATTTCGGCAAGCAGGTTATATTTCACGAGACAATAACATTTTAGTGACAAACATGTTACATGGTCACCATACAAAAATAACATTTTGCTCTTGAAACATGTTTGAGGTGATCATATTCCTTATCTGCGTGTAAATACAAATAAAGAATGATTTCATTTATAAATAAATAAAAACCAATAAATAAATTTAATTTTGTGTTTTCTTTTCTCAAGTTGCGTCCTTTTTTCGACGACGAAAAAGTTTTTTCATAAAGATCAAAACATTTTAGGTGGTGACCATGTTCTTTTAGCTGGAAGAAACCTTTTTTTGACGAATGCCCTAACATTTTAGATTGTGACCATTGTCTTTTGATTCAAACAAAATTCTTTTTATCCATATAATAACATTTTAGATGAGGAAAGTTTTATTTTTCTTAGAACTATCTTTACTGAGCCAACATGGTTGCAGGTGAACATGTTAAATGGTCGCCGCAAAAATAGCTCCTATCATATTATTTTGCTCTTCGAATTTGATTGTGACAATCATGTTTCTTCTCTGTGTGAAATAACAATAACTTTGATATGGAACTATTATTTGAGCGGAATACAGTGAGAGCAATTTTTTCCGAAACGAAATTGGCCTTAGTGTTTTGGTAGATTTTGCAAACTATTTCCCTTCACCGATTATTCTTCTTCTATAACACCTATTTTTGATTATCTTCAGTACAGAAAGATCTGACTATTACGTAAAAAATCATACCCCGTTCCAAAGATTTTGTCTTTACTTTAAAAATTTTGGTATTGATTCCGAGCCGAAGAAGCGGAGAATACCAGTAAGGATACTTTTAAGACACAATTCTCATTTGGAGTTTGTGTACTTGCTTCTAGGAAGCAAATTTTAATTTTTCGCTTTTTCAGTTTGTTTTTCTTCATAAGCTATCAAAGTCCTTTAAAAACGAGTTGACCACAACATTATTTTCGACTTCCAGTAGAGATTATGCTATGTTTCATGTAAAAAAGTCTTTAAAATAAAGTGTTGAAAAACATGTCCTATTTTTGCTTTGTAGACAAGATGCAAAAAGACAACAAATTTAAAGACAATTTCTTTAAATGTAAAGATTTTTCCTGAGAACATTTTTTCTTTCATGTTATGATACCCATTTTTAAGTGAAATCAATTAATTAAAAGGACAATACGACTTCCTTGAAAAGTTTAATGACTTTTGGACAAGGAAAAAAACTTTATATTAGAGAAATGCGTCTTCTATGCTAAGCAAAATTTGAATTCGTATTTTAAAGACATGAAATCTTTGACTTCACGACAATATTTTTTTAAGTGCGCCAATTATCACCAGATCCGTGATAACTATATATGTCAGATATATCTAAATCTGAACCGATTTTTTCCAAAATCAATAGCGATTGTCTCTGAGCCAAAATAATACCCTATGCCAAATTTGGGGATGATCGGACTTAAACTGCGAGCTGTACTGTATAAATCAACTCAGAATTTAAATCTACGACGATCGGTATACTAAAAGATGGATCTATGACTGTACCTTCAGGGCGTTACATACAAATGCAAAAACTTATTATACCCTGTACCATAGTAGTGGCGAAGGGTATAAAAACCTTAAAAATACCCATTTAAAAAATGAGAGCAACGTCATTGTTCCAAATCACAAAATATGGACAATAATATCAATTTATAGAATAAGCTTATGTTTGTTCGCATTGGCTTCCTCGGCACGATTTATGGCCTTCAAGCGGCCCACAAAGCAGTCACACGCTGCGCGAAATTGGCTCTGAAGTATTTTGGCGCATTCGGGGTGAAACGCTGCCTTAAAAGGATCAACACTTTGGAGATTTTTAGTGCCAACCTTTATCCTCAAAATGAGAAAGCCATATTTTGGTGACCATTGAGTAGCAATAATGAAGCGAGGAGCCTCCTTTTTAAGTCTTTGTTCGTTTTAAGTCACTCACCAATGGCTGCGCTTAAGTTCTGATGGTCAATCGAAGCTGCACAATTTGGAATGGCTTCTGATCGCATAAAACCAAATTTGTTTACTTGCCACTTTCGTGGAAGCGAATAAACTCCTTGGCATCTTTCCAGTCTAACTTTTGTTGTGTATTGGAGAGCTCTTGCATTCTTTGGAAATTTTTTGACTTTAATCGAAGCGTTCTTGTGATGTTTTTAGCTCACCGGTAAGTTTTCTACCACTGCGGCGTGGATTTTGATCAAATCTGGTCTTCACTTTCTGATCATATTTGGTGTTGTTACTATTCTAATTCGACACAATACAGCAATACAAAAAGATACATCTCGCCTAAAAAACGAAGTTAAACCTTGAACATTTTCGTGCTATTATTTTTTATATTTTATATATCTAAATCTGAACCGATTTTTTCCAAAATCAATAGCGATTGTCTCTGATCCAAAATAATACCCTATGCCAAATTTGGGGATGATCGGACTTAAACTGCGAGCTGTACTGTATAAATCAACTCAGAATTTAAATCTACGACGATCGGTATACTAAAAGATGGATCTATGACTGTACCTTCAGGGCGTTACATACAAATGCAAAAACTTATTATACCCTGTACCATAGTAGTGGCGAAGGGTATAAAAACCTTAAAAATACCCATTTAAAAAATGAGAGCAAAATTGAATAAAAATAACATCCTGTGTAGTTAAAATAAAGAACATCTTTGGGAGGACACTTTCAGAAGTGGTTTTAATGTTGCCCCTTTAGAAGAACTTCCAGTTTTTTGATGGGAAGTTTTAAGATACCTTGCCATCGGCAAGTGTTACCGCAACCCAAGTATTCGATTGTGGATTACAGCATTTAGTAGAAGTTTCTACGCATTCCATGGTGGAGGGCACATGAGATTCGTCCTGGCCGAACTTACGGCCGTATATACTTGTTGCACTTAAAAATATCGTGTTAAAAAATCCAACTGGATAGATACAAATGGTGTCCAAATTGGTGGCAGCTGTTTCGTATTCCAACATCGTATAACATTCTTTGCTTTCCATAGCACCACCAAAATTAGTATTAAATATATTACTATTAAATATAATATAACTAAATCATTTCTACTCCAATGATCCTTTAATTTATTTCTATAATTAAAAGGACTTTGTATGATAAGATTACAAAACAATTTTTATCGATCTACTTTTATGAGTAAGACCATGGAAGCTTCCCCGAATAAATTTCTGATTTGCAACAAGTGTAATTCTCTCTCATAGAATATTATCTTCGCATATCTTGGTCAGCATCCTGGTATCATCCTTTCTATCCGAATGGCATGTCCAGTAGAATTGTGTATATTTTTGTGTGTGGTTGGGGGCGCTGTGCTATTTGTAATACTGAAAAAAAATCTGGCCTCTTACATTTGATGTTAAGATTTGAGAAGCTAGGACACTGCAATGCTTTTGGGGGAGATGAAAAAGGATTTAGAATCAATTTAAATAATACAAAAGGATCAGACCCTAAAAAATATTCAAACATTCACAACACTCAGCATTCATTCAATCCTGTAAATACAGAAAGACACTTCAAGATGAATAACATTGGTTACGTATATGAAAAAAGTTAGATAATTCGATCTCAAGTTGAAAAATTCTTTTCTATTTGATGAAAAAAAAAACGTATGTGAAATTGTTTATTTGGATTTGTTGGGCGCAGAATATTCCTTATGTAATCTGATTGTAAGTATGTCTAAGATCTTCTCTGGCATCACTTGAGAAATATCTCCCATAATAATTCAAATTTAGATATAGATCCAATAAATACACAAGTATTGGCTTAGTTTCACGCTACGGTATTAAATTCGTTTTTTTTTTTGCTTTGCAGTCAAGATACAAAAAGTCAACAAATTTAAAAATGATTTCATTAATATTGAAGAATTTTTCAGAATTATTAAATTCAAGTTGACCTTAGTCAAACAAAATTTTCTTTCACATTTTATTTGAATATAAGGAAAAAACGTCGTCATTGTTCCAAATCACAAAATATGGACAATAATATCAATTTATAGAATAAGCTTATGTTTGTTCGCATTGGCTTCCTCGGCACGAATTATGGCCTTCAAGCGGCCCACATAGCAGTCACACGCTGCGCGAAATTGGCTCTGAAGTATTTTGGCGCATTCGGGGTGAAACGCTGCCTTAAAAGGATCAACACTTTGAAGATTTTTAGTGCCAACCTTTATCCTCAAAATGAGAAAGCCATATTTTGGTGACCATTGAGTAGCAATAATGAAGCGAGGAGCCTCCTTTTTAAGTCTTTGTTCGTTTTAAGTCACTCACCAATGGCTGCGCTTAAGTTCTGATGGTCAATCGAAGCTGCACAATTTGGAATGGCTTCTGATCGGATAAAACCAAATTTGTTAACTTGCCACTTTCGTGCAAGCAAATAAACTCCTTGGCATCTTTCCAGTCTTTCCAGTCTTGTTGTGTATTGGTGAGCTCTTGCATTCTTTGGAACTTCATTGACTTTAATCTAAGCGTTTTTGTGATGTTTTTAGCTCACCGGTAAGTTTTCTACCACTGCGGCGTGGATTTTGATCAAATCTGGTCTTCACTTTCTGATCATATTTGGTGTTGTTACTATTCTAATTCGACACAATACTGCAATACAAAAAGATTCATCTCGCCTAAAAAACGAAGTTAAACCTTGAACATTTTGGTGCTATTATTTTTTAAAACTTTCGACGTGGAGTAGCTTGCGTTGGCATGAATTAAATTCAATTATGGGCAATCTCCGTGATAGGACGACACCCAATTTCAAGTCGAATCACTTAATTATGAAGACACAACGACTTCATTGAAAACTTAGTTGATTTTTGGACATAGAAAAAGGTTTTATATTGGAGAATTGCGTAATCTATGCTTAGCAAAATTCGCATTCATATTTTAAGTAGATGACATTTTTGTCCTGAAGGCAATATTTTTTTCAGTATGGATACCTTTGATCATATAATGTAAAAAGAGAATGAAAATTCAGTAGATGAAATCTGTATTCTTATTTTAAATTTATAGAGCATAGATTTACATCTCCGTAAAACATTTCTTTATTTTATGCAAATGGGCCGTATCGGTCCACTCTTATGTATAGCCCCCATATAAACCGACCTCCAGATATGACTTGCGGAACCTCTTGGAGGAGCAAAATTCATCTCATACAATCCGGTTGAAATTTGGTACGTGGTGTAAGCATATGATCTCTAACAACCATGCAAAAATTGGTCCATATCGGTCCATAATTATATAAAGCCCCCATATAAACCGATCCTCAGATTTGACCTCCGTAGCCTCTTGGAAGAGCAAAATTTATCCGATCTGGTTGAAACTTGGTACGTGGTGTTAGTATATGGGCGTTAACAACCATGCCTATCTAGGTCCACATCGGTCTACATTTTTATATATAAAGAGTGGTTAAATTGTAAGGGCCTATGTTGAATGTGAACCACACCTAAACGCCAAGTTTTTTTCCGAATTTTATTTGGCATTTCTCTATTTCAGATTTACTCAATTTGAACCATGGAGAGATACACAATCCAACAACGTGTTAAATGGTTCCAAGATATGGCAACAGTGGATGATCAATTTTCGAAGAAAGTCATCTTCAGTGATGAGGCACATTTTCACCTCAGTGGATTCGTCAATAAACAGAATTGCCGCATTTGGGCGAATTAGAATCCAAGAGTGATTGTCGAAAAACCAATGCACCCACAAAGAGTGACTGTTTGGTGCGGTTTATGGGCTGGCGGCATCATCGGGTCGTATTTTTTCCAAAATGAGGCCGGTCAGGCAGTTACAGTGAATGGTGTTCGCTATCGTGAGATAATAACGAACTTTTTATGGCCCGAATTGGAAGATATGGATGTGGACGATATGTGGTTTCAGCAGGACGGCGCCACTTGCCACACAGCTAACGAAACAATGGCTCTTTTGCGCTACAAATTATATGGCCGTGTTATCTCACGTAATGGCGATGTCAATTGGCCGCCAAGATCATGTGATTTGACACCGTTGAACTTTTTTCTTTGGGGTTATTTGAAAGAAAAGGTGTACGACGATAAACCAGCAACAATTCAAGAGCTAAAGGATGAAATAATTCGGCACATTAACGGCATAGAACCTCCATTATGCCTCAGCGTCATCGAAAATTTGGACCATCGGATGAAGGTGTGCCACCGAGGTCGCGGTGCCCATTTGGCCGATATTTTGTTCCATACATAATTGAGTAATACCAATATATCATAATAAAATAAAATTACAATAATTTCCTAAATAGTTTGTGTTTTATTCAAAATCAACATCGGCCCTTGAAATTTTAACCACCCTTTAGATAAACCCACAACAAAAATTGGCCCATATCGGTTCATAATTGTATATAGCCCGCATTACCGCGCAAAAGTCCATGTCGGTTCGTAATTATTTATAGACTTACCTATATATACCTTTTTTGTCTAATATATACGACGTATGGACTAAGTTACAATTCAGAAGACGATTTAAGAAGTTTTAAGTACCTTGCCATCGGTAAGTATTACCACAACCCAAGTAATTCGATTGTGGATGATAGTCTTTCGTAGAAGTTTCTACTCAATCCATGGTGGTGGGTACATAAGAACTTATGGCCGTACACGCAAAAAAATAATTCTTTCCTCCCAAACGAAATTTTAGACAAACAAAGTTCGTTTCTCATTTGCTTTTCGCTGTAAGGAAGTGTATTTGGAAGAAAAGTATATACTTTTTGTGATAAACGTTTATTCTTTTCCAGGATGTAAAAACAATTTCATAAAGACTAGCTCAAAAACAAAAACATTATTTTCTTGCTAATTGCATTGTCCCTCACATCTTTCTCACATCCACGAGGATTTTTAGTTCTTAACACCTTTTCCTGTAATACCAACAATGTAGAAGAAATTATACGATTTTATAAATTTTTAAAATTTTTTTACCTTTCGCCTGGACGGAGAATCGAACCGCGGACCATGCACATTGTAAGCCAACACACTAACCACTGAGCTATGTACCTGTTATGGTCATCAATAGATAAATATCCATATAAGTTATATTTATATAGCATAGCTTGCGGCGCCCACGAACCGAATAAACAAAGTTTATTTAACAGAAACAAACATTTAGTTTGGCACCGTGGAGCAGTGGTAGCTACGTCCGACTCTCATGCCAAGGGTCGTGGGTTCGATCCCTGCTTCGGCCAAAGTTTTTTTTTTGCTTTTGTTTTTTTTTTACATATATTCCAGATATATTCGGAAGATTCCGAAAAAATGTTCAACATTACATTGTAGTATATTAAATTTTGAACTGTAAACTGTGTCTTATTAAAGACCTAAAGTCGGAAAAGAACAGTGTTTGATATAAACGAAATGGACTGTGTTGTTATTTCAAAAATAACTTTTTTTATTGAAAAAATAAAAATTTTGTAACAAACGAATTTTTTTGGTGATAAAAGTTTAAAATTTTCGAAGCAATTCAAAAAACTCTAACAAAAGAAAAACGTTTTCGGTACACGTTTTCCAAACGTTTTTTTTTCTTTGCGTGTATATACTTGTTTTTTTTTTTCTTTCTTTCTTTTTTAACGAAACCACTGTCCAAATGGATAAAAGAGAAAACAATTGTGTATCTTCCGAATGCCGATGGAGTGTCTGGTCTTGGCTTTGAAGTTATTTCTTAATGCTGATGCCACTGCTTCTGTTTATCTAACCTCAAAAAAGTAGAGGTGATGTTTAAATGCAAATTGCTGCTAAATCCCTTACATTACAAACATTCAAGTATGAGAAGAAAACAACTCAACAAAAACACCAAATGAATATGGCCTCACACACACACACACCCACAAAAGATGTAAGCCAACCAAATAAGGAAAATACTCTGACAAATCTTATTATAACAATACTAAGTAAACATACAGTCAGGGGGCAGGTCATATAAACGAAACGAAAAAGTTCTGCTTAGCTGACTTACGCATTGCCATAGACCATAACCCTTTCCTTTAGTTAGCCCGGATTTAGAAGAAAATAAGAAATCTTGAGTATCCTAAACCAAGGATGTCATACAATCAAAAAATATAGGATTAAAGATGCTAGGGACAGGGGCAAGAGAGGATGGGGTGTGTGTGTGTGTGTACTCTTGTGGTAAAGTCAATCATTTTGTGCAACCACCTAAAGATATTTAAGGGCTTTTTTCTTTGACCCAGCTTTGCTTCAAAATGTGAATCTCCATACAAATACTTAAGATTACTGCAAATATTAAATATCTACGAACGCAACCAAACACGCAGATTGACCCTTTTTTACCGAGACAAACAAAGTAATGAAAAATTTTAGGGGAATAGAAATAACAATAAAACACAACAATGGATTTCGAAAATGTTTTCTTCATGGGTTTTAAAAGAAGCAACGTCATAGATGTATAAAAATTTTATGACAACAATAGAAACTGTGGGATAAATTTCTTCCTTTGAAGATAAGGGGATGCGGATGTCCTAAAGATTTGCAAAGCAATTCTATGATGGTTCCATTTCTTTTATTAAGAGTAACGAAATTGTGTGGTGGTACGATTGTCTTTTGTGAGCAAAGAAAACAAAAACACACATAGCATGAAAGAGTGCATTTGCTCTAAAGTATAAAACTTCATGTAATTGTATACATGTAAATATATCTTTCGAACAAGACCATGTAGGGTCAAAACTTCTATAGAAGGAAGTAAAAAACGGCAGCTGATATGATCAAAACTCACACTCTGTTAGCCATGGATTTTAATTGTTAAACAGTGCTGTCCAAAATCTTTACAATATAAACACATCAGTTTGTGGATATACATTTAAAATTGGTCTAGTTAGTAAATATAAACAGAAAAAATATTTTTCATCTTCGATCTTGAAATTTTTTCTTTGATTGATAGTATCGAATTAAAAACCAAATGAGTAAAGTAGAAAGTCGGCCAGGGTCGACTATATCATACCCTAAACCACCCCCACTGAATTAGTAAACATAAGCATTTGTGGGGTATCATTGGTATAGGTTTAGGAGATAAACCTCATTTCCATATTTAAGAACATTAAGGGGTACATATTTATGGGAGTTTTATCGCAATCTGAACAGAAATGTCTGATATTAGGAGCTCTAGCTGATTTTGCACATACAGAGTTAGTATGTCATTAATATTAAATATTATTAACAAATGCAAATTTGTGAAAGTCGCGCAATATTATTATATAAGGCTACCTATAAATCTAAATACGATCGGCTACTAGATCAAAATTTGAAATTTGAGAAACATTGATTAATAAATAAGTGTATTATGGCCAGCTTTGGGAAAATCGAGCGTTGCATATGTATGAGAGCTATATCTAAATCTGAACCGATTTAGATAATATTTAGTAGGTTACCTTGTGCTATTTGAGTAAGTGTAATGCAATTTTTTTTTGCTTATCGACCATTTTTCTTCTCTTGTGTAAATTGTTGTTTATTACATTATTGATTCAATTTGCTTTTTTCTCAGTGTAAAATATTACCTTGGCCATTTTGAAATAAATCCCTTTTAAATCCACACTGTCCAGGAAAAAATTTCATTCTTTTCAAATAAACTCAGTTACCGACATAAAATATTGTTTATACAGTACTACAGCGCAATTTGACGAGGGACATAAAAGTGTACCATGCACTAGTACGAATCGTACGCCTAATTGTCAATGACAAATTAATCTGTAATTTATTTTCGTGGTCAGAGAGAAACAAACTTCCTTTTTCAAAGAATCGCGAATCGAAGTAGACACAAAAGGCAAAAAGTAATTTTTGAGGAAAAAGTCTTGATTTAAAATCTTTATTATATTGTGTCATCCCCACACGTTCTTCATTGAAAATAATATATTATCGCGACTCAAAAATCTCAACAAAGATTATTAAGGTATTTTTTGAGAAAATCCAATGGTTTCGCCATGAAACAATATTAAAGAAAAATTTTCTTTTCTAGACCATACAAGTCTGGACTCCAGAAAATTTAAAATAGCCAATTTAATTGGAAATTTCATCATACTGATCGGCTTAATTTATTGGGAAATCGAAATTAAATTTTATTTATATAAAATTTGTTTCCCACGTTTAGGGGTAAGTTCAAAGACTTTGCACATTGAAAAGGGAAAAAGTGCTAAAACCACCTTAAATATTTATTAACAGATCTGGCGAAATCCTGCCCAGGAGCTCTCTCCAGCGTACCAGATCCCAATAATTAAATTTTGGTACTCATAAATATTTTGGGAGGCATAATCCGTAGGGGAATACAAACCAAATCGCTAAAGAGATGTTTCTAGACGACCATTAAAATTCCAAATGCACAACACAGTTTTACTAGACTACGGTTGTGATTAAATGAACCAACTTTAGTTAACTTTCTCAAAATCCTCGGAGCGTCTTTACTTAATGTGTCAGCAGAAATAGTTATCCAGCATCAACTGCCTATGGTAATAATTTTTAAGATCTGAGAGTCTTAACAGGCGCTCAAGTATCATGTCTCCAGTTCAGAAAATTCTACCATAAATGCAGCAGAAATCCAGTCAAAATTCAACATCGTAAACCTACAAAAATCTATCCAATTGATAGTCTACATGTCTCTTATCTATAAAATTTAAATCAACAATTTTCAACAAATCCAAAGTTCGATTTCGTAACACTGTGCAGTATGTAACATGAACATTCCATAAGGGTCATACATTTTGCAAGCAAATGCATAATTATATTTTATTAACAGCGTTATAACAGCAGCCACCATCATCTGTCGCTGAGGCCTCATCGGAGAAATGGTTTGGTGAGTAACAAAAACAAAATTAGTGTATATTTCGATTTGCTTGCATTTTAAATTTATTTATGAATTACCACCAAAAATAGTAAAAATCAAGGTATGTTGTTGTTGGCGATCAAAAATTTTATTTGCACTTTGCATATACATTTGTAAGCATAGCTAAAGTGTAACTATGTGACAATGTCAAGAATTTATTTACTCTCCTCCTTGCTCATTTTCTGTGTCTTCTCCATTCATACTTTGGTCATGTGCATTTTTGTTCAATTTCATTCATTTTTTTGCCATACTCCAATTTTTACTATTTCATAAGTACTCTTGTTTATTAATTTGATCTTTTTATGCAAATTCATAACATTGGTAAAATTTAACGAATTAAGTGAACAGAAAAATTTTAAACAGTGTTAAGACTCCAACGTTATTATTTTTGTTTTTCTTGAAATATATCGGAATTGAATATATCCACAAATAGAAAAAATTTTTATATTAATATAGTAATTATTAGATTATCGTAGGAAATTTATGCTAAAACGCTAATATTATTGTAGTTTCTGAACTTTTCTATTTTCACTAATTTTTCGGTTACATATAAACTATGAATATATATACGTCATCATTGACTAATGTTATTTCGAAAATTAACTTCCAACATAAAATTGTGTTTTGAAATAAAATTATGAATTTTCATGGAATTATTATGAATAACTAAACTTCTTTGAGTTTTTCCTGTATGGTATAGAAGGTTAGGGTACGACAGAATGTGGGTTCCTGGTAATTTCTATATTTAATTATCGCCCCAGGAATATGGTAGGAGCGGGTTAAGAGGCGAAGATCTCTGTCCATCTGGGAGATCATTTTATAATAGCAATTTAAAGTCAATAGCTCGCATTTTTTCTTTCAATCTCATATTTTAACCATCGAGGGGCTTTCTTCTATTTGTATTTTGTGTGAACTATGGTTATATAGGTCCATTTAAAATTAAAGTTAATTTTATTTAGTTGTCAGGGAGTCTATAATAATGTGTGATGTAAATAGCCTGAGATCGGTAATTAGAAGACAAGAATCCCCCCAAATCCCGACTGTTAGCAAGTGTATTAATGGCTCCCGTCGTCTTCTAATATTGAATCTTGATTTTTAGAAAATATAGGGAGTTGTTGAAGGGCAACGTTTGTACCTATCATTGAATATACAGGGCGTGTCACAATGTGTACACACTTTTCTAATATATTCGTCCACGGTACATTACATAAGATCGGGTAATAAATAAGGGTTTTATGGCCACATTTGGGAAAATCGGGCGATGCACATATTAGGGAGCTATGTCTAAATCTTAACCGATTTGGATGATATTTTGCAGGTTTGGTTGATACCACAGAAGGTTGCATTTTCCTTTATTTGAGTAAGATCGGGTAATAAATAAGGGTTTTATGGCCAAATTTGGGAAAATCGGCGATAAATATATATGGGAGCTATATCTTAAACTGAACCGATTTCGATGAAATTTTTCAGACTTAAAGGGTGATAAAAAAGATTACTTTGTGCCAACTTTGACGATGGTAAAGAAGCTCAGCGTGACCCTATTTGTCGAAATCGGGCGATACATATATATGGGAGTTATATCTAATTTTGGTCCGATTTCTTCCAAATGCAATACCAATTCCAGTACCAAATTTCATCAAAATCGGTTAATAACTACAACCGGAATCCTGCAAACAACAAATACATGGACAGACGGACGGACACCAAAGGCTAGATCGACTCAGGAGGTGATTCTGAGGCAGATGGTATATAATCCAAAAATGTAAGCACTATATTTTGTTAATTTTTTTTGTTTTGTCTATTTTTTATTTTTTGGTCAAAAGCAACAAATTAGGGATCTATAGTACAAACCAATAATCGATTGTTCGACTTTTAGATTTTTGACTTTTAATCAAAAATCGATGTTCGATTATTTTTACCAAAATTCGAATATTCGATTTTTCATAATCAAGTTTCATAGAAATAACTATTATACAAAATATTCGATTTTATGAAATCTATTTGTCTTTTTGCGAGTGTTATCAACAATAGTTGGAGAGAAATGCCAAAATTAGTGTTCCAGTCAAACGTATTTTTTTTCAATTTGTTTAATATACTTGTAAAATGTTCAATATAAAATGTTTAAGTAGTACGAATCATTTATCATTATTTTCCAAATAATTACCCCTATAAGTTCAAAGAAATTGAAAACACAAAAGATTCATTTCTATCAATTTGATATTTTATTTAATCAAATCAGAATTTTTATTCTTATTGGTAATAGAATTCCATAAATAAAAATTAAGAAATATGTGATCGTTTCCTTACATCTGGGTACATTTCAACTCAATTGGAACCAATGAATAAAACTTTAAAATCGATTTTTGATAGTCAGAATTAAAAAATAGTTCAAAATCTAAAATCGATTTTGCGATTATTTTTAGGTTAATAAGCGATTTCGATTATTTTAGATACTTCATTAATCGATGTTCGATTTATAGATCCCAAATGTCGAAATTGGCTACCGTTGGCAAATGGCCGATAAAGCCATCAACGCTACACGAAAGTGGCTTTGTGGTATTTTGGCTCATTTGCGGCGAAGCGCCGCCTTGAGATGGCGAACACTTTTGTATTTTTAGTGGCAACCTTACTGCTCCAGGCAAAAGTTCAAGGGATTAACATCGGGAATTTTGGGGGCCAATATGTATTGATATGGGTGAAATACCATGGGACTATAGAAATGGGAGTTTAACTCTAATCACGCTGCAACTCTCAATAACGAAGACTTGTTTTATGTGTAGTACAGCGTTGCCAATTTAGCTTTTTTCCCGCTAGATTTGGCTTTTTTTGAAGACGTTTAGCGGGAAAAAAATGCATTTAGCTTTTAGCTTTTTTTCTGGCTTTTTTTCATGACCCTTTTAGCTATTTTTGGCTTTTTTTATTTTCGACATGTTCCTATTGAAATATGGATAAAACTTCGTTTTTATCTAAGTCTTGCTGCCAGAATAAGGTTTTCCGCATATTTCAAAGCTCAATTGAAGCCTTAATAATTATTCCAGCCATTATGCGGGCATTTTTGCAGCAAATACACCTTGATGTAAAGTTTTTTTCCTCGTATTCATAAAAGTTATCGTAAACTTTAAACCTACTATTACCATACACATTCCTTATATAAACTGTCAGTAAATTATTAGGAATAATAGCATTTGACTCGTTTATCCTTTTTATGTTATTTTAATACGTATTCTAAAGTTATTATGATATTACTAAATTAAAATAGTGGATGTGAATTGCTTTGTACACTGAAAAAATATTGTCATGAGGCCAAAGATTTCATGTCTTTAAAATACGAACGCGAATTTTGGTTATAATAGCATTTGTGAATTTCTCTTATATGTTATAAACTGTTTTCCTTGTCCAAAAGCCGATAAATTCGTTTTGTCCTTATAGTTAAGTGATTCAACTTAAAAATGGGTATCTTTTCATGAAAGCAGGCTAGGGTCAATTCTAAAAAATTCTTAAAATTAATTAAATAGTCTTTAAATTTGTGGAGTTTTTGTATCTTGACCACAAACCAAAATAGCGTTCAAAAATAGAAGAGGTTTTTCAACATTTTATTTTAAAAACGTATACACAGAATAATTTCTACTTAAAGTCGAGTCTGAATTTGAAAATTTAAGTTGTCGTTAGCACATTTTTAAAGCACTGTGATAGCTCATGAAGAAAAAGCTGAAAAAACGAATAAATTCAAATTTGACTCTGAATCAATACCAAAATCATTAGTGTACAAAATCTTTGGAACAGAACATAGAAATAATTAAGGAAATAAAGTTTTGAATGTGGTATTATTTTTTTAACATCAAAAAAATGCAATAAAAATTCGTAGTGATAGGATCAAAACAAATCTGCTATTTATTAATGGAATGGATTTACATTTACGAAAATTGGACAATAGGTTTGTATGGGAAATTTTCGAATAAAAGTTATTCAGTATAAACTTGCAAGACAGTTAGAATGGGTTTTATTCTCTTGGGTAATATTAGGTGAAGTGTACACGATCACGAATTTATCATTAATTCAGTTAAAACGAAATATATTGATATTTTCTAATGCAGTTCTATGCGACATTGGACTTGTTGACGATTAATAGCTGATAATTGCAAGTTTACCGGGAAAAAAGTTTTTTACTAGGAAATATAAATGAAGGACTTGTGATAGTAATCAAAATGTATCGAGTATGCAAACAGAGCTAATATGACATAGATTTTCTTACAGTCTCACAGAAATGGAAATAAAATGAATACAATTAAAATAATATGCATTTTAAGTGAAATAAAGCCTTTAGGTTTGTTAAATTTCAATCAAAAATGTGACTTTTGATACAAAAAAATTTAGCTTTTTTTCTAGCTATTTTTTAAATTTTTTAGCTTTTTTTGGCTAGTTTTTTGGACAAATCTAGCGGTTTTTGGCGAAACAATTCTGGCAACGCTGGTGTAGTAGTAGATTAGATTAGAACACGGGTTGAATTGATTCATTTCAAACCCTCAAAAAAAAAAACGATTCTGCATTCAAGCATATAACGAAGACTTGTTTTATGTGTAGTAGTAGATTAGATTAGAACACGGGTTGAATTGATCCATTTCAAACCCTCAAAAAAAAAAAAAAAAAAAAAAACGATTATGTAACATATACTCCCAAACACATTCTGCTTCAAGCATATATATTTTGAGGATTGGTCCAAACAACATATTTTTTGTATTGGACTGAATAGTCTAAGTGAGCCTAAAACTTAATCGGGCTGCCACTTTAACCTAACCTTTATTGTGCAAACATATCATATTTCACCTAAGGCGTACACTGCACTATAGGCGGAAATTGCAAATTTGCGCTAAATATTATTTACAATCAATCTAGTATCTCCAAACATTGTATTTCGACATTTCTTATGAAAATCAAATGTTACCAACAAAGAGGGTTGTCAATCCCCCTTATTCCAGGTGCGTTACTACACGCAAAGAGACGCAAAAGCGTTGGAAAACGTGTACCGAAAACGTTTTTCTTTTGTTAGAGTTTTTTGAATTTCTTCGAAAATGTTTAACTTTTATCACCAAAAAATCGTTTGTTACAAAATTTTTATTTTTTCAATAAAAAAAATATTTTTGAACCAACAACACAGTCCATTTCGTTTATATCAAGCACGGTTCTTTTCTAACTTTAAGTCTTTAATAAGACACATTTTACAGTTGATAGTAAAAATTTAATATAGTAGTATGTAATGTTGAAAATCTTTTCGGAATTTTCCGAAAATATCTGGAATATATGTAAAAAAAAGATTGTTTTTGGAGTTAGTCTTTATGATTTTTTTTTTCATCCTGGAAAAGAATAAACGTTTATCACAAAAAGTATATACGTTTCTCCCAAAGAAACTTCCTTACAGCGAAAAGGAAATGAGAAACGAACTTTGTTTTCTAAAATTTCGTTTGGGAGGAAATAATTATTTTTTTGCGTGTATAGAGGGGTCGAAATTTTAATTCCACTTGGAATACTATAGAATATACTCATATATGGAGTTTAATTTATACTTGCTTATTTTCCTCATTAAGAAAGCGCCTTATGCCCAGAACTTGATGTAATTAGTATAACCCCTTTGTCATTTTATTAAATTTATTTTATTAAGGTCTTTATTTTACCAATCTTTTATTAAGATTAAACAGATATTAACCATTAAAATCACTTTCTTCGGCATCTAATTCTAATTCCGTCCGTCTGTGTTTGTTGTTCGCAGGATTCCGGTCGCAATTATTAACCGATTTTGATAAAATTTGGTACAACGTGTTTTCCTGGTAAAAGGACAGACATTGTTGAATTTTGGAAAAAAAATTGGATCAAAGTTAGATATAGTCCCCATATATATGTATCGCCCGATTTCGACAAATTAAATCATACTGCGCTTATTTACTAACCGATTGTCTTCAAATTTAACACAAAGTCATTTTTTAAAGTACCCTTAAATTCGGGTCAGATTTAGTTATAGCTCCCATATATATGTATAGCCCAATTTTGCCCATTTGACCATTATTTTGGTTCTCTTGTGGCTTTCACACTTCCTTTTAATATAGTTATTTGTGTTTTAACTAATTAGCTTAATTCTTCGTCAATTTTATGTGGTATTTAAATTTTCCAAGAAGTAAATATAGCATTTTTATTTTTTTTGTTTTGCTATTCAGCCAAAATGATAATAATTAGCTATTTTTATCTTCACGATTTCTAGAAAAATTACATTTATTTTAGTATAGGCAAGTTTGGGCTGACAAACTTTACATCACGTAAAAGTATACTTCCTCACGAACAATAACAAGCAAAGATTTTCATTAACAATTGTTAACAAATCTAGTTCTATTCCTCGCAAATTAAGGTATGCACAAAAATTTTCACAAGTAAACAGCGTTATTGAAACTACAAATTCAAGTCCAAAAACAACATTTTGAACTAAGAATCCTCCTCTTAGAATCCACATTAAAATTTTTCTTTATTCAATTTTATTGCGAAAAAAATTAAGCACGAATATTTAAATTTTTACTTTACTTGAGTACACGCAACTTGTATAAATTTGGGTAAACATTGGCAGCTTTTTTCTCATGAACAGGGTTGTCAAATTTTAAAATAACTTTCGATTAGTACTTTCACGACTGTTTTTCATATGTTTGGGTATAAACATTATATGTTTGGAACTCAAATTTTTAAACACAATATTTTTGGGACATATATGTTAATATGTTAGAACATATTATGTTTGGGACATAAAAGTTTGTAAACATAATATGCTTGGATTCAAACATATATTAATTTAGAAATAGCCCATAAACATATATGTGTTTACAAAGAGAGACAAAGTGTATGCTGGAAGTAAAATAATGAAAGTAACCAATTGGCGCATTACAAATATATATACACAAAGAAAATTTCATTAAATATTGGAAAAATACTACGTGTGAATATAAACAAGTATAAATTTACATATTATGAGTAAACATATATATGTTGTGATATAAGACTTCGCCAAAAATTGTATATGCTTAAGTAAAATATTAAAATGAGTATTCGGAGAGAAAATTCATTCGGAACCAAGATAAAATATATTTGAAAAAAGGAGCATGAGTTTTGTTTATCATTTTCGCATTACGGGCACAATTTTTTTGTTTCGTCAAAAAAAAAATCGGATCGTAGGACGAGTAAGTCAAAATATTCATACAAAGGTAATTAAAGGGATCTTCATAAAAACTAACGAAAGGGCACTATACACTGAACAAAAAGCATATCCGGTTCCAAAGATTGTGTTTCCACTTTAACAATTTCGGTATTGATTCCGAACCAAAGAAGCGGAGAATACAAGTAAGGATGCTTTTAAGACACAATTCTCTTTTAAATGGGGTTTTGTGTACTTGACTCTACGAAGCACATTTCAGTTTTTAGCTTTTTCAGCTTTTTTTTCATATGCTATAAAATGTCCGTTAAAAACAAGACTTCCAGTAGAAATTATGCTATGTTTCAAGTAAAAAATGTCTTTAAAATAAAGTATTGAAAAACATATCCTATTTTTTAATGATTTTTGCCTTGTAGTCAAGATGCAAAAATTCAACAAATTTAAAGACAGTTTCATTAATTTTAAAGAATTTTTCTGAATTATTAAAGTCAAGATGACCTTAGTCCAACAATTTGTTCTTTCATGTTATGATACTCATTTTTAAGTCAAATCACTTAATTATAACGACAACACGACTTCATTGAAAGTATCGACCTTTGAACATGGAAAAAAACTTTATATTAGAGAAATGCGTCTTCTAAGCTAAGCAAAAGTTGTATTCTTATTTTAAGGACATGAACTCTTTGGCCTCACGACAATATTTTTTCAGTGCACTCTTTTTATACCCTCCACCATAGAATGGGGGTATATTAACTTTGTCATTCCGTTTGTAACACATCGAAATATTGCTCTAAGACCCCATAAAGTATATATATTCTGGGTCGTGGTGAAATTCTGAGTCGATCTAAGCATGTCCGTCCGTCCGTCCGTCTGTCCGTCTGTCCGTCTGTCCGTCTGTCCGTCCGTCCGTCTGTCCGTCTGTCCGGCTGTCCGTCCGTCTGTGGAAATCACGCTTACTTCCGAACGAAACAAGCTATCGACTTGAAACTTGGCACAAGTAGTTGTTATTGATGTAGGTCGGATGGTATTGAAAATGGGCCATATCGGACCACGTTTACGTATAGCCCCCATATAAACCGATCCCCAAATTTGGCTTGGGGAGCCTCCCGGAGCAGCAAAATTCATCCGATCCTGTTGAAATTTGGTACGTGGTCTTAGTATACGGTATCTAACAACCATGCAAAAATTGGTCCATATCGGTCCATAATTATATATAGCCCCCATATAAACCGATCCCCAGATTTGACCTCCGGAGCCTCTTGGAGGGGCAAAATTCATCCGATCTGATTGAAATTTGGTACCTGATGTTAGTATATGGTATCTAGCAACCATGCAAAAATTGGTCCATATCGGTCAATAATTATATATAGCCCCCATATAAACCGATCCCCAGATTTGACCTCCGGAGACTTTTGGAGGGGCAAAATTCATCCGATCCGGTTGACATTTGGTACCTGATGTTAGTATACGGCCTCTAACAACCATGCAAAAATTGGTCCATATCGGTCCATAATTATATATAGCCCCCATATAAACCGATCCCCAGATTTGACCTCCGGAGCCTCTTGGAAGAGCAAAATTCATCCGATACGGTTGAAATTTGGTACATTTTGTCAATATATGGCCTCTAACAGCCATGTAAAAATTGGTCCATATCGGTCTTAAGTTATATATAGCCGATGACTTATTACACAAAAATTGGTCCATATCGCCAAAAATAATCTACCAAAACTTTATTTCCATACAAAATTTTGTCAAATTTTATTACTATAGAAAGTTTTGTCAAAATTTCATTTCTATAGAAAGTTTTGTCAAAAGTTTATTTCTATACAAATGTTTGTCAAAATTTTATTTCCATAGAAAATTTTGTCAAAATTTTATTTCTATAGAAAATTTTTGTAATCTACCAAAACTTTATTTCCATAGAAAATTTTGTCAAATTTTATTACTATAGAAAGTTTTGTTAAAATTTCATTTCTATAGAAAGTTTTGTCAAAAGTTTATTTCTATAGAAATGTTTGTCAAAAGTTTATTTCTATAGAAAATTTTGTAAAAAATTTATTTCTGTAGAAAATTTTGTCAACATTTTATTTCTATACAAAATTTTGTCAAAATTTTATTTTTATACAAAAACTTTGTCAACATTTTATTTCTATAGAAATTTTTGTCAAAATTGTATTGCTATAGAAAATTTTGTCAACATTTTACTTCCATAGAAAATTTTGTCAACATTTTATTTCTATAGAAAATTTTGTCAAGTTTTTATTTCTATAGAAAATTTCGTCAAATTTTTATTTCTATAGAAAAATTTGTCAAAATTTTATTTCTATAGAAAATTTTGTCAAGGTTTCATTTCTATAGAAAATTTTGTCAAAATTTTATTTCTATAGAAAATTTTGTCAAACTAGATTATATACGTATTTAATCGGCCTTTTTTGTTTAATATATACCCCGTATGGGCTAACTTACAATTTAGAAGACAGTGTTAAAAAGTTTTACGATACCTTGCCATTGGCAAGTGTTATCGCAACCCAAGTAATTCGATTGTGGATGGCAGCCTTTAGTAGAAGTTCCTACGCAATCCATGGTGGAGGGTACATAAGATTCGGCCTGGCCGAACTTACGGCCGTATATACTTGTTAGAGTTGTGAATGTAAAATGAAAACAGGGCGAAACAGTGAAAACTTAAACAGTAAGATCTATAAAAACAAAGATTAGTTCCTCTTAATTAATGAGTAGTCTGAGGAGTTGACGGATTTTTTCGAAAATAAAAGCGAGCATTGAGTTCGAGTTTTTCCGCTAAAATTATTTCTCATTTTAGCGGCAAAACCAGAATAACATTACAACTTTTTTCGGTAAATTGTATTATAACATGGTGGGGAAAGATCCAAAGCTACAATTGAATAAGTTTTTTTTCTTTAAAAGAAATTATTAAAGAAAAGTAAAAGGGTAAACATGGTCATTTTAACGCGATAATTCCAATTTATACCGGCCTTAAGAATTATATTAAGTACAAAATTATTCGTTAATAAAAATTCATATTTATTTGTATTTCTAAGTTAATGATGTTACATGCTAGCAAACAATTGTTCACACCAAAATAAATTTATGTGCTGTTGTAAAATTACTATTTAGAATTTAAATATAATGTGCTTCTGAATGGTTATCGTTAACCTTAGGATTCGATGGAAAAATATTTTTATATACTCGAATTCACGTTCTTCTTTTGTAAGAGTTTTTGAATTTCTTCGAAAATTTTAAACTTGTATACAAAAACCTTTATTTGTTACACAATTTTTATTTTTGCAATAAAAAATAATATTTGATTTGAACTCAGTCCATTTCGTTCATATCAAGCATTTTTCTTTTCTGACTTTAAGTCTTTTATAAAACACACTTTACAATTTCGTAGTAATAATTTAATATAATAGTATGTAATGCTGAACACCTTTTCGGGAACTTCCGAACGAATCTGGAATATATGTTAAAAAATATAATAAACAAAAAATGGTGTTGGTCGAAGCAGGGATCGAACCCAGGACCCCTGTCACGCAAGGCGGACGACCAACCACTGCTCCACGCTGCCAACAAATGTATGTTTAACAATATTATGTTGTTAAACAATGCTATGTTTGCATCGGCTCGTGGGCGCCGCAAGCTATGCTATATAAATATAACTTATAACGATAATTATCTCTTGATGACCATAACAGCTACGTAGCCGAGTGGTTAGTATGCTGGCTTACAAACTGTGTGGTCCGCTGTTCGAATCCCCGTCCGGCAAAAGGTAAAATTGAAAAAAAAAAATTATAAAATTTAATCATTTCTTCTACAATGTTTGTATTACAGAAAAAGGTGCTAAGAACTAAAAAAACTCATGGAAGTGAAAAAAATGTGAGGCAATATACAATTAGGCAGAAAAAAAATTTTGAGCACAATATTCTTTGGGAGAAAATTCTTCTCAGCATATAATATTTTTGGGTCCAAAATGCCTCCAAACATATTATATGTTCACATAATAACATATAGTTTTTGGAAGACATTATTGAATTTGGATGGAAAAATACAAAATGTTTGGAACTTAGACTACCCAAACATATTATATTGTTTAGACCAATATGCTTTCAAACATATTATATATTGGAAGAAATCAAACATATAAATGTTTGGGTAATACCCAAAAAATGTATATGCTTGAAGCAAAATATGTTTGGGAGTATATGTTACAGAAGCGATTTTTTTGAGGGTGTTCCCAGATGTTCTAAAGTATTTTCAATTGGAACATCCAATAATTTTTCATTTTGAAAATTTGACTTTTGCCGCTGTTTTGCGATTTCCGCCCACTGGTAGAAAAATTTTTCTTTGTGTGTATACATTTTTATAGTTACTTCCATTTTTTACTCTCGGTCTCTCTTTTCAAACACATATATACTTGTAGGCAATTTCTTAATTAATATATGTTTGCATCTACACATATTATATTAAAACAAGTATATACGGCAGTAAGTTCGGCCGGGCCGAATCTTATGTACCCTCCACCATGGATTGCGTAGAAACTTCTACTGAAGACTGTCATCCACAATCGAATTACTTGGGTTGCGGTATCACTTGCCGATGGCAAGGTATCTTAAAACATCCTAACACCGTCTTCTAAATTACAAGGTAGTCCATATGTGGCAAAAGGCCGATTAAATACGTATATAATTAAGCTTGACAAAATTTTCTATAGAAATAAAATTTTGATAAAAGTTTCTATAGAAATACAATTTTGACAAAATAAAATTTTGACAACATTTTCTATAGAAGTAAAATTTGGACAAAATTTTCTATAGAAATAAAATTAAAAAAAAAAAAAAAAAACAAGTATATACGGCCGTAAGTTCGGCCAGGCCGAATCTTATGTACCCTCCACCATGGATTGCGTAGGAACTTCTACTAAAGGCTGCCATCCACAATCGAATTACTTGGGTTGCGATAACACTTGCCAATGGCAAGGTATCGTAAAACTTTTTAACACTGTCTTCTAAATTGTAAGTTAGCCCATACGGGGTATATATTAAACAAAAAAGGCCGATTAAATACGTATATAATCTAGTTTGACAAAATTTTCTATAGAAATAAAATTTTGACAAAATTTTCTATAGAAATGAAACCTTGACAAAATTTTCTATAGAAATAAAATTTTGACAAATTTTTCTATAGAAATAAAAATTTGACGAAATTTTCTATAGAAATAAAAACTTGACAAAATTTTCTGTAGAAATAAAATGTTGACAAAATTTTCTATGGAAGTAAAATGTTGACAAAATTTTCTATAGCAATACAATTTTGACAAAAATTTCTATAGAAATAAAATGTTGACAAAGTTTTTGTATAAAAATAAAATTTTGACAAAATTTTGTATAGAAATAAAATGTTGACAAAATTTTCTACAGAAATAAATTTTTTACAAAATTTTCTATAGAAATAAACTTTTGACAAACATTTCTATAGAAATAAATTTTTGACAAAACTTTCTATAGAAATGAAATTTTAACAAAACTTTCTATAGTAATAAAATTTGACAAAATTTTCTATGGAAATAAAGTTTTGGTAGATTACAAAAATTTTCTATAGAAATAAAATTTTGACAAAATTTTCTATGGAAATAAAATTTTGACAAACATTTGTATAGAAATAAACTTTTGACAAAACTTTCTATAGAAATGAAATTTTGACAAAACTTTCTATAGTAATAAAATTTGACAAAATTTTGTATGGAAATAAAGTTTTGGTAGATTATTTTTGGCGATATGGACCAATTTTTGTGTAATAAGTCATCGGCTATATATAACTTAAGACCGATATGGACCAATTTTTACATGGCTGTTAGAGGCCATATATTGACAAAATGTACCAAATTTCAACCGTATCGGATGAATTTTGCTCTTCCAAGAGGCTCCGGAGGTCAAATCTGGGGATCGGTTTATATGGGGGCTATATATAATTATGGACCGATATGGACCAATTTTTGCATGGTTGTTAGAGGCCGTATACTAACATCAGGTACCAAATGTCAACCGGATCGGATGAATTTTGCCCCTCCAAAAGTCTCCGGAGGTCAAATCTGGGGATCGGTTTATATGGGGGCTATATATAATTATTGACCGATATGGACCAATTTTTGCATGGTTGCTAGATACCATATACTAACATCAGGTACCAAATTTCAATCAGATCGGATGAATTTTGCCCCTCCAAGAGGCTCCGGAGGTCAAATCTGGGGATCGGTTTATATGGGGGCTATATATAATTATGGACCGATATGGACCAATTTTTGCATGGTTGTTAGATACCGTATACTAAGACCATGTACCAAATTTCAACAGGATCGGATCAATTTTGCTGCTCCGGGAGGCTCCCTAAGCCAAATTTGGGGATCGGTTTATATGGGGGCTATACGTAAACGTGGTCCGATATGGCCCATTTTCAATACCATCCGACCTACATCAATAACAACTACTTGTGCCAAGTTTCAAGTCGATAGCTTGTTTCGTTCGGAAGTTAGCGTGATTTCCACAGACGGACGGACAGCCGGACAGACGGACGGACGGACAGACGGACAGACGAACGGACTCAGAATTTCACCACGACCCAGAATATATATACTTTATGGGGTCTTAGAGCAATATTTCGATGTGTTACAAACGGAATGACAAAGTTAATATACCCCCATTCTATGGTGGAGGGTATAAAAAAAATTGTCAAAATTTTATTTCTATAGAAAATTTTCTAGAGAAATAAAATTTTGAAAAAAATTTCTATAGAAATAACATTTTGACAAAATTTTCAATAGAATTAAAATTTTGACAATATTCTCTATTGAATTAAAATTTTGACAACATTTTCTATAGAGATAAAATGTTGCCACATTTTCTGTAGAAATTAAATTTGACAAAATTTTCTATAGGAATAAAATTTTGGTAGATTATTTTTGGCTCGAGTGGCAACCATGATTATGAACCAATATGGACCTATTTTTGTGTGATTGGGGATCGGCTATATATAACTATAGACCTATATGGACCAATTTTGGCATGGTTATTAGCGGCCATATACTAACACCAGGTTGCAAATTTCAACCGGATCGAATGAATTTTGCTTCTTCAAGAGGCTCCGGAGATCAAATCTGGGGAACGGTTTATATGGGGGCTATATATATGTTAATTATGGACTGATATGGACCAATTTTTGCATGGTTCTTAGAGACCAAATAATACCACGTACCAAATTTCAAACGAATCGGATGAATTTTGCTCCTCCAAGAGTTTCCGGAGGTCAAATCTGGGGATCGATTTATATGCGGGCTATATATAAGTATGGACCAATTCTTGTGTGTTTGTTAGAGACCACATACTAACACCACGTTCCAAATTTCAACCGGATCGGATGAATTTTTCCCTCCAAGAGGCTCCGGAGGACAAATCTGGGAATCGGTGTATATGGGGGCTATATATAATTATGGACCGATATGGACCAATTCTTGAATGGTTGTTAGAGACCATATATCGGTTCGGATAAATTTTGCTCCTGCAAGAGGCTCCGGAGGTCAAATCTGGGGATCGGTTTATATGGGGGCTATATATAATTATGGACCGATATGGACCAGTTTTTGCATGGTTGTTAGAGACCATATACTAACACCACGTACCAAATTTCAACCGGATCGGATGAATTTTGCTCCTCTAAGAGGCTCCGGAGGTCAAATCTGGGGATCGGTTTGTATGGGGGCTATATATAATTATGGACCGATATGGACCAATTTTTGCATGGTTCTTAAAGACCATATACTAATACCATGTAGCAAATTTCAGCCTAATCGGGTGAAATTTGCTGCTCTAAGAGGATCCACAAACCAAATCTGGGGATCGGTTTATATGGGGGCTATATATAATTATGGACCGATATGGACCAATTTTTGCATGGTTGTTAGAGACCATATACTAACATCACATACGAAATTTCAACCGGTTCGGATGAATCTTGCTCCACTAAGAGGCTCCGGAGTTCAAATCTGGGGATCGGTTTATATGGGGACTATATATAATTATGGACCGATATGGACCTATTTTTGCGTGGTTCCTAAAGACCATATACTAATACCATGTACCAAATTTCAGCCTGATCGGATGAAATTTGCTGCTCTTAGAGGATCCACAAACCAAATCTGGGGATCGGTTTATATGGGGGCTATATATAATTATGGACCGATATGGACCAATTTTTGCATGGTTGTTAGAGACCATATACTAACACCACATACCAAATTTAACCGGATCGGATGAATCTTGCTCCTCTAAGAGGCTCCGGAGGTCAAATCTGAGATCGGTTTATATGGGGGCTATATATAATTATGGACCGATATGGACCTATGTTTGCATGGTTCTTAAAGACCATATACTAATACCATGTACCAAATTTAAGCCGGATCGGATGAAATATGCTACTCTTATACACCGAAAGAACTCTCTTCGTTAGTTTTAAGAACAATTCTTCATTAACTATTCTTCGTGAATTCTTCATTAATTTTCATTCATTCATTTTCATTCATTTTCGTAAATTTTACGAAGAACATTTTACGAATATACGAAACTTCTACGAAATATTCTACATTAACTTTTCTTCGTAAAAAGTTCGTACTTTTAGCGAAACTTTCTTCAAATTTCATGAATTTTGTGAAGAAGTTTTTACGAATATTTTACGAAACATTCTGCGTTGAAATGTCTTCATACAAAGTACGAAACATTTTCTTAGAAATAACGAAGAAGTTTCATTGAAGTTGTAAAATTTCCGTTCGCGGCATTAAATTGTCTTTTATAATGTGCTTGAGTGTATTCCTTTATTCTATTTTTTATGCTACTTCTCATTTGGGTGATAGCGCGCTATGCATAAAAGTGAAGCAATAAAACTAAAAATTATTCAAAAACTTAAGATGTAAAGTAGTGATGTCATTTTTCACACTTGTAACTATAACCAAATGCACTTTCGACTATAATTTTTTTTCTAAAAGTTCAAACATTTTTGAAAAAAAAGTACGAAAGTTTGTCATAAAAAGTACGAAAATTTTTCATAAAAACTACGAAAATTTTTCATAAAAAGTACAAAACAATTTCATAAAAAGAACGAAATTGTTTCATAAAAAGTACGAAGATTTTTCATAAAAATTACGAAGATTCTTCATAAAAAGTACGATTTTTTTTCGTACAAACTACGAAAATTTTGGAAGAACTTTTTTCGTAGAAAGTACGAAATATTTCCTACTTTTAATGAAAACTTTCTTTGGTTGTAAAACAATGACAAATTTCGTACTTTTAACGATATTTTTCGTTCTTTTTACGAAGAAAATTCTTTCGGTGTAGGCTTCGCAAGCCAAATCTGGTGGTCCGTTTATATGGGGGCTATACGTAAAAGTGGACCGATATGGCCCATTTGCAATACCGTCCGGCCTACATCAATAACAACTACTTGTGCTAAGTTTGAAGTCGATAACTTGTTTCGTTCGGAATTTAGCGTGATTTCAACAGACGGACGAACGGACGGACATGCTTAGATCGACTCAGAATTTCACCGCAACCCAGAATATATATACTTTATGGGGTCTTAGAGCAATATTTCTATGTATTACAAACGGAATGAAAAAATTAATATACCCCCATTCTATGGTGGAGTGTATAATGTTATATCCCAAACATAGTATGTTCTAACGTTTTAAGATATTTATCGCAATTTATGTTAATTTATGAACATTATATGCATGCACTTAAAAATTATGTGCTAAAAATTTGAGTTCCAAACATACAATTTTTTACACCGAAACATATGAAAAACAGCCTTTATCGTCCGGGCATTCTATTCCATTTGTAACATAATAATATATCGATTTTGACAATAATTTTAGGCAGGCATGTCAAAAATAAATATAAATCATCAATAGCTTTGTTGTTTTTTTTTTTTCAAAATATACCCCATCTATGCACATATGTTATGCATGCATTGAACCAACTGTTGAAGCCGTTTTGCCACTCTGATTGAGGCATCTCCAAAATATGCATTTTGAACGCATCAACCGCTTCTCCGGATGGTGAATTTTCGACTGCTCTTTATTTTCAGAGTCATATGCATAAATCCATAATTCATCACATGTCACGATGTCATAGACGTTTTTCGAATCACTGCGATTGTATTTTTCTTGCAATTGCAAATATCAATTGGCGCACACCATCAATGGTTTCCGGAATATCAACAGATTTTGGACGACCTTCACGAAATTCATCTTGGAGTGAACTACGACCTTGGCTGATTTCACCATATCATCGATAAACACTGGTCCTTGACGGAGCTTTAACGCTAAAAATTGAATTAAGTTCATCGATCCACTGTTGTTGAGCTAGTCCACGTTGATAGTTATCAAGAATAATCACACGAAAATGTTCACACTGTGATTCCATGTTGTGGGCATGAAGCATCTATGTTATTAAGTTGCTGTGAAAACACAAATAGCGCTCGTAAGTCAAAACTTAGTGGGTACGTATAACCTCAAAAGCCGATCTATTTTTGTCGACGGCGGCTGACACTAAATTTTTGCTTCCGGCGACTTGACGACAAAGCAGATGTACTTTCTCTATTCGGCGGCGGCGAATTATGCTTTTAAAGCAAAGTGAAGTAAAATCAAATTTTACATTCAAATTTTCTGATCTAAATTTTTGCAAAATTATTATAACGAAACAAAAACAAAACAAGTAAGGAAAGTCTAAAGTCGGGCGGGGCCGAATATATTATACACTGCCCCACTTTGTAGATCTAAATTTTCGATACCATATCACATCCGTTAAATTTGTTGGGGGCTATATATGAAGGTTTGTCCCAAATACATACATTTAAATATCACTCGATCTGGACAGAATTTGATAAACTAGACTCAAAATTTAAGTCGGCTAATGCACTAGGGTGGAACACAATGTTAGTAAAAAATATGGGAAACCTTTAAATCTGAAGCAATTTTAAGGAAACTTCGCAAAAGTTTATTTATGATTTATCGCTCGATATATATATATATATATATATATATATATATATATATATATATATATATATATATATATATATATATATATATATATATATATATATATATATATATATATATATATATATATATATATATATATATATATATATATATATATATATATATATATATATATATATATATATATATATATATATATATATATATATATATATATATATATATATATATATATATATATATATATATATATATATATATATATATATATATATATAAAGGGTGATTTGTTAAGAGCTTGATAACTTTTTTAAAAAAAAAAACGCATAAAATTTGCAAAATCTCATCGGTTCTTTATTTGAAACGTTAGATTGGTCCATGACATTTACTTTTTGAAGATAATTTCATTTAAATGTTGACCGCGGCTGCGTCTTAGGTGGTCCATTCGGAAAGTCCAATTTTGGGCAACTTTTTCGAGCATTTCGGCCGGAATAGCCCGAATTTCTTCGGAAATGTTGTCTTCCAAAGCTGGAATAGTTGCTGGCTTATTTCTGTAGACTTTAGACTTGACGTAGCCCCACAAAAAATAGTCTAAAGGCGTCAAATCGCATGATCTTGGTGGCCAACTTACCGGTCCATTTCTTGAGACGAATTGTTCTCCGAAGTTTTCCCTCAAAATGGCCATAGAATCGCGAGCTGTGTGGCATGTAGCGCCATCTTGTTGAAACCACATGTCAACCAAGTTCAGTTCTTCCATTTTTGGCAACAAAAAGTTTGTTAGCATCGAACGATAGCGATCGCCATTCACCGTAACGTTGCGTCCAACAGCATCTTTGAAAAAATACGGTCCAATGATTCCACCAGCGTACAAACCACACCAAACAGTGCATTTTTCGGGATGCATGGGCAGTTCTTGAACGGCTTCTGGTTGCCCTTCACTCCAAATGCGGCAATTTTGCTTATTTACGTAGCCATTCAACCAGAAATGAGCCTCATCGCTGAACAAAATTTGTCGATAAAAAAGCGGATTTTCTGCCAACTTTTCTAGGGCCCATTCACTGAAAATTCGACGTTGTGGCAGATCGTAAGTCTATTCATGATGAAATGTCAAAGCATACTGAGCATCTTTCTCTTTGACACCATGTCTGAAATCCCACGTGATCTGTCAAATACTAATGCATGAAAATCCTAACCTCAAAAGAATCACCCTTTATATATATATATATATATATATATATATATATATATATATATATATATATATATATATATATATATATATATATATATATATATATATATATATATATATATATATATATATATATATATATATATATATATATTAGGATAATGTTGGTATTTTGACCATTTTTGTCGAAATCAGAAAAACATATATATGGGAGCTATATCTAAATCTGAACCGATTTCAACCAAATTTGGAACGCATAGCAACAATGTATATTGCACTCCCTGTGCACAATTTCAACTAAATCGGAGTTGGAATTGGCCTCTGTGGTCATATGAGTGTAAATCGGGCGAAAGCTATATATTAGAGCTATATCTAAATCTGAACCGATTTCAACCAAATTTGGCACGCATTGCAACAATGCTAATTATACTCCCTGTGCAAAATTTCAACTAAATCGAAGCAAAAAATTGGCCTCTGTGGTCATATGAGTGTAAATCGGCCGAAAGCTACATATGGGCGAACGATATATATGGGAGCTATATCTAAATCTGAACCGATTTCAATAAAATTTGGCATACTTGACTGCACTACCAATTGTACTCCTAGTGCAAAATTTCAACCAAATTGGGGTAAAACTCAGGCTTCTGGGACCATATTAGTCCATATCGGGCGAAAAATATATATGGGAGCTATATCTAAATCTGAACCGATTTCAATAAAATTTGGCACACTTGAGTGTAGTACTAATTGTTCTTCTTGTGCAAAATTTTAAGCAAATTAGGGTAAAACTCTGGGTCTGGGGCCATATAAGTCCATATCGAGCGAAATATATATATATATATATATATATATATATATATATATATATATATATATATATATATATATATATATATATATATATATATATATATATATATATATATATATATATATATATATATATATATATATATATATATATATATATATATATATATATATATTTACTCGCAACGCATAATTTGGGGTCCTAAAAAAACCATGATTTTTTTAATGTGGTTGGGTTAAATTACTCAATGCTATTACATTTAAACTGATTTCCCCAATTTTTGACCTACCAATTATGATATATATCCCATTTTACATACAACGCATTCTTTCGCGACAATTTCTACAAATACCGTTTACTTCGAGGACGCGTCCTCAAAGACACCGAAGCGTATGTGAAAAATATATGGAGAATCGTGTTGCCACATTTTCGTTCATATTTCTTTTTTAACACGCCGGCTTTGATTTTATAGTGTGTGAATACATCCATAGCGAATGTCGGTAAGCGATATTACATAAATTTCTTATGGAGGACGACTTTGTTACCGAACAACAATAAAGGTTCGCGACGAAAAACCAAAATGGAATTCATTTCATCGGAAAACGTCGCCGTCTACATGTGGTTTCAATAATTATGGTAACACAAATTGTACATAGCAGTCTTTCAAAAATTCAATTCAAAAATTTGTAACTCGTTCACAATCATTTTGAAGCATATAATAGCCTGTTCCCCTATATGAAATGAAGACATATTTTCGCATTTGAAACGAAAGAAATTTGATTTTGAAAACACATAACTTTATAGTTTGGTGTCGATAGGAGTCAAACACAAAGAATACGAACAACTGGATTTAAAATATTCAAGCTAAAAATTTAAAATAAACATTTTTAAGCTGGGTATTAAGTACGAGTAATCTTAGAAAACTACGATTTTAGTTTTCGAAGATTATGTTCATGGTCTAAGTATCCGCAGCCTTTAAAAAAATCCAAACGAAATTTACTTTGAAAAGTAGAAACCCCCAAACTGATTCGAGTGAAACTTGTCTTACAAAAGGGTTTCGTACGATAAGGTGGATTTTTGGCAAGTTTTTTTTTGGGATTATTTTTACTACACATTTTCTCTTTAAGCTGAGTACTATGTTCAGTTTTCAAGCTGAAAACCAGCTTATTTTCATGGTTACTTTTTTAATCAATTAATTTAGAAATATTAAATGGTTCGCAATTAATACATTGGATCATTTCCATCCATAATTTGAAAATACTTAATAAAAATGTTACCGTCTTCATGTACATTTTTGCGCTTTTAATTTAGTGTTTTGGTGAAAAACTCGAACATAGTACTCACCTTTAGAATACACCATTTATTCCTAATATACAATTTTTGTCTTAAATTTTGTAAAAAATGCAGAAATTTTTTGTAAAAGTGGTAAAATATTTAAATTTTGAACGATCGATGTCTCGAAAACTAAGGATTTTCGGCAAAGCATTGATGAAATATTTACATCTTCAACGATCGATGTCTCGAGAACTAAGCATTTTTAGTAAATTTTTTTTACTTATTATTTTCTCTTTAGAATACACAATTTATTCCCAATATGTATGGTTTGTCTTAAATTTTGTTAAAAATGCAGCCATTTTTCGAAAAAGTGGTAAAATATTTCATTTTCAACGATCGTTATCTCGAAAACTAAGCATTTTTGGGAATATGTTTACTAAACATTTTCTCTTTAGAATACACTATTTATTCCTAAATTACAATTTTTTCTTAAATTTTGTAAAAAATGCATCCATTTTTTCATAAGAGTGGTAAAATATTTAATTTCTCAACGATCGATTTCTCGAGAACTAAACATTTTTAGTCCAATTTTTACTTAATATGTTATCTTTTGAATTTTGTTAAAATGCAGGCATTTTTCGTAAAAGTGGTAAACTACTGAGATTATCAACGATCGATATTTCTTGAACTAAGCATTGTAAAATAAAATTTTTACTCAATATTTTCTCTTTTGAATACACCACTTATTTCCAATATGTATAGTTTCCCTTAAATTTTGTAAAAAATGCAGCCATTTTTCGAAAAAGTGGTAAAATATTTAAATGTTCAACGATCGATATCTCGCGAACTAAGCATTCTGGCCAAAATTTTTACGAAACATTTTCTCTTTAGAATACACCATTTATTCCCAGTATGTATAGTTTGCCTTAAATTTTAAAAAGTGCAGCCATTTTTCGAAAGTGGTAAAATATTTAATTTTTCAACGATCGATATCCCGCGAACTAAGCATTCTGGCCAAAATTTTTACTAAACATTTTCTTTTAAGAATACACCATTTATTCCCAATATGTATGGTTTGTCTTAAATTTTGTAAAAAAATGCAGCCATTTTTCATAAAAGTGGTAAAATATTTAAATATTCAACTATCGATATCTCGAGAACTAAGCGTTTTTAGTAAAATTTTTACTTAATATTTTCTCTTTAGAATACACCATTTATTCCCAATATGTATAGTTTGCCTTAAATTTTGTAAAAAATGCAGCCATTTTGCGAAAAAGTGGTAAAATGTTTAAATTTTCAACGATCGATATCTCACGAATTAAGCATTCTGGCCAAAATATTTACTAAACATTTTCTCTTTAGAATACACCATTTATTCCCAATTTACAATTGTTGTCTTAAAGTTTGTAAAAAATGCAACCCTTTTTCATAAAAGTGATAAAATATTTAAATGTTCAACGATCGATATCTCGAGAACTAAGCATTTTTAGTCAAATTTTTACTTAATATTTTCTCTTTAGAATATGCTATTTATGCCCAATTGTCATGTTTTGTCTTAAATTTTGTTAAAAATGCAGCTAATTTTCGAAAAATTGGTAAAATATTTAAATTTTCAACGACCGATATCTCGAGAACTGAGCATTTTTAGTCAAATGTTACAATATTTATTTATTGACTTCAATTTTGTAAAAAATGCAGCCATTTTTTATAAAAGTGGTAAAATATTTAAATATTCAACTATCGATATCTCGAGAACTAAGCATTTATAGTAAAATTTTTACTTAATATTTTCTCTTTAGAATACACCATTTATTCCCAATATGTATAGTTTGCCATAAATTTTGTAAAAAATGCAGCCATTTTTCGAAAAAGTGGTAAAATATTTAAATGTTCAACGATCGATATCTCGCGAACTAAGCATTCTGGCCAAAATTTTTACTCAACATTTTCTTTTTAGAATACACCAATTATTCCAAATATGTATAGTTTGCCTTAAATTTTGTAAAAACTGCAGCCATTTTTCGAAAAAGTGGCAAAATATTTAAATTTTCAACGATCGATATCTCGAGAACTAAACATTTTTAGTAAAATTTTTACTTAATATTTTCTATTTAGAATATGCCACTTATGCCTAATTGTCATGTTTTGTGTTAAATTTTGTTAAAAATGCAGCTAATTTTCGAAAAATTGGTAAAATATTTAAATTTTCAACGATCGATATCTCAAGAACTAAGCATTTTTAGTCAAATGTTTAGTTAATATTTTGTCTTTAGAAGACACCACTTACTCACAATATTTATTTATTGTCTTAAATTTAAAAAAAAAAAATGGAGCCATTTTTCATAAAAGTGGTAAAATATTTAAATATTCAACTATCGATATCTCGAGAACTAAGCATTTTTCGTCAAATTTTTACTTAATATTTTCTCTTTAGAATACACCATGTATTCCCAAAATGTATAGTTTGCCATACATTTTGTAAAAAGTGCAGCCATTTTTCGAAAAAGTGGTAAAATATTTAAATGTTCAACGATCGATATCTCGCGAACTAAGCATTCTGGCCAAAATTTTTACTAAACATTTTCTTTTTAGAATACACCATTTATTCCGAATATGTATAGTTTGCCTTATATTTTGTAAAAAATGCAGCCCTTTTTCGAAAAATGGTAAAATATTTAAATTTTCAACGATCGATATCTCGAGAACTAATCATTTTTCGTCAAATTTTTACTTAATATTTTCTCTTTAGAATATGCCATTTAGGCCCAATTGTCATGTTTTGTCTTAAATTCTGTTAAAAATGCAGGCATTTTTCGTAAAAGTGGTAAACTACTGAAATTTTCAACGATCGATATCTCGAGAACTAAGCATTTTTAGTAAAATTTTTACTTAATGTTTTCTCCTTAGGATACACCATTTGTTCCCAATATGTATAGTTTGGCTTAAATTTTGTAAAAAATGCAGCCATTTTTCGAAAAAGTGGTAAAATGTTTAAATTTTCAACGATCGATATCTCACGAATTAAGCATTCTGGCCAAAATATTTACGAAACATTTTCTCTTTAGAATACACCATTTATTCCCAATTTACAATTGTTGTCTCAAATTTTGTAAAAAATGCAACCATTTTTCATAAAAGTGATAAAATATTTAAATGTTCAACGATCTATATCTCGAGATTAAGCATTTTTAGTCACATTTTTACTAAACATTTTCTCTTTAGAATACACCATTTATTCCCAATTTACAATTGTTGTCTTAAATTTTGTAAAAAATGCAGCCATTTTTCATAAAAGTGATCAAATATTTAAACGATCAATATCTCGAGAACTAAGCATTTTTAGTCACATTTTTACTTAATATTTTCTCTTTAGAATATGCCATTTATACCCAATATGCATGTTTTGTCTTAAATTTTGTAAAAAGAAAAAAATTAAAATATTAAAATTTTCAACGATTGATATCTCGAAAATAAGATACCGCAATTTAAGTCATTTATAACATATACTTTTTATTTTGTACCAAACTTTTTGTAATTTCCATCAATAATGGCAGAAAATGTGGAATTGTGTTCATATGACGTATGAGCATTTTGTTTATATTTACTTTTCTTTTGTACCATTTTGCTTATTATTTATTTTATTCGGAGGAATCGGTGATCTTGTGCATTTAAGGGTAAATTACGCTATGGTTATGATGTGTATTGCGTATTCGAAAGTAATTTGCCACAACTCTTAAAATTCAACAACTTGGCAATACTAATGCGGTTATACTGACATGTTGTAGAGCCTTTTCACTCGATCACTCAACTTCGTATGTGAGGCAGAATAAGACAAAAAATGTTTGTGCTATATGTGCTGTGGGCAGTGATGTCAATTGTTGGGCATTCAATTCGTCAAAAAATCGTCACCATTAAACGATCTATTCAAACAAAAGCATAACAAAAGTCATTTGAATTCGATTTAATTTCATGAAATTGAGTAAACATAGGAACTAATTAGTCATATAGTTTCCATTTTCCTTAAACATTGATGCATTTTAATGCTTAGTACTAAGTTCATTTCTGCCTAAAGGCCGGTACTATGTCCGGTTTTCGAGTTGAATATCATTTTATTTTCGCGATTATTTACAATCAAAATTTTAAATAAAAATAAATATATTCCTGTGAAATTTTAATCGAATATAGATGAAAAGGACAATGCGTATCAATTGAGTTAAATTATCTGGGTTTAATCGCACTATTAAAAACAAAACATTTGTTTCGTGCGATTGCGGTATTTATTTGAAAAAAAAAAAAAAAACGGTGCTTCGAAATTCCCATTTACTCTAAATTCAAATATAGTCACCATTTGTTTAAATAAATACCGTGATCGCAAAGGGAAAACATTTTGTAAGTTATTATCACATTTAAAATATTTAATTTTCTACGATCGTTATCTCGAAAACTAAGCATTTGACGCAAAATTTTCACTTAACATTTTTTCTTTAAAATACACCATTTATTCCCAATATGTATGTTTTGTAAAAAATGATGTCATTTTTCGAAAAAGTGGTAAAATATTTGAATTTTAAACGATCGATGTCTCGAGAACTAAGCATTTTTGGGAATATGTTTACTAAACATTTTCTGTTTAGAATACACCATTTATTCCCTATTTACACTATTTGCTTTAAATTTTGTAAAAAATGTAGCCATTTTTCGTAAAAGTGGTAAACTATTTAATTTTTCAACGATCGATATCTCGAGCACTAAGCATTTTTAGTCAAATTATTAGTTAATATTTTGTCTTTAGAATACACCACTTACTCACAATATTTATTTATTGCCTTAAATTTTGTAAAAAATACAGCCATTTTTCATAAAAGTGGTAAAATATTTAAATATTCAACTATCAATATCTCGAGAACTAAACATTTTTAGTAAAATGTTTACTTAATATTTTCTCTTTAGAATACACCATTTATTCCCTATTTACACTATTTGCTTTAAATTTTGTAAAAAATTTAGCCATTTTTCGTAAAAGTGGTAAACTATTTAATTTTTCAACGATCGATATCTCGAGCACTAAGCATTTTTAGTCAAATTTTTACTTAATATTTTCTCTTTAAAATACACCATTTATTCACAATATGTATGGTTTGTCTTAAATTTTGTAAAAAATGCAGCCATTTTTCATAAAAGTGGTAAAATATTTAAATATTCAACTATCGATATCTCGAGAATTAAGCATTCTGGCTAAAATTTTTACTAAACATTTTCTTTTTAGAATACACCATTTATTCCCAATATGTATAGTTTGCCTTAAATTTTGTAAAAAAGGCAGCCATTTCTCGAAAAAGTGTAAAAATATTTAAATTTTCAACGATCGATATCTCGCGAACTAAGCATTCTGGCCAAAATTTTTACTAAACATTTTCTTTTTAGAATACACCATTTATTCCCAATATGTATGGTTTGTCTTAAATTTTGTAAAAAATGTAGCCATTTTTCGTAAAAGTGGTAAACTATTTAATTTTTCAACGATCGATATCTCGAGCACTAAGCATTTTTAGTCAAATTTTTACTTAATATTTTCTCTTTAGAATACACCATTTATTCCCAATATGTATGGTTTGTCTTAAATTTTGTAAAAAATGTAGCCATTTTTCGTAAAAGTGGTAAATTACTTAATTTTTCAACGATCGATATCTCGAGCACTAAGCATTTTTAGTCAAATTTTTACTTAATATTTTCTCTTTAGAATACACCATTTATTCCCAATATGTATAGTTTGCCTTAAATTTTGTAAAAAATGCAGCCATTTTTCGAAAATGTGGTAAAATATTTAAATGTTCAACTATCGATATCTCGCGAACTAAGCAATCTGGCCAAAATTTTTACTAAACATTTTCTTTTTAGAATACACCATTTATTCCCAATATGTATAGTTTGCCTTAAATTTTGTAAAAAATGCAGCCATTTTTCGAAAAAGTGGTAAAATATTTAATTTTTCAACGATCGATATCTCGCGAACTAAGCATTCTGGCCAAAATTTTTACTAAACATTTTCTTTTTAGAATACACCATTTATTCCAAATATGTATAGTTTGCCATACATTTTGTAAAAAATGCAGCCATTTTTCGAAAAAGTGGTAAAATATTTAAATTTTCAACGATGGATATCTCGAGAACTAACCATTTTTTGTCAAATTATTACTTAATATTTTCTCTTTAGAATACACCATTTATTCCCTATTTACACTATTTGCTTTAAATTTTGTAAAAAATGCAGCCAGTTTTTTTTTAAATTTTGTAAAAAATGTAGCCATTTTTCGTAAAAGTGGTAAACTATTTAATTTTTCAACGATCGATATCTCGAGCACTAAGCATTTGAAGTAAAATGTTTACTTAATATTTTCTCTTTAGAATATGCCATTTATGCCCAATTGTCATGTTTTGTCTTAAATTTTGTTAAAAATGCAGGAATTTTTTGTAAAAGTGGTAAACTACTGAAATTTTCAACGATCGATATTTCTTGAATTAAGCATTTTTAGTAAAATGTTTACTTAATATTTTCTCTTTAGAATACACCATTTATTCCCAATATGTATGGGTTGTCTTAAATTTTGTAAAAAAATGCAGCCATTTTTCATAAAAGTGGTAAAATATTTAAATATTCAACTATCGATATCTCGAGAACTAAGCGTTTTTAGTAAAATTTTTACTTAATATTTTCTCTTTAGAATACACCATTTATTCCCAATATGTATAGTTTGCCTTAAATTTTGTAAAAACTGCAGCCATTTTGCGAAAAAGTGGTAAAATGTTTAAATTTTCAACGATCGATATCTCACGAATTAAGCATTCTGGCCAAAATATTTACTAAACATTTTCTCTTTAGAATACACCATTTATTCCCAATTTACAATTGTTGTCTTAAAGTTTGTAAAAAATGCAACCCTTTTTCATAAAAGTGATAAAATATTTAAATGTTCAACTATCGATATCTCGAGAACTAAGCATTTTTAGTCAAATTTTTACTTAATATTTTCTCTTTAGAATATGCTATTTATGCCCAATTGTCATGTTTTGTCTTAAATTTTGTTAAAAATGCAGCTAATTTTCGAAAAATTGGTAAAATATTTAAATTTTCAACGACCGATATCTCGAGAACTGAGCATTTTTAGTCAAATGTTACAATATTTATTTATTGACTTCAATTTTGTAAAAAATGCAGCCATTTTTTATAAAAGCGGTAAAATATTTAAATATTCAACTATCGATATCTCGAGAACTAAACATTTTTAGTAATATTTTTGCTTAATATTTTCTCTTTAGAATATGCCATTTATGCCCAGTTGTCATGTTTTGTATTAAATTTTGTTCAAAATGCAGGCATTTTTCGTAAAAGTGGTAAAATATTTAAATATTAAACTATCGATATCTCGAGAACTAAGCATTTTTAGTCAAATTTTTACTTAATATTTTCTCTTTAGAATATGCCATTTATGCCCAGTTGTCATGTTTTGTATTAAATTTTGTTCAAAATGCAGGCATTTTTCGTAAAAGTGGTAAAATATTTAAATATTCAACTATCGATATCTCGAGAACTAAGCATTTTTAGTCACATTTTTACTTAATATTTTCTCTTTAGAATACACCATTTATTCCCAATATGTATGGTTTGCCTTTGTAAAAATGCTGCCATTTTCCATAAAAGTGGTAAAATATTTAAATATTCAACGATCGATATCTCGAGAACTAAGCATTTTTAGTAAAATTTTTACTTAATATTTTCTCCTTAGAATACACCATTTGTTCCCAATATGTATAGTTTGCCTTAAATTTTGTAAAAAATGAAGCCATTTTTCGAAAAAGTGGTAAAATATTTAAATGTTCAACGATCGATATCTCGAGAACTAAGCATTTTTAGTCACATTTTTACTTAATATTTTCTCTTTAGAATATGCCATTTATACCCAATATGCATGTTTTGTCTTAAATTTTGTAAAAAGAAAAAAATTAAAATATTAAAATTTTCAACGATTGATATCTCGAAAATAAGATACCGCAATTTAAGTCATTTATAACATATACTTTTTATTTTGTACCAAACTTTTTGTAATTTCCATCAATAATGGCAGAAAATGTGGAATTGTGTTCATATGACGTATGAGCATTTTGTTTATATTTACTTTTCTTTTGTACCATTTTGCTTATTATTTATTTTATTCGGAGGAATCGGTGATCTTGTGCATTTAAGGGTAAATTACGCTATGGTTATGATGTGTATTGCGTATTCGAAAGTAATTTGCCACAACTCTTAAAATTCAACAACTTGGCAATACTAATGCGGTTATACTGACATGTTGTAGAGCCTTTTCACTCGATCACTCAACTTCGTATGTGAGGCAGAATAAGACAAAAAATGTTTGTGCTATATGTGCTGTGGGCAGTGATGTCAATTGTTGGGCATTCAATTCGTCAAAAAATCGTCACCATTAAACGATCTATTCAAACAAAAGCATAACAAAAGTCATTTGAATTCGATTTAATTTCATGAAATTGAGTAAACATAGGAACTAATTAGTCATATAGTTTCCATTTTCCTTAAACATTGATGCATTTTAATGCTTAGTACTAAGTTCATTTCTGCCTAAAGGCCGGTACTATGTCCGGTTTTCGAGTTGAATATCATTTTATTTTCGCGATTATTTACAATCAAAATTTTAAATAAAAATAAATATATTCCTGTGAAATTTTAATCGAATATAGATGAAAAGGACAATGCGTATCAATTGAGTTAAATTATCTGGGTTTAATCGCACTATTAAAAACAAAACATTTGTTTCGTGCGATTGCGGTATTTATTTGAAAAAAAAAGGTGCTTCGAAATTCCCATTTACTCTAAATTCAAATATAGTCACCATTTGTTTAAATAAATACCGTGATCGCAAAGGGAAAATATTTTGTAAGTTATTTTCACATTTAAAATATTTAATTTTCTACGATCGTTATCTCGAAAACTAAGCATTTTACGCAAAATTTTTACTCAACATATTTTCTTTAAAATACACCATTTATTCCCAATATGTATGTTTTGTAAAAAATGATGTCATTTTTCGAAAAAGTGGTAAAATATTTAAATTTTAAACGATCGATGTCTCGAGAACTAAGCATTTTTGGGAATATGTTTACTAAACATTTTCTCTTTAGAATACACCACTTATTCCCAATTAACACTATTTGCTTTAAATTTTGTAAAAAATGTAGCCAGTTTTCGTAAAAGTGGTAAACTATTTAATTTTTCAACGATCGATATCTCGAGAACAAAGCATTTTTAGTAAAATTTTTACTTATATTTTCTCTTTATAATACACCATTTATTCCCAATATTTATGTTTTGTCTTAAATTTTGTAAAAAATGCAGCCAATTTTCGAAAAAGTGGTAAAATATTTAATTTTCAACGATCGATATCTCGAAAACTAAGGATTTTTTGGCAAAATATTGATGAAATATTTGAACTTTCAACGATCGGAACGATTCAACGATAGGCGACTACAGAGGCCAAAGTTTCGCTTCGATTTGTTTGATATTTTGCCCAGGGAGTAGAACTGGTATTACATCTGTGATATCAAAGTTGGTTGAAATCGATTCAGATATAGCTTAAATATATACTTTTCGGCCGATTTACACTCATATGACCACATTGGCCAAAGTTTTACATTGATTAACGTACAATTTTACATAGGGAGTAAAATTAAGATTATTTATATGCGTGCCGAATTCGGTTGAAAGTGGTTCAGATTCATAGGTTGCTCCTACATATATCTTTCGTCCGATTTACCCTCAGTTGACCTTAGAGGCCAAAGTTTTACTACGATTTACGTCAAATTTTGCACAGGGAGTAGAAATGTCATTGTAGCTATGTCTGGATGGGTTGGTGGAAATCGGTTAAGACTCAGATATAGCTTCGTATTTATCTTTCACCCAATTTATACTCAGTTGACCACAGATGCCAAAGTTTCAATTTGATTTGTGTGATATTTTGCAAAGGCAGTGGAACTGACATTACACGTCACAGTCAGTTGACCATAGAGGCCAAAGTTTTACTCTAATTTACAAAGTTTTTTCTCAAATTTGCTATACCTGGAATAATTCCTTAAAATCGGACAATATTCAGATATAGCTACCACATACACCTTTGTCCCTTTTATACTCATGTCACCCAATTTACACTCAATTGACCACAGATGGCAAAGTTTCACTTCTATTTATGTGATATTTTGCAAAGAGAGTGGAACTGGCATTACATGTCACAGTCAGTTGACCATAGAGGCCAAAGTTTTACTCAAATTTGCTATACCTGCAATTATTCCTTAAACTCGAACAAGATTCAGATATTGCTACCACATATACCTTTTGCCCCTTTTATACTCATGTGACCACAGAGGTCAAAGCTTTCCCAGATTTAAAGGTGTCATTCTAACTATACAGAAATATATACACAGTTGATATATTTCCCGTATATACATTTGTATTTCTTTCATCCGATTTATATACAGCAGTAAGTTCTGCCTGGCCGAATCTTAAATACCCACCACCATGAATCAAATGTAGATTCCTTTGAAATTTCAGGTGTTTGATGACAGATATTCTTCCAAGCAGAGCAGTTCAACTAGTACACTTCCCGAAGATAAATTTAAAGATTTTACCTATGAAGACTATATCAGATTCGGGATTTATAAGAACCATTTTTGTTTGAGTTTTAGAGGAATCATTAACATCTCTTGAAAGTGTGCAAGAAACTGATGAAATAACGCCCTGATGTGTAAATCTGTAGATTTTCACCTGCATTATTTAGATGATTACGAGAATTAAAATCTGAATATTTTACTTTCAGTTTCAAGCAATTTTCTTGATCAGTGCGCCTTCTATACCCTCAGGAAGTGAAATCGGTCTATATGGAGGCCTTACAAAATGGAGCGCTAAAACCTAAATCTGATTCACGTTTTTGTGTGTCTAAAATACTAGTATTATGGCATTCCAATTTGTCGCAATTCGGACAAAAAACTATAGTTTATAGAAACCCAAGAAGTTAAGTCGGGAAATCGGTTTTATGGGGGCTATACTAAAACATAGACCAATACTCAACAATTTTTTCACACCTCTTTATGGTCCTAAAATACTTCTAGATTTCAAATTTCGGACAAATTGGATAAAAACTACGGTTTCTAGAATCCCAAACAATGAAATCATTTCTTGCACATCTATTTATAGTCATACAAAACATCCAGATTTTCAATTTCAGGCAAATTGGACAATAACTACGATTTCTACACACCCAAAAAGTAAAATCGCAAGATCGGTCTATATGGGTGCTATACTAAAAAATTGACCGATTCTCACCATTTTAGGCGCACCTCGTAACATAATTCTAGATTTCAAATATCGTGCAAATTGGATAAAAACTACGGTTTCTATAAGCCAAAGAAGTAAAATCGGGAGATCGGTATATATGGGGGCTATACCAAACCATGGACCGATGCTCACCATTTTTGGCACACCTCTTAACCGTCCTAAAACACCTCTAGATTTTACATTTCAGGCTAATTGGATAAAAACTACGGATTCTAAAAGCCCAAGAAGTAAAATCGGGAGATCGATCTATATGGGGGCTATACCAAAAAATGGGCCTATACTCACCATTTTTGGCGCACCTCTTAATGGTTCTAAAATACCTCTAGAATTTCAATTTCAGGCAAATTGGACTAAAACTAGGGTTTCTATAAGCCCAAGAAGTAAAATCGGGAGATCGGTCTATATGGGGGTTATACCAAACCATAGACCGATACTCACCATTTTTAGCACACCTCTTTATGGTCTCCAAACACCTCTAGATTTTACATTTCAGGCAAATTGGATAAAAACTACGGATTCTAGAAGCCCAAGAAATAAAATCGGGAGATCGGTCTATATGGGGGCTATACCAAAAAATGGACCGATACTCACCTTTTTTGGCACACCTCTTTATGGTCCTAAAATACCTCCAGATTTCAAATTTCAGGCAAATTGGATGAAAACTACGGTTTCTATAAGCCAAAGACCCCAAATTGGGAGGTCGGTTTATATGGGGACTATATCAAAACCTGGACCGATATAGCCCATCTTCGAACTTGACCTGCCTGCAGACAAAAGACGAGTTTGTGCAAAATTTCAGCACGATTGCTTTATTATTGAAGACTGTAGCGTGATTACAACAGACAGACAGACGGACAGACGGACATGCTTATATTGTCTTAGAATTTCTCCCTCATCAAGAATATATATACTTCATATAGTCGGAAATCGATATTTCGATGTGTTACAAACGGAATGACAAATTTATTATACCCCCGTCACCATTCTATGGTGGTGGGTATAAAAATTGTGATGCTGTATCAGAGTTTATTTACATTTGTTGATTTGGTGACACAGACAATGTCAGAGGCGATAACTGTGATGAGAATAAACGGCGACATAAATTCAATTTTATTGTAAACAAGTGGCAACATCTTTTTTTAATAAGAAATAATAAAACGTCGATATTTAATAGAAATAATGTATAATTAAGTCTGAAAAGACAAAAAAACACTTTAAATATGATAGAGGTTGGCATTCCAGTACAAATCTCAAAGAAAAAAAAAAGTCCCTGAACTATCAACGTCTCCGAACAATGCGTTGCAATGAAGAAAAACAGCGGGACAGTCCTCAAACAATGCAAATGAGCCCAAACAATGCGCAACGATGAAAAAGTGTCTTCAAACAATGCGCTGAGAGTAAATATATATATATATATATATATATATATATATATATATATATATATATATATATATATGGGAGCTATATCTAAATCTGAACCGATTTCTTCCAAAATCAATAGGGATCTATTCTGTGCCAAAACACATACTTGTGCCAAATTTGAAGTCGATTGGACTAAAACTGCGACCTAGACTTCGATTACAAAAATGTGTTCACGGACAGACGGACATCGCTATATCGACTCAAGACCCATGTGTCTATCTCGTCTCCTTCTGGGTGGTGTAAACATATGAACTAATTTATAATGCCATGTTCCACAGTGTGGCACAGGGTATAATTATATTAACAATTTTCATTGATTGTGGTTTGAAGGATCAACATTTTGGCAAAAATACAAGAATTGTTAATACATTTCTCTGATATAAATCAGTATTTTTATTTATTTGACGGCTAAATTTGAGTCGACGTATTCGGCGGTGGCATCGATGGGCAACAAATGGTCGACGGCGGCTAAAATCGGCGGCGCGACTATGCGGTTTCATTCTCATCCTCAAAAATTTCAAGCTTTACAATACGTACTCGCACGTAGTCACAAAAATATATTTATTTATTAGAGCCATTCAAACATGCATTTATTATGAAACGCATTTTGAATGATAGGAGTATGTATGAATATTTCCAAATGATTCCAAAATTTTGTTCACCATACAAGTACATTAAAATGTAAGATAAATATATACAAACGGAAAACCGCACAATTTCCATAAATATGTAATAATTAATTATAATTATTTATCACAATTAATTGACAGCTCACAATAAACTGAATATGCTATAGCACCTTTGGCAAAATCTCTATAGATGGATGAGGGTATACAAAACTGTGTCATTATCTTCATAAAATGTGGCAAATAAGATCAAATTATTGAAAACATTATTGCACATGATATACTCACAGCAACCAATACAATTACTGAAAAACTGTTGCGGTATTAGTGGATGGATGGAATGTCATAACATTTTATGTCGAAATTTTAATGACATTAATAGAATTGCTGCGCTATCGTACAAGGATATGTGTGTTAAAATATTTACTAATACCAACTAAAATCATTGGCTTATAAATCTGGTATTTATAGTAAGGCATACATAAATGCCATCAATAGTTAGAATATTAAAATAGATATTTAGGTATGCTATGCTTTAATACTTAATTGAATTTCATTTATGACAGATCAACTGTCAACTGTTAGTTTTATATACATATGTACATATATTATAGCTAGAGGGCATTGCTTTGGTTTTATTACTTAGAAGTTGAAATTTAATATCATTAAAATTAAGTAAGTATGTATACATTATACATTTCTATTCTAATGGATTCTAACTACATATATTAATAATGTGTATAGAAGCATATTTTAATGTCATGTACTTTTTATAAAATTCCATACTGGTTATACCCTAAACCACATTGCGGTCAGGTTATACTAACTTTGATCTGCCAAAAAATGCACCGAAAAAAAGTTTACTATTTTTAAGAATGACCATGATTTGGCGCCAACGATTTTTTTCATCTAGATAAGTTCATGATTTTCTTATAAATTAGTTCATTAATTGCATCGTATTTTAGTTCATTATTACTATGCTGTGGGAAGAATATACTTAAACTCATTCAAAATATTCCTGCTATCCGGAAAAATGAACAATTTTTTGGGAAACCTGTATTAAGAAATTGGTTTGAAATAAACTGTTTGTCGGTATAATTTTCAAAAAAAGTAGAGAAATTGAGGAATCAAAGGTACAACAAGCCTGTATACAACTAAGAAATTTTTCGTACAAAACAAGTCAATTTTCTATAATCACCAGTATTTTATTTCAAAAAATTATTATTATATTACCCAAAACTATGATTTACAATAAAAGAAATATTTTTATTCGTACGTTGGATGCAGTTACTTCGGTAGTTAGTAACTGCTTCTTCAAAAAAGTAATATTCTATGTTATTAGGACTAAACTAATTAATTTAAATTTCCATGTTTTCTATCAATATGAAAGATATATGTGGCATTAGTTGCTATATTCATTGAATTGTTGTCCAATTTCATCGATTTTGGCTAACTTTTGTTGGGCGGATTTGTCTTATAAGCATCTGAAATTGAAAAGTTATTCAAAATATAAGAAAAAAATATTATCAAATTCTATCGTATATATTGATTTTTAACTTACGGTTATCAAGAGTATTTCCAATAGCCAATATCAGCTTAGTTAGCATTAACCCTCTAATACCCCAATTTTTTTGCCAGCTGATTAAATTTTCAATGTTAACGACACAAAAGCAAGAGAACTAAGCAAGAAAAAATTATACGGTAAAATTCAGCATTTGCTGCAAAGCCTCTTGAATAGTTTGAAGTAAGTTTTATTTTTATTTTGCCCCTTTTTCTTGTCTTAAGATGTGTTTTACTAAAAGCTTCCTTATTAAATGAAGACCGCCTAAAGGCGGGCTTGGGCATTAGAGGGTTAAACAGTAAGAATATTCCAAAAAATTACCATTACAAAGCCTGCCCACCTGCAAGTGAAAATAATTATTTGTAATAAATTGAAATTTTGGTTTTATTAAAAACGGACAAAATACCGTTTATAGAAAAACTTACCAAATTGAAAAATCCATCAAGTAGGTACATTATTGGAATCATATCCATGGACTAATGGGACGCTTTTGAAATTATTCTCAGAATATATTTGAAATAAAAAATATAATAAAATTAGACATAATTTCCACTTGTCATTAAGTTCGAGTTTAGCGGCTAAAATCTCAATTTTAATGATAAGTTTTCTTTATTAATCCATTATAAAAAATAATCTTTATAAAAAACTTGGTTTAGGATATTCTCAATCAAGTTATATTTAAATTGGTATCGAAGACGTATAATTTTATACTTTTCTTAGTGATTTATTTTTAATTTTAGCGGCTAAACTCGAACTTAGTACTCACCTGTAGGAATTGCTGAAACATAAAAAATATAGATTCAAAAAAATGGTTGCATCTCCAAACTGTGATCCAGATGTAGAATAAATATACATCATCCTATTACCACTCATCTTGTATATTTTTTATGTAAATCAATTAAAAATCCGCACTAATGTTAAACCATTAACAGAAATATACAGTTCCTTAATCTGTTATTTGTTTTATCAATAAAATGCGTTTTTGATTTCTCTAATATCACATCACTCACTTCTCAGTTTCTAAATGTTTCGAAATAAATGTATTTTCATTAATAAACACCAATACCACACGTAAAATTTTGCAAAATTAAAACCACGTGTGCACTTCATAAATGCATCAACAGAACTGAATGCACAACAAAACTCAAAGACACAAATAGTCATAAAAGGATACATACCTGCCGTAAAGAAAAACAACTCCACACACACACACGATCCCTCTCTGATCTCGCTATTGCAAGAAAACAACTCTCACCACAAAAGATACCAACAAGGAACATTCTTTTGTCTCTAGAATCAAAACAACCAACAACAGCATAAATGACGCAATAACAAACACAAATAATCATACGAGATATACACAAAATCAGTGTTGCCAATTTGGTGCTTTTAGCACCAAATTTAGTGCTTTTTGATTTCTAAAAAGCACCAAATTACATTTTTAGTGCCTTTTCAAAAAAAGCACCAACTTGGTGCTTTCTGGCATTTTCATTTAGTGCTTTTGGTGCTTTTTTTATTTTGAACAGTATTAAGTTTAATTGATACAAAAATTTTGACTAGACTTTCAAGAGCCGAAGAAACTCCAATTTATTGCCAAATATAGAATTTGATTGTTATGAAGTTGGTATTGATTATTTTTGAATTAATATTGTTATTTAGGGTATTCTGTAGGAAAGTAGAGTGATGAGTGTCGAATTTTTGAATTTGGTAAAGATGTCATTAAAAACGTTTGTATTAAATTCACAAAAGCACGCACAACTGAAATAAGCAATAAACTCCTTCCATATATTAATATTTTGAAAGTTGAAAAACATCACTGATCAAAATGAATTGGACGAAAGCATTAAAACTGATCAAGGTGTATACTTGAATAGCGGTTCATAATGGTGAAAACTAAGTTTGAGTTTTGCCGCTAAAGTGAAAACTGTCTCAGTAAAAATGGGCATAAAATTATGCATATTTGCTGCAAATTTTATTATAACTTGATGGGGATACTGGATGATAGCCAAAAACAAATTTTCACAAAGTTTGTATTCCTTAAAATGATTTATTAAAGAAAAGTAATTGTGAAAAAATGACTATTTTATATTTTAGCGGCTAAACTCGATCTTAATACCCACCCTAACTTCTTGAAATTCAATTCACAAAAGTTCTATAATAAAGGGTGATTCTTTTGAGGTTAGGATTTTCATGCATTAGTATTTGACAGATCACGTGGGATTTCAGACATGGTGTCAAAGAGAAAGATGCTCAGTATGCTTTGACATTTCATCATGAATAGACGAACGATCTGCCACAACGTCGAATTTTCAGTGAATGGGCCCTAGAAAAGTTGGCAGAAAATCCGCTTTTTTATCGACAAATTTTGTTCAGCGATGAGGCTCATTTCTGGTTGAATGGCTACGTAAATAAGCAAAATTGCCGCATTTGGAGTGAAGAGCAACCAGAAGCCGTTCAAGAACTGCCCATGCATCCCGAAAAATGCACTGTTTGGTGTGGTTTGTACGCTGGTGGAATCATTAGACCGTATTTTTTCAAAGATGCTGTTGGACGCAACGTTACGGTGAATGGCGATCGCTATCGTTCGATGCTAACAAACTTTTTGTTGCCAAAAATGGAAGAACTGAACTTGGTTGACATGTGGTTTCAACAAGATGGCGCTACATGCCACACAGCTCGCGATTCTATGGCCATTTTGAGGGAAAACTTCGGAGAACAATTCATCTCAAGAAATGGACCGGTAAGTTGGCCACCAAGATCATGCGATTTGACGCCTTTAGACTATTTTTTGTGGGGCTACGTCAAGTCTAAAGTCTACAGAAATAAGCCAGCAACTATTCCAGCTTTGGAAGACAACATTTCCGAAGAAATTCGGGCTATTCCGGCCGAAATGCTCGAAAAAGTTGCCCAAAATTGGACTTTCCGAATGGACCACCTAAGACGCAGCCGCGGTCAACATTTAAATGAAATTATCTTCAAAAAGTAAATGTCATGGACCAATCTAACGTTTCAAATAAAGAACCGATGAGATTTTGCAAATTTTATGCGTTTTTTTTTAAAAAAAAGTTATCAAGCTCTTAACAAATCACCCTTTACATTTTCAGAAGTTCTTTTTTTTTTTTTTTTTTTTTTGTTTTTTAGTAGTAGTAATTTAGTAGTAATTTCCGATTTTGTTGGTGGAAGGTGGTATGTTAGAATCTATAATATTTTGTTTTTTGGTGCTTTTTGGCCTTGGGGTGTTGGCAACACTGCACAAAATGTCTCTTAAAAACTCCCTCACATGATGCAATGATTTCATTACTCTCTTCTCACTTCATTTTCCAGTAGCACTTTTATTGATTAGTTGGAATTCTATCTATAAGTTAAGGTAAAATATATACCAAATTTTTGAGGAATCTATAAGAAATTATATGCACCAGTCAAGGATTATATTAACTACTTTTTATTCTACTTTATCTAAAATTTTCAATGTGAGGAAAAACACTCCAACTTATTATAAAAAGGGAAATAATCTGCAGCCATCATAATCGGAATCGGTAATGTCGTTAAGTTAATTTTTACTACAAAAATTTTTCTCCATACAAATTTTTTTCTTAGTAAATTGTCCACATTTCGTAGTAAGATTTGTATATTGCCCATGTATTTTTATAATAGAATCAACGATACATTAACTACTGTGTTGGAAATTTATTGAAGGAAAAATCCTTCCCATTTCGTAGTTAGTGAACTAAAAAACATTTACTGAATTTTTAAAATTTTCTTTAGCTAAGTTAATTTTCGTTGTGGTTACGAAAAATGAACTATATTACAGTAAATTTGTTGAACTATGTGAAAGTTAAAATGGTCCTTAAATTTACAAGACACTTTTTTTTTGTGTGTGCCTACCAGAAATATTGATTTTAGATCCCATAAAATATATACCGATCGACTCACAATCACCTCCTAAGTCGATCTAGCGCTTGGTGTCCCTCCGTCCGTCTGCCCATGTATTTGTTTTTCACAGGATTCCGGTCGCAATTATTAACCGATTTTAATTTAGATATAGATTCCATATATATGTATCAACGATTTCGACAAATTGGGTCAGATTTCGATCATTTACTAACTGATCGGCGTCCAAATTGCCACAAAGTAATCCGATGGACCACCATTTAAGTGTGCCGAAATCGGTTCAGATTTAGATGTAGCTCCCATATATATGTGTCCCCCGATTTTCCCAAATTTGGCCATAAGTCCCTTATTCATAAACCGATCTGACTCAAAGTTGGCCAAATTCAGTTTTCTATAGCACTCACTATATGTACTCAAAATCATCGAAATCGGCTCAGATTTGGCTACAGCTCCCATATATATGTATCACAAATTTTGCCATAAAACCCTTATTTGTAAACCGATCTACTCAAATAATATCAGACATTTCTGCTCAGATTGTGCGAAAACTCCCATAAAAATGTACCCCTTAATGTTCTTAAATATGGAAATGCGGTTTATCGCTCAAACTAATACCAATGATATCAAACAAAAGTTTATGTGTACTAATTCAATAGGGGTGGTTTAGGGTATGATATAGTCGGCACCGCCCGACTTTCTACTTTACTCACTTGTTTTTATATGTATATGACTTACGGTTAGCTAACGTGACTTACAGTCGCGTTAGCTAAGCAACAAATTACATGATATCCAAGATGATAATATGTTCGAAGAAGTTTCAATTCTCAGGAATGTTCATAAAATTATTAACGGATTTAAAAAACTAAACTGGAAAATAGACTTATGTCAATGGGGGACTCCAAACCGAAATTACAATGTACTACAGTAAACGTGACGATCTTTACTCGCTCACAATTAACCTTTCCCAAATTTCTGCAGAAAATGACAGCTCTTCGGAGAGAATTTTGTAATAGCACTTATTAGAGCCAATTTCCAGAGTAAATAATTCAAAATAATGTTTTCTACACACAATTTTTTTTTTTCAGATTCAATCACGAAATTGATTGATCCAATTAATTTTTTAATTGAGTCTTCAATCACGGAAATGATAGTATCAAACACAGTTTTAATTGGACATTAAAAAATACTTAATTAAAAATTTTTATTGATTTCATTAGCAAATTTCAACAATTTTTTTAAATAATTCAATTAAAAATTTTATTGATTTTGGTTGCAAAATTATCCAATGATCCAATTAATTTTTTAATTGAGTCTTCAATCACGGAAATGATAGTATCAAACACAGTTTTAATTGGACATTAAAAAAATACTTGATTAAAAATTTTATTGATTTCATTAGCAAATTTCAACTAATTTTTTTAATTAATTCAATTAAAAATTTAATTGATTTTGATTGCTAAACTCAATTAATTTTTTCATTAAAAACGTAACTATTTTCAATTATTTAACTGACTTAGTGATTTTAGTTTGATTAAAAAATTTATTGTTTGAAATAAATTTTTAGGTAAAAAAAGTCCATCACTTTTTTAATTGACTTTTTCTTAAGAGTTTCATTAAAAATTTCATTGTATCAATTTTTTTTCATTTAAAAACTTTAAAATTTTCAATCATTAATTAACTTAATTTTTCTATCTTGATTAAAAATTTTGATTGTCTCAAATAATTTATTTATTGAAAAATTGTTCAACTTCAATCAACTTTTTAATTGGAAATATTTTGGTGATATTTTTTCTGTGTATTCGATTTTTGCGACATACGTGTTATACCGTCGTAAATTTATGTCTCAAAAGTCAGTTTGCGACAGGCCAACTCTGGTACAGAGTATAATAAGTTTGTGCATTTGTATGTAACTCAACGAAGGTGCAGTTTTAGACCCATCGTTTAGTATATCGATCGTCTTAGAATTAAATTCCGAGTCGATTTTGCGATATCTGCCTGTGTGTTCGTCCGTCTGTCTGACTGTCTGTTCATGTATTTTTGTGTGCAAAGTACAGCTCGCAGTTTAAGTCCGATCGTCTTTAAATTTGGCGTAGTGTCCTTCTTCGCATCAAAGACAATCGCTAATGATTTAACAAACTCGGTTCAAATTTTGGATATAGATGACTTATATTTATTTTAGCCCGATATGCATTTATAAGGCCCAGAGACCAGAATTACTTATTGATTTTGCCATTTGTATTCCCGTTAATGAAAATGTTCTTTTTGGATCCGGAAGTGGTTCAAAATTGACGCAGAAGCGATGAATTTAAAATGGGCTTGTCATAGGACGGAAGTCCTCCATTTCAACAGCCGTAGCACAGAACTTGCATCACTTCTTTAGGTGTGATCCGAATTCAATCTTTTGGATGTAAATTTAAAAATTCTGTGATATTTTGTCAAATAAATAATTCTTGTAATTTTTTATAATTTTTAATGGATTCTAACACTTGTCGGAAACGTTTGACTTCAAATATTTTCAAAAATTCACATTTTTTTCAAATTGGATTTAGCATTTTTTCGACAAAATTTAAATGATTTGTACCATTTTATGAATTCTTATACTGTTTTTAACCTATTTGAAACAAAAAAGTTAAAATTACTCATTAAAAGTATGAAAAAACAAAGTTATAAAAAATTGAATTAAGAGAAAAAATTGAATTGTATGTCCCAGTAAAAAAAGCGTCGCCAAAAAAGTAGTGAAAATGTTCTTTTTGTATCCGGAAGTGGTGCAAAAGTGGCGCAGAAGCAATGAGTTTAACATGGGCTTGTCATAGGACGGATGTCCATCATTTCAACCGCCGTTGCATTGAATTTGGATAACTTCTTAAGGTGTAATTCGAATTCAGTGTTTATGATGTGAATTGAAAATTTTTGTAATATTTTGCAAATATTTTTTTTATAATTTTTATAACATTTGTCCTCAAACATTTTCAAAAATTCAAGATGCGTGTATTTTATTTCAAAACATATATACTACTTTACGTCCCTAAAATACCTCTATATTTTTTAAGTTTCAAGCACATCGGGTAAAAACTGCGATTTCCGTGCCTACAAGAATTCAAGTGGGGATAACGGTCTGTATGGAGAGGCAGTTCTTCTTCTGAATGAGAAAATCTAAAAAACAAATTTTTCCACCAATTTTACTTTCTATTTTTATCAATACTTTTTTAATTTTATTTTCTTATTATCTAATTTGTACAAAATATTTGCGTGCGTGTGTAATTATCACCTTTAAATCTAGGACCAATAAAAATTTTCATTCTCTTTTCGCGGTTTATTAATAAAGGTACTCATGTGCAAATAAATGCCACTTTAAAAATCCAAATTATAACGGATACTTCAAAGTAAACAAGTATATACGACCGTAAGTTCGACTAAGCCGAATCTTATGTACCCTCCACCATGGATTGCGTAGAAACTTCTACGAAAGACTGTCATCCACAATCGAATTACTTGGGTTGTGGTATCTTAAATCGTTTTCTAAATAGTGAGTTAGTCCATACGTGGTATATGTTAGACAAAAAAGGTATGTGTAGGTAAGTCTACAAATAATTACGAAACGATATGGACTTTTGCACGGTACATAGAGAGCCAGAATTGAAATATGGGGGTCGCTTATATGGGGGCTATATACAATTATGAACCCGATATGAACCAATTTTTGTGTGATTGAGGATCGATTTATCTGAGGGCTATAAATAACTATAGACCGATATGGACCTAGTTAGGCATGGTTGTTAACGGCCATATACTAGCACAATGTACCAAATTTCAACTGACTCGGATGAAATTTGCTCCTCCAAGAGCAAATCTCGGGATCGGTTTATATGGGGGCTATATATGATTATGGACTGATAGGAACCAATTCCTGCATGGTTCTTAATTATCGTATACTACCACCACGTACCAAATTTCCACCAGATCGGATGAATTTTGCTTCTCCAAAAGTTACCGGAGGTCAAATCTGGGGATCGGTTTATATGGGGGCTATATATAATTATGGTCTGATATAAACCAATTCCTGCATGGTTGTTGGATACCATATACTAGCATCACGTACCAAATTTCAACCGAATCAGATGAATTTTGCTCTTCCAAGGGGCTCCGGAGGTCAAATCTGGGATGGGTTTATATGGGGGCTATATATAATTATGGACCGATGTGGACCAGTTTTTGCATGGTCATATAATAACACCATGTACCAAATTTAAGCCGGATCGGATGAAATTTGCTTCTCTTAGAGGCTCCGCAAGCCAAATCTGGGGATTGGTTTATATGGGGGCTATATATAATTATGGACTGATGTGGACCAATTTTTGCATGGTTGTTAAATACATAAATACCATATACTAACACCATGTACCAAATTTCAGCCGGATCGGAGGAAATTTGCTTCTCTTAGAGGCTACGAAAACCAAATTGGGGGATTGGTTTATATGGGGGCTATATATTATTATGAACCGATGTGGACCAATTTTTGCATGGTTGGAAGAGACCATATACTAACACCATGTACCAAATTTCAGCCGGATCGGATGAAATTTGCTTCTCTTAGAGGGTCTGCAAGCCAAATTTGGGGGTCCGTTTATATGGGGGTTATATGTAAAAGTGGACTGATATGGTCCATTTGCAATACCATCCGACCTACATCAATAACAACTAATTGTGCCAAGTTTCAAGTCGATAGCTTGTTTCGTTCGGAAGTTGGCGTGATTTCAACAGATGGACGGACGGACATGCTCAGATCGACTCAGAATTTCACCACGACCCAGAATATATATACTTCATGGGGTCTTAGAGCAATATTTCGATGTGTTACAAACGGAATAACAAAGTTAATATACCCCCATCCTATGGTGGAGGGTATAAAAATGTTTTCTTAATTCAACAAAAAAACAAAAAAACTTTTAACCAAAGACGCTAAATCCTCAAAATAAGTCTTAGCCTATATTTGAAGCGTTTTTATCTTAAATCTAAAGTTTAAATATTTCAGTTAATTTAAGGACAATTTCTTTAAATCAAAAATATGTGTCTTTAATTTAAGGAAAATTCCCTTAAAATTCCTTAGTTCAAAGACATGCTACTTTAACGGAGGGATGCAAATTTACAAAATGTTTGTCCTAAATTTAATGAAAAATTTTTTTTGGAAGCAATGATTATACACTTTATTTTAATTAAAATTCCATTTATTTAAAGAAATTTGCCCTTAATATTTTGTAAATTTCGCGTCCTAAAATTTAAGTTGCGTAATCTTTAATATCACGTAAATATTTTTTTCAGTGTAGATGCAAAGAAAAAAATTGTACAAATATTTTTAGCATCATACAAAGTTCAAGATGAAGAAAACTGTTTTGATATTTTTATACCCCAAAACCACATTATGTTAAAATATATACCGATCGACTCAGAATCAGTAATGTGGATTAGGATATGATATATTCGGCCCCGCCCGACTTTCTACTTTATTTTCTTGTTTTATATTGGAAATAATTTCGCTACAATTTTATTTATTTTTTTTATAAACTTAAATAAAGCTAATTGAATTTTAAATTTTCAAATTTTTTGAGGTTACGAAGAGTAATTAATGAAAAGGATTTCATGAATATAACGAAGAATTAATTTCTTTTGGTGAAGGTTATTATATTCTCTTTTCGTTAATCGAAATTGATGATGCCTATACTGATCATATTTGCCATTGAATTCTGAAATAATTCATAGGCAATATTACATTACTCAGTCTTCACTGATCTCTGAATATTTAAATTGCTTTGTATTTAGAGAATTTGTATACACCCATAAATAATTATTCAAATATTTCCACAACGACTTAATAGAAGCATAAATTTCTTTAAAAAATATTTTCAGATGGAAGGAGGAGAAGGAAGACCAGGCTAAATGGGAAAATACAGAACTAAGTAGAAGTTAACAACGCCCGGGACCGAATTAAAAATGAACTTCAAATAAACCCAAAGTGACCATTAAAATTAACATAAAAATCAAAACGGCATAAATGACAGCATTTCCGGATATAATTAAAGCTACGAGTCCCACCATAGCGAAAATCTTATAGTTGACGGCATAATTTTTTTGTTGGCTTCCGAGTGGGGGGTGGTGGTGGCATTAACAACAACTCAATGTTCGACAACACAAATCCTCGAAAAGAAAGCGCATGAAATATCACTCATACTTTACACGCCAGCAGGAGGATAAAGCAATGGGATTGTGGGAATCGTGAAACGAACTCCAGCAAAGGCCAACAATGCTTTGGGGGATTTTACAAATTGTAATTAGGTTACTTGTACAGTAGACGGCCATAAGACCGTGTGAATTCATGAAAATATATGTACTAGACTGGCGTTTTCCTATTGTTGCCCAAACAATAACATGAATGGGAACAACATTGCCTAAATCTCTTCTTAAAAGGAAGCGAAGTTAATCATAGAAACTCGGAAAATAACATTAAATCTTACTCAAATCTAGGAATTTGTATTTTTTTTTTTTGGTGGGGAATAAATAACAATGCTGGTTGAGATAATTGAGAAACTCAAATGCTAGTGGTGTATTCAAATGTTTTGCTGGACTAACAGTATACAATTTGTATGGAATATGATAGTGGTAGCAAAATGATTCATAATGTACAATTTTTTTTTTAAATAAGGAAATTCGTTATTTTTATGTTATTTCCATTAAATAACAAGACGACTTATGAATATTTCAAACGTTCGAATGAAAATATATCATTTTATTAGGTACTAGTCGAACCCAGCCCGCTTCGCTGTACCTTACTGATTTTTTAAAACTGAGAGACAATTTGTTAAAAAATATCGCAAATACTTCTCAGTAAGAAAGAAACATTTTGCGTTAATTAAATCAGCTATATTCTTTACCGAATATTTCCATCTATAAGATAATAAAAAAAACACCTTCAATTTGACTGTATATTCATACAGTTAAATGTGCAACTATGCTTAATCCTAAATACAGTCGAAGCTCAGTTTCACGAACGATATATTGTCAGGCACTTTCGTTATTTAGAGAAATTCGTTAAATCGAACGGGAATATTAAATATTAACTTTTATTAAAAATCGTAGTTTTTTACCATATGAGTAAAAACAAAATCTGAGGAATATAATATCCCAAGTGGTTGCCCGCAAGGCTCCTGTTTATCACCATTGCTTTACTTTACTGCCGATATACCTAACATAAATAAGTGTATGATATCTGTGTTTGCAGATGACACAGCTATTTTAAGCTCAAATTTGTACTCCTCTATTATTACACCCAAAGAAATTTGTTAGTAGGGACAGCAGAAAAGTCTGCTAAAACAGCAGAAAGTCTGCTGAAAAAGGGACAGTAGTCGGTGTTTGCTGAAATAGCAAAAATTTCCTGCTATTTTTGAAGCTCGATTACACTAAAACGTGTTTTATATTGGCTAAAACAAATAAAAATGTCAACTTAGGAGCTATCCTAACATAATAAAAACAATATTTTATGAATATCTATAGTATTTGACCAAAAATCTCAATATTTATCGAAGTGAGGCATAACAGCAAACAAAATGTTTGCTGATCGTATTTAGGAGCTTGTAAGTATATTACAGTGCAAAAATATACCAAAAACTACTTTTGGTTTATAAATATGCTTTGGGGAAAAATTTATAACCTAAAAATTTTATAAATTTTTGTTCATTTGGCCCTGAAGTACAAAAATATAACAGCAGACATCGACTGCTGTTTTTGGCAGACTTTTTTCTATGAGTGTACCAAAAACCTGCAAGATGGTATGAATAAATTATACCAGTACTTTAACAAATAGAACAAGCGGAAATCATGTTTTCTGCCTCAAGCCCTATTAAGGTTTTTAAACCACAATATAGCGTGGGAAGTCAACGCTAAATATCTAGGAGTCGTTCTCGATAAAAAACTTATTTTTTGTGTCCACATCCCTGCTGTAGTTCATAAAATAAACAAAACTATAAGGACAATGTATCCATTTATTGCCAGAAACGCGGAATTAAATAGAGAAAATAAAAAACTGATAATTAAATCAATATTCTTGCCAATAATTTACTATTGTGCTCCTCTCTGGGCATCTTCGGCCAGATGCAACATTCAAAAACTACAAGTAGTCCAGAACAAACTGCTAAAAATGATTTTTAACCTACCATGGCATTTCCCCAGCAAAAACTCCTATTACCAGATATGAGTAAAAGTATGCCTGCGCCAAATTGGTAACAACTTCATCGTACATATATCAGTAGTAATACTTTTACACGGGCATGACATTGGAGGAAAGTACTTCCGTGCAAGCATACCAGCAGTCGAAAAATAAGTACTTCTTCGCAAGCATACCAGCTCTCCAAAAATAATATATTTACCATAAAGATACCCAAAAAGTGCGAACTCGCCCTTGTTGTTTTATAATCCAACACACTATACCACGCTCCACGACATGGATCTATTCAATGATGTTATTTTGTAGTATAAATTATGTACTATACAACTTTAGAAAACAAAGGTATATTTTATTGGCAATTTGTTTCTGAAATGTAATTTGGCATTACTATTAACGGATATGATTTTGATTAGCGGTATCAATAGAAGAATCACTTTTTGCCTACACAGGTAAGTTATTATTTTGAAATCCCAGGTAATACTGCAAGTAGTAGCTTTTTGATTACGGGTATTACTGAAAAAATCACTAGTGCTTACCCAGTTTTTGTTGGGTCTCTACACAAAGTTTACATTCCCTTTCTGGGTTTCCACTTGTATCAGATAAACTTGAAGTAATCTATTCAAATTTTAATGTAAGATGTAAAACATCTATGTATAAACATATTAATGAAATTGCCTCAACTTAAATTAGTCCTAAGCCTCCTAATCTAGTCAAACATTTATAAAGGTTTTGTTATACTTTTTCCTTTAACTATTTATTAATGCGATAAAACACACTTCGTAATTGTTGAAATACCACTTAGCATAATTAAGAAGAAACGGAAATTATTTTTCTTAAACTCCTTAGAAATAAGTATAAATATAAAGAAAAAAGCAGAAACGGAATGTTATGAAATAAATGAAATGAGTAAAAATTCATAAGCAAAATTAAAAAATATTACTTTAAATAATTCGTAAAATTGATGAATGTGATATATCTAGGTTAGGTTAGATTGAAAAGATGATCCAAGATTCGCTGTCTCATGAGGGCCTATATATACGCCCATGTCAATATTTGTGTGCTCTAACTTCTTAGACGAATTGCGTAATTTGTTTCCAGTCCCCGGGTTCAAGATGGGCCAGCATAGGTAGTGTTCATAGTAACATCTTCCTAAAACGTCCTACGTACACCATTACTCTACTGCTCCTGTCGGCATAGAATTACTCTCAACGCTCTAGCGTTTCGACCGAGCAACAAAATATGTTTTCAGTGGTAGTTTATCCCTCTCACACAAAAAATTTTTTTCTGATTCAATCACCAAATTAATTGATCCAATTAATTTTTTAATTGAAATGTCTTCAATCACGAAAATGATAGTAACAATTAGTAATTGGGCATAGAAAAAATTCTTGATTTAAAATTTAATTGATTTTTTCAACAAATTTCAATTAATTTTTTTATGGATTCAATTAAAAATTTAATTGATGTTGATTGCAAAACTCATTAATTTATTAATTAATTACTTTCTGAATTGGCTTAGAGTTTTTATTTGGATTAACAAATGATTGTTTGAAATACATTTTTAATTAAAAATTAAAAAAAAAATCAGCACTTTTTTAACTGAATTAGTCTTCCAAATTTGATTAAAAAGTTAATTGTATCAATTACTTTTTTAATTAAAAATTTTAAAATTTTCAATCATTGACTTAATTAACTTAATGTTTCTATCATGATTAAAAAGTTAATTGTATCAATTAATTTATTAATAGAAAAAATTTTCAGCTTCAATTAACTTTTTAATTGGAAATATTTTGGTGATATTTTTTTTTCTGTGCTCAGTAATGATGTTGACATGCCTGTGCATTTAATAGTTACTCTGCATCTGAAAAAACATATTTGAGAACCGGAGCACACATGAAGCTCGGCACTTTTTAAAAAGAGCGGCCGGCATGACAGCTCCACTCACAAGTGCCAATGAAATGAGCAGCCCTTTTCAAAAACTCGTAGAACTGTTCTATAAAATGAGGTTTGTTTTGAATTTTGTATACATAACTGAATTATAAAATTTAAACATTATTTTTGGTAAACAATTAGAAGTAAAAATATCGATAACTTTCATAGTGGCTTACTATTATGGTTTAATATTTAGAGGCTTACACACAAATTATATACGAACACAATTAAAAAATGTAATCAGAACTCACAACCTGTTTGTCCGTCTCTATTAATTTCATTTGTATTTCAACTTAAAACAAGTATATACGGCCGTAAGTTCGCCAGGCCGAATCTTATGTACCCTCCACAATGGATTGTGTAGAAACTTCTACGAAAGACTGTCATCCACAATAGAATTACTTGAGTTTTGGTATCTTGAAACTTCTTAACACGGTTTTCTAAATTGTGAGTTAGTCCATACGTGGTATATATTAGACAAAAAACTTATGTATAGGTAAGTCTACAAAAAATTACGAATCGATATGGACTTTTTGCACGATACGTAGAGAGCCAGGGGTCGCTTATATGGGGGCTATATACAATTGTGATCATGATATACAATTTTTGTGTGATTGGGGATCGATTTATTTGAGGGCTATATATAACTATAGACCGATATGGACCTAGTTAGGCATGATTGTTAACGGCCATATACTAGCACAATGTACCAAATTTCAACTGACTCGGATGAAATTTGCTCCTCCAAGAAGCTCCAAAACCAAATCTCGGGATCGGTTTATATGGGGGCTATATATGATTATGGACTGATATGGACCAATTCCTGCATGGTTGTTGGATACCATATACTAACATCACGTACCAAATTTCAACCGAATCGGATGAATTTTGCTCTTCCAAGGGGCTTCTGAGTTCAAATCTGGGAATCGGTTTATATGGGGCCTATATATAATTATGGACCGATTTCGACCAATTTTTGCATGGGTGTTTGAGGACATATATTAACACGACGTACAAAATTTCAACTGAATCAGATGAATTTTGGTGTTCCAAGAGGCTCCGGAGGTCAAATCTGGTGATCGGTTTATATGGGGGCTATATATAATTATGGACCTATATGGACGAATTTTTGCATGGTCATTAGAGACCATATACTAACACCATGTACCAAATTTCAGTTAGATCGGATGAAATTTGCTTCTCTTAGAGGCTCCGGAGGTCAATTCGGGGGATCGGTTTATATGGGGGCTATATATAATTATGGACCGATGTGGACCAATTTTTGCATGTTATTAACACGACGTACAAAATTTCAACTGAATCAGATGAATTTTGGTGTTCCAAGAGGCTCCGGAGGTCAAATCTGGTGATCGGTTTATATGGGGGCTATATATAATTATGGACCTATATGGACGAATTTTTGCATGGTCATTAGAGACCATATACTAACACCATGTACCAAATTTCAGTTAGATCGGATGAAATTTGCTTCTCTTAGAGGCTCCGGAGGTCAATTCGGGGGATCGGTTTATATGGGGGCTATATATAATTATGGACCGATGTGGACCAATTTTTGCATGGTTGTTAGAGACCATATACTAACACCATGTACCAAATCGGATGAAATTTGCTTCTCTTAGAGGACCCGCAAGCCAAATTTGGGGGTCCGTTTATCTGGGGGCTATACGTAAAAGTGGACCGATATGGCCCATTTGCAATACCATCCGACCTACATCAATAACAACTACTTGTGCCAAGTTTCAAGTCGATAGCTTGTTTCGTTCGGAAGTTAGCGTGATTTCAACAGACGGACGGACATGCTCAGATCGACTCAGAATTTCACCACGAGGGTATAAAAATACACATATGGCATCACCAATTTCATCTTGTGTCACATATACTTCTAGATATTTTTTCTGTCACACCCCGCTTGTTCGGCAAATAGCTATTGCCGCTTTTTCCCTGCTTATATAAGCACTCCACATGTGCAGGCGGTTATTTTAGTATAGAATAATGATTTCAAAAAGTACTAAAGACCCCTTTTCTAAATGCATATAATGCACCGTTTCGTTTCACCCAATTCAGCACCATAAAGTAATCTATTAAATAGTCGATAAACTAATTGGGCATTACCAGTTGAGGATGAAATCGATAAGAAGGACCCTGTTACTCTCACAGAAAAAATGAAAGAGAAATTAAAAAAGTGATCGTTTAATTTCGGTATCTAAAAGTAATGTACGAAATAGTTTGCCGAGCAAAATTAAACAAAACACAAAAGTAATTATGTTCTTAATTTGGTTTTGGTGCTTACGCGTAATTAATAGAAAGATATTATGCTTGTCCTAATCGTAAAGAGCTATTGAAAGAACAAAAAAAAAACGAAGTCCCGCTAGAACACGTTACAAGTCAAATGATTTGTTCAGTTGTTCTCTTGGTTTCAATGCGTTTGGCTGAATACGGAGTGCTTATGGTGATTCAAAAGGAAAAAAATTCAAAAATGTAAGTTAAAAATTAATTATAATTCTATTACATATCAGTTGTATTTATTTATTTCATATTTATATTCTAATTTCAGAAGCGGCGTCTCCATTTCCTAGCAGCAATGGACCTTCAGAACAACAATTACGCGAGGCAATGCAGCGGAAAAAGAAGGGCCAATTTAATAGTAAAACCATCTTTACAACAACAATAACATTTTTTCTTTATGTTTGTATAATCTTGACGCAATTTTGTTATTTATATATTAAAAAAATATTTAATAAAAAAGCCTTGATTAAAAACAATAAAATTAATTTTCAGAATAAACCAGCAAATGGGGTATACATTTAAAGTGCTTATTTGGCTACCACATATTCACCACCCTTTTCTGTGAGTAACTTTCAGCTACCAAATGGGGGGTTATCGATAATGCAGAGAATAGTCTATTGGTTATTTTGAGCGACATCTCCTTGCTAAATTCTCCGCTCAAATACAAGGGCGGTAGTCAGGATTATAAGTAGGGGTGTTTACGAATAGGTAGCCATATAAGCAGGCATTCACTACTTACCCGAACAAGCGGGAGCTGTGTGAGCAATAGTTTTTCTTTTAAATTAGCTCCAAAAGTACCCATTGTTCAGTGCCGCTCATTCGTGTTGGCACTTTATTCATAGGACTCTGAGAGCAAAAGCTAAAAAACTGAACAGCAATTTTTTTAAAAAAGCGCTGAGCTGGAGCTGCGGAGCCATTTCGAACACTGATCTAACAATTAATAAAGCAATTTTCCTTCAAATCGATAATCGTATTTTACAAATCACAATTTTATATTTTTATATTTTAATTGCTTTTATGCTTTTGAGTTAAAAAAAAAAAAAACAAAAAATGGCATTTATTATGAAAAGGCGATTTTGTTGATTAAGCAAAGCAGGTCCACATATTATTATTATTATATAATACGGAAGGATTTTGCTCATAGAACAACATTTTATATTGACGTTTTCAGAAAAATGTTTAAAATTTATAATTTGGTATCTCAGTTATGTATACAAAACATAGACAAATCCCAGCAAAAAAATTTGGAAGTACTTCTAAAGGCACAACTTTAAAACCACTCCCAAAAATGTCCTTCCAGAGATGTTCTTTATTTTAACTACTAAGGAAGTTCTTTTAATTCAATTTTTTATAACTCGCTTTTATCATACTTTTAAAGGGCAATTTTAAAATTTTTTGTTTCAAATATGTTAAAAACAGAGTACACAGAAAAAAAAGTGTCTTGTAAATTTAAGGACCATTTTAACTTTCACATAGTTCAGCAAATTTACTGTAATATAGTTCATTTTTCGTAACCACAACGAAAATTAACTTAGCTAAAGGAAAACTTATAAAAATTCAGTAAATGTTTTTTAGTTCACTAACTACGAAATGGGAAGGATTTTTCCTTAAATAAATTTCCAACACAGTAGTTAATGCATCGTTGATTCTATTATAAAAATACATGGGCAATATAAAAATCTTACTACGAAATGTGGACAATTTACTAAGAAAAAATTTTGTATGGAAAAAAAATTTTTTAGTAAAATTTAACTTAACGACATTACCGATTCGTACGATGGCTACCTACAGATTATTTCCCTTTTTATTATATGTTGGAGTGTTTTTACTCACATTGAAAATTTTAGAAAAAGTAGAATAAAAAGTAGTTAATATAATCCTTGACGGGTGTATATAATTTTTTAGAGATTCCTCATAGATTTGGTATATATTTTACCTTAACTTAGATAGAATTCCAACTAATCAATAAATGTGCTACTGGAAAATGTGAGTGCATCATGTGAGGGAGTTTTTAGAGACATTTTGTGTATATCTCGTATGATTGTTTGTTATTGCGTCATTTATGTTGTTGTTGGTTGTTTTGATTCTAGAGACAATGGAATGTTCCTTGTGTGTTGTTGGTATTTTTTGTGGTGAGAGTTGTTTTCTTGCAATAGCGAGATCAGAAAGTGATCGTGTGTGTGTGGAGTTGTTTTTCTTTACGGCAGGTATGTTTCCTTTATGACTATTTGTGTCTGTGAGTTTTATTGTTGCATTCAGTTATGTTGATGCTTTTATGAAGTGCACACGTGGATTTAATTTTGCAAAATTGTACGTGCGGTATTGGTGTTTATTAATGACAATACATTTATTCGGAACATTTTAGAAACTGAGAAGTGAATGATGTGATGTTAGAGTAACCAAAAACGCTTTTTATTGATAAAAAAAAAACAAATAACAGATTAAGGAACTGTATATTTCTGTTAATAGTTTAAAATTAGTGCGGATTTTTAATTGATTTACATAAAAACAAGTAAGGAAAGTCTAAAGTCGGGCGGGGCCGACTATATTATACCCTGCACCACTTTGTAGATCTAAGTTTTCGATACCATATCACATCCGTTAAATGTGTTGGGGGCTATATATAAAGGTTTATCCCAAATACACACATTTAAATATCACTCGATCTGGACAGAATTTGATAGACTTCTACAAAATCTATAGACTCAAAATTTAAGCCGGCTAATGCACTAAGGTGGAACACAATGTTAGTAAAAAAATATGGGAAACATTTAAATCTGAAGCAATTTTAAGGAAACTTTCCAAAAGTTTATTTATGATTTATCGCTCGATATATATGTATTAGAAGTTTAGGAAAATTAGAGTCATTCGTACAACTTTTCGACTAAGCAGTGGCGATTTTACAAGGAAAATGTTGGTATTTTGACCATTTTTGTCGAAATCAGAAAAACATATATATGGGAGCTATATCTAAATCTGAACCGATTTCAACCAAATTTGGCACGCACAGCAACAATGCTAATTCTACTTCCTGTGCAAAATTTCAACTAAATCGGAGTTAAAAATTGGCCTCTGGGGTCATATGAGTGTAAATCGGGCGAAAGCTATATATTGGAGCTATATCTAAATCTGAACCGATTTCAACCAAATTTGGCACGCATTGCTACAATGCTAATTCTACTCCCTGTGCAAAATTTCAACTAAATCGGAGCAAAAAATTGGCCTCTGTGGTCATATGAGTGTAAATCGGGCGAAAGCTATATATTGCAGCTATATCTAAATCTGAACCGATTTCAACCAAATTTGGCACGCATAGCTACAATGCTAATTCTACTCCCTGTGCAAAATTTCAAATAAATCGGAGCAAAAAATTGGCCTCTGTGGTCATATGAGTGTAAATCGGGCGAAAGCTATATATGGGAGCTATATCTAAATCTGAACCGATTTCAACCAAATTTGGCACGCATAGCTACAATGCTAATTCTACTCCCTGTGCAAAATTTCAATTAAATCGGAGTAAAAGATTGGCCTCTGTGGTCATATGAGTGTAAATCGGGCGAAAGCTATATATGGGAGCTATATCTAAATCTGAACCGATTTGGATGATATTCTGCAAGTTTTTCGAGACTAGTAAAATATTCGGATGTACGGAATTTGAGGAAGATCGGTTGATATACACGCCAATTATGACCAGATCGGTGAAAAATGTATATGGCAGCTATATCTAAATCTGAACCGATTTTTTCCAAAATCAATAGGGATCGTCTTTGAGCCGAAACAGGACCCTATACCAAATTTTAGGACAATCGGACTAAAACTGCGAGCTGTACTTTGCACACAAAAATATATCAACAGACAGACAGACGGACAGACAGACAGACAGACATCGCTAAATCGACTCAGAATTTAATTCTAAGACGATCGGTATACTAAACGATGGGTCTCAGACTTTTCCTTCTTGGCGTTACATACAAATGCACAAACTTATTATACCCTGTACCACAGTAGTGGTGAAGGGTATAAATATACAACATGAGTGGTAATAGGATGATCTATATTTGTTATACATCTGGATCACAGGTTGGAGATACAACCATTTTTTTTGAATCTATATTTTTTATGTTACAGCAATTCCTACAGGTGAGTACTAAATTCGAGTTTAGCCACTAAAATTAAAAATAAATCACTAAGAAAAGTATAAAATTATACGTCTTCGATACAAATTTAAATATAACTTGATGGAAAATAGCCCAAACCAAGTTTTTTATAAAGATTATTTTTTTTTATAATGGATTATTAAAGAAAACTCTCATGAAAATGCTATGCTGACAAGTGGAAATTATGTCTAATTTTATAATATTTTTTATTTCAAATATATTCTGAGAATAATTTCAAAAACGTCCCATTAGCCCATGGATATGATTCCAATAATATACCTACTGGATGGATTTTTCAATGTGGTAAGTTTTTCTATAAACGGTATTTTGTCCGTTTTTAATAAAACCAAAATTTCAATTTATTAAAAATAATTATTTTCACTTGCAGGTAGACAGGTTTTACTGTTTAATGCTAATTAAGCTGATATCCTTATTGGATTTAGGAAATACTCTTGAAAACCGTAAGTTAAAAATCAATATGAACGATAGAATTTGATAATATTTTTCTTATATTTTGTATAACTTTGCAATTTCAGATGCTTATAAGACAAATCCGCCCAACAAAAGATAGCCAAAATCGATGGAATTGGACAATTCAATTGAATATAGCAACTTATGCCACATATATCTTTCATATGGATAGAAAACATGGAAATTTAAATTAATTAGTTTAGTCCTAATAACGTAGAATATTACTCTTTTGAAGAAGCAATTACTAACTACCCACAAGTAATTGCATCCAACGTTCTAATAAAAATATTTCCTATATTGTATATCATAACCCATAGTTTTGTGTAATATAATAATAATTTTTTTAAATAAAATACTGGTGGTAATAGAAAGTTGACTTGTTTTGTACGAAAAATTTCTTAGTTGTGTACAGGCTTGTTGCACCTTTGATTCCTCAATTTCTCTACTTTTGTGAAAATTATACCGACAAACAGTTTATTTCAAACCAATTTCTTAATACAGGTTTCCCAAAAAATTGTTAATTTTTCCGGATAGCAGGAATATTTTGAATTTGTTTAACTATATTCTTCCCACCGCATAGTAATAATGAACTAAAATACGATGCAATACATGAACTAATTTATAAGAAAATCATGAACTTATCTAGATGAAAAAAATCTTTGGCGCCAAATCATGGTCATTCTTACTATGGGTTAGTTCATTTTTCATAAAAAATAGTAAACTTTTTTTTCGGTGTAAGGATTAATAAAACGGTATAAATTATTTAAATTTTGCGGAAAAAAAAATTCTAAATTCATTCTAGAAAAATTGCGAAATTTTGAAAATATTTGAGGTCAAGGGTTTCAGACAAGCGTTAGATTGCTTTTTTTTTGCTGGGATTAGAAGAAGACACAGTCTTATCATGGCAAAACTGAAGCACCAGAGGACTCTGCCAACAAAATATCATGAAGTTTGCATCGACGTGTCTCTCAAATGTACTGCCGTTTGCGTCGGAAAATATCACAAAATTTGCGTTTTTCATAAATATCTGAATTAAAAACCTCAAAAAACCTCAAAAGCTATACCAGAACGTTTATAGAAAATTAAAATAAATCGTATACGTATGTTAAAGCGAATATTTATTATGGTTTTATGTGAATATTGCTCTATTTATAAGAGCACAAGGCTTAATCTTATTATTCTCAATTATCTTTGTACAAAATTCAATACAACCCTCATTTTATAGAACAGTTCGACGAGTTCTTGAAAAGGGATGCTCATTTCATTGGCACTTGTGAGCAGAGCCGTCATGTTGGCCCGCTCTTTTTAAAAAGTGCCGAGCTTCATTGGTGCTCTGGCACTCAAATATGTGTAACGTTTGCGACCGCCAAGCAAAATTTTTTTTTAAATTTTCATATCCCTATATTCTTCAAAGTCTTTGTTTATTCGGTTTTTCTATCCAATTTATTTCCATAATTTGTCGTATATATCTTTTGAAAAGAGTACGTTCAGTCAGAGCAAATTAGTGGCGTTCGCATTATAAAATTGATGTGTTTTTGAGGAAAACTTGTGAACTTAATTTTTTATGGGGAAAACGACTCATTTTGAAATGCTCATAAAGGGAAAACATTGAACGCCGTATAAGCGTTCAAGAAAACCGAATGATATAGCGAAAAAAGTAAACTGCTTTATAGAAAGAATAAACATACTCGTGCAAAAATTTAACTGAATTATACTCCACATTTTGCGATTTCCACAGAGCGATGTTAAAACCAGAAAAATTTAATGTCCTGTTGTACATTTTAACTGAAGTTCACTAAATTACACCCTCTCACACAAGAAAAAATTAACTAAAAGGAAAGAAGAAAATCATTGTAGCCAAATCATGGCCATTTTAACCATACAGTAGCTCATTCTTACTATTTTTAGGAATATGGAAAAGTTCTAAAAAAAAATCAAATTTAACTACACTACACTACAAAAGCATGCCTGGTTTCAAAGCTTTGTCGTTCCACTATTGATTTTGGTACTGATTCCGAGTCAAAGAAGCGGAGATTTGGAGTAAGGACTCATTTAAGACACATTTATCTTTTAAATTTGAGTTTTGCGTACTTGATTTTAGGAAACACATTTTAATTTACTAATTTTTCAGTTTTTTTCTTCATGTGCTACCAAAATTCATTAAAAACGTGTTAGCGACAACATAATTTCTAAATTTAGACTCGACTTCAATCAATCCAAATCACTCTACTATAAAGGCAAAATGACTTCAATGAAAAGACTTTTGGACAAAGAAAAAAAATTATTGCAGGAGAATTTTATCTCAGAGGATCAGGATTTATATTTTAAGGACATGAAATCTATAGCCTCGCAGCTATATTTTTCAGTGTACAAACAAATATAAATTTAGTTTAACTACGGGCACAGACACAGAATAGAGATGGTTCATATAGGAGCTATATCGAAACATGGACCGATTTTTACCAAATTTAGCACAGATTTTTATGGACCGAAGATATGTATAGATTAGCAATTCCATGAAAATCGAATACAAGTGGCGGCGTTTATATGCTCCAAAAGAAAAATAGGTTGATCGGTTTGTATGGGGCTATCACAGTTCGGCCCTCAAAATAATGCCAGATTTGCCAAACGTACACGGACGAAAAAGACTGCTTTTCATATGTTTGGGTGTAAAAATTATATGTTTGGAACACAAATTTTTTTAAGTCAATATTTTTAAGTGCAAGCATATAATGTTCATAAACTAGCAATATATGTTAATATGTCAGAACATATCATGTTTGGGACATAAAATGTTTGTAAATATAATATGCTTAGATGCAATTTAGAAATAGCCTATAAACATATATGTGTTTCGAAAGAGAGACCTAGAGAGTATGCTGCAAGTAAAATAATGGAAGTAACCAATTGGCGCCTTAAAAATATATCCACACAAAGAAAATTTCATTAAATTTTTACCACCAGTGTATGCCCTAAGGTGAAACATAATATGTTTGAAAAATACAAACAATATTTCGTTTGAACCAATTCTGGACATATATATGCTTGAAGCAAAATGTTTTTGGGGTATATGTTACAGAAGCGATATTTCTTTTTGAGGGTGTACACTCTGGTGAAACCGCTTATCGACATAAAGTTTAAAACTCTGATTCCCAACAGTGATGCGTGGTGCACACTGACCCCGGGGAATAAAGGTTATATAGATTTCTATATTTCGGAGTATATTCTGCCGACCTGGAACTTAAAATAATGAAAAGGTTACCCAATCACTGTAGTGTTCTTCAAGCTGAAATACTAGTAACAAAAGGCGTGGTAAATTGGCTGAAAAATAATGTTCCAACAAATGTTAGCATTAAAATAGTATATACTCAGACAATCAACCTCCAACAAAAACCTGGGACTCTGTGTTCCTTAATTCGACAACGACCGTCGACTGGCGCAAATTAACGAGGTAGATGAGCAGTACAATATTCACCTAATATGACTTCCAGGCCACAGGAACATACCAGGCAACAGTGAAACGGATGAGTTAGTAAGACTGCACTGGTTGCAAAATATGTTTTTCATATGCTCCGATATAAACTAATTATGTTTCAGGCAGAATTTTTCAATTTTTCAACATCAATTAAATTTTTAATTGAATCAAATAAAAAAAATAATTGAAATTTGCTAATGAAATCAATTAATTTTCAAATTAAAACTGTGATTGATACTATCATTTTCGTGATTGAAGACATTTCAATTAACAAATTAATTGGATCAATAACTTTCGTGATTGAATCAGAAATTTTTTTTGTGTGTGGCTTCATCATTCATTTAATTGATTTATGCTGGATCAGAATTTTTGACAATTTTTTTTCTTCTCAGCATACGACAGAAATGCAAAAGCGGCTAAAGTGGCACTACTAAGACCTCTTTCGCTCGTGAAATAGGTCAGTTTTAGCTCAAAGACATTTAAATTTATATATTAAAACATGAAATTTTATTTTAAAATGAAAATTGGAAAGAGATGAGATGATCGACGTGCTGCTGATGGGTACTTGAAAAATATCGAGCGCGCGATTTACTTCAAGTACCCACCTTCATCTCATCTCTTTCCAATTTTATTTATTTATTTATTTATTTATTTATCAATTAATTACATTTACAATAAAATTATAAATATAATTGTAAGCTATGACTGCTAGGGTCTTAAGCTTCTTTCCAATATTAATGTTTAGAAGAAGATAATAAATAGAAAGAATTCGCACGCGCGAATTCTTTTTTAAATTCATCACATTCAGTTCGTCCTCAAATTATTGCAACATGTTAAAAAAAAAAACTAAAACAGTTATATTGACATGTCGTTCCAATTTTAATGTTTAGAACAGGAGAATAAAACGAAAGTTGAAAGAATTTGTGGACGAACTGAATATTATGAATTTAAAAAAGTATTCGCGCGCGCGATATAAATCTGGCTGCTACTTTTACCTTACCTAACAAATAGGTTAGGTAACATGGTCCAATATACCTTGCCTGCACACAAAAGTCGAGTTTGTGCAAAATTTCAGCAAGATAGCTTTATTATGTAAGGAGTTAGTGAGGTTACAGGAGACAGACAGTCAGACGGACATCGTTCTACCGGATTAGAATTTCTTCCTGATTAAGAAAATACATACTTTATATAGTCGATATTTATACATTGATGTGTTATAAACGTAATTATCCCCTCATCTCGTACCAGTAAAAATCAAGTTTTTTTCAGTGTAGTGGTGAAGGGTATAAAAAAAGGAAAATACCTTACAGTTTCATCACAAAAATGAAAAAAATAAAATGCACTGTCTGTATTATAACAATGATGCTGGACATATATACGGACACATTAGGTTATATCATACTTAGCAGTTGACTACAAAATACATATATTTTTCAACTGGATAAAATGAGGGATTTGAGTTGTCAGACGTATGTCGGAATGATCATTATTACATTCATAAATGAATAATGGTATTTAAATTCCATTTGTTTTTTATTTCATTTTCCACGTCTGAAATGAGGAAACCCATGTTTACGAATTAAACTCATATGCAAATATACACAAATTCGTCCTTGTATAAATATTTATAAGCAGATACATTCAAATACAATACATACTTGCAGGCGCATTGAAATGGGGCGATATGTATGAATGTATAACTCAAATGGTTATCAGGTTTTAAGTATTGGCGATATATTTTTATTGTTGCAGTAAAAAAAACCAAAGAACAAATCCATAACATACCAGAAATCTATACAAACGAACCCTCGGCCTTGGGGAGAAAAAGAGGACGAGCGCAGGACAAAGACGCTAAAACAACCGCATACACCCCATATGAATGAAACGCCCCATAATAAAAATTCACAACCCCTTTGCAACATCATCAAAAATTCAGAATTTATATTTATATATGCAATAGTAGCATCAACGAAATGTCTACGAGTATGTATGTGAGCGTGTGAGTTTCGTCGATATGCTTAGAATGATACTGATATACATTAATATATGCGATATCATTGTTTATACATATATGAGAGTTTGATGTCTTATAACGACTTCAGAACACACTTTCTAATACTTGATATGGCGAATTGTAGCCGGCAAGTTATTTGTTTATTGAAACCAAAATGGTTTCAATAAAGAAAAGAAGACATATAAATTTGTTGTATGCGTTTCAAAGTGGTGTGTATTTATGATTCGGGCCGTCCGAATCGATCGATCGTGACTATAAATGTCTTGACGAACTACATGTGAAACAACTTAAAAGGCCTATAAATATGGACCGTATAAATATGCATTTGTGATATGATCACATCCCATCCAACATGAGGTAGGGTCAGGGCTGCCAATTTTGCCGATTTATCTGCATTAGAGAAATTGCAAGTTGTTGCTAGACATTTCATATACATCTTTAGTATCACGGCTGCCACTCGTGACAAAAATAATCCTCCAAATTTTGAAGAAAATTTTACCAAAAATTATAAAAAAAATAATTTGAAGTTGTTGAGCAAATTTTTGTGGTTAGTATATACAAAAATATTATTTTATTTGAAAGAAATGTTTTATATTGAATTTATAGAAAATTCTGTTAAAATTTTATTTCTATAGAATATTTTGTCAAAATTTTATTTCTATAGAAAATTTTGTCAAAAATTTTATTTCTAAGAAAATTTTTGCAAAATTTTATTTTCTATAGAAACTTTTTGCAAAATTTTATTTCTATAGAAAATTTTTGCATAAGTTTATTTCTATAGAATTTTTTTTGCAAAATTTTATTTCTATAGAAAATTTTTGCAAAATTTTAATTCTACAGAAAATTTTGACAAATTTTATTTCTGTAGAAGATTTTGTTAAATTTATATTTCTATAGAAAATTGTACCTCTTAATTGGAGAGTCAATCAATAAAAGTTTTATGTTCAAATATTATGTGCATTGCAGATTTTCTGACGATTCTTACAATGGAAGTGACGATTTTTCTTAAAATTGTACCGGTAGCCCTGGGTGCACCCAGAAAAAGTCACCCCTTCTTTAAGATAAAATGAACTCATTGTGAAGAAAGTTGAACTTCGTATAGCGCCAAAGACATTTTTATTTGTTTGAACGATGTGATTTTCGTAGAAATTAGGTAGAATGCATATATTAGTTAACATTGCTGAACATAACATAACTGAATCGAATTCATATGTGGATTGATTTTATTGAACTTTTTTCATTCATTTGGACAAATCTTACATATTTGTGGTAAACCTTTTACTTCAAAATTAGAAATGCTTACCTTCGTTTTTAAATACAATTTATTTATTTATATAAGCAATTTTTTCTTCTATAAAATACATGTTGTATCAATATAATAAATATACTTATTTAAAATCAACAGCATCGACTGGCCTTGAAATATTAGTTTATTATTCTACTATTTCCAATTTCCATGTAATGTTATCAACTGTAAACCGCATTTTTCTTCTTCTTGTACCTTTCACTTTTAGTAATTTGCTGCCTAACGATTTTGTCCTCCTTTTACATTTTCAATACCTACAAATATAAAAAATCATAAACCAATTTTTCACTGAATATTACCTGATAATTGAAGACGAATTAAGGGCTTATTATTCTTTTGGTATTTTCTCGCTAATTTAAAATAACAAATATTTTATATATTTTATTTGTTATTTATTATATTATTATACTAAATTATTTTTACCTATCCCTCCGTATATCATAACAACACGATTGAAACTAAAATAACAACCAACGCGCAAACATATAGATTACATCGATGACAGGTATCGATTACAGGTACATAAAAGAAATGTAGGAAATTTTCCTATATTCTAACAAGTGTGTTTCCTTAAGTTTTGATAGGATTGAATACTTCTTAGTACGAATGAACTAAAATATTTTTCTATGCCAAGTGCTATTCGTATGTATGGTAAGCTTTCTATAATAAAACAAGTCAGAATTATTATTTTATACGAAATTTTACTAAATTTGAGGAAACTTGGGTTAAGTTCGGTTTTTGTTTATTTTTACGAATGCTTTGTTATCAGTGAATAAAATGTTCTTGTTCAGTAGTAAATTCTTATACCCAGCGAAGAAAACATTATTAGTAAAATTCCATGCCTTATTCTAGTTAATGAACTATTCCTAACTGCTTTCAGTTTAGAAACAAGTAGGGAGCCACCGTGGTGCAATGGTTAGCATGCCATTTCGATTCCTGTTTCGACCAAACACCAAAAGTTTTTCAGCGGTGGATTATCCTACCTCAGTAATGCTGGTGACATTTCTGAGGGTTACAAGGCTTCTCTAAGTGGTTTCACTGCAATGTGGAACGCCGTTCGGACTCGGCTATAACAAGGAGGTCCCTTGTCATTGAGCTTAACATGGAATCGGGCAGCACTCAGTGATAAGAGAGAAGTTCACCAATGTGGTATCACAATGGACTGAATAGTCTTAGTGAGCCTGATACATCGGGCTGCCACCTAACCTAACCTACTGAAACAAGTAAATTTTATTATTTCACACGAAAATTTACCTTAATGGAAATAAAATGGCTGCACTAAATTGATGAACATTTTTTTTCTTTAGTTTAGAAGGCACTTTTTTCTGGGTGTAGGGTATTGTTATACGTCAGTCAACCAAAAAAACTATCTACAAGTAAATATACACAGATACAGACATACGTACGCACGTATTACTTACTCAGATAACAAAAATATCCATTGCAAAAGCAAAGTTGAAATTTTACTCAAGGGATTTACTTAAGTGTTTGTGGGTCATTACCACAAATACACTCTCATGTCCATTGTTAGCGTACCACAAACTAGAGAATATTTTCGTAGGATAACATAAAGTTGACAGTTGTTTTTTGTCATTCTTCATTATGGTGGGAGCAAAAGGACGTAAAGTCTAATAAAAATTAACAAAAAATATCTAATGAAGCCAATTGAATTCGCAAATCCACCAGTCATAATCCTGTCTATTTCTTCTTTTCATTATTTTCGTAAATAATCCAAATGATACCGAAAAGGAGAAAAACAGCCAAAGTAAGACCTTTGGGATCTAAACTACCAAAAAAAAAGTAAAAAATAACGTCTTGAAAAACATTAATCATAATTAAAACAAAATTTCATTGAGTTATTATATTGACGTACCATTTGGCCAATAAGAATTTTTTGCTGTGCAGTCTGCAGTTTCACTACATTTTTCGTTGCATAAATAAGTATAAGGTAAAGTCAATTTATAATTTCACCCTTTTCAAATAAACATTGTCGATACGTCTATAACCTACTAACCCATGGTTGAAATACTGCATGTCTTCCATATATTTGCATGGTCGGAGACGATAGATGGGCCTCAATTCACAAGATCACTTTTGAATAACAAAGTTTAATTGTTTTTAAATTAAACAATTACACTAAATACCTATAAAGCGCCTTGAGATACCAAAACAATGATAGGAACAAAATCAAATCTGAACAGACATTATCTATTTGTGCAAGTTTTTGACGTTAGCTAGAGATGTACTTAATTTTCACTTCAGCCTGATCGGACGAAATTTGCTTATGTTAGAGGATCCGCAAGCCAAATCTGGAGATCGATTTATATGGGGGCTATATATCATTATGGACCGATGTGGACCAATTTTTGCATGGTTGTTAGAGACCATATATCAACACCAAATTTCAGCCGGATTGGATGAAATTTGCTTTATTTTGATGCTCTGAAAGTAAATATGGGGATCGGTTTATATGGGGGCTATATGTAATTAAGGACCGATATGGACCAATTTTTGCGTGGTTGTTGGATACCATATACTAAGACCACGTACTACGTTTCAACCGGATCGGATGAATTCTGCTCCTCTAAGAGGCTCCGGAGTTCAAATCTGGGGATCGGTTTATATGGGGGCTATATATAATAATAGACCGATATGGACCAATTTTTGCATACTTGTTAGAGACCATATACCAAGACTACGTACCAAATTTCAGCCGGATCGAACGAAATTTGCTTCTGTTAGATAATCCGCAAGACAAATCTGGGGATAGATTTATATGGGGGCAATACGTAAAAGTGAACCGATATAGCCCAATTGCAATACTATCCGACCTACATCAATAACAACTACTTGTGCCAATTTTCAAGTCGTTAGCTTGTTTCGATCGGATGGTAGCGTGATTTCGACGAACGGACGGACGGACGGACATGCTTAAATCGACTCAGAATTTCACCACGACCCAGAATATATACTTTATGGGGCCTTAGAGCAATATTTCGATATGTTACAAAGGCAATGACAAAGTAATAAACCCCCTATCCTATGGTGGAGGCTATAAAAATGCCAATTAAATGCGTATATAATAAAGTTTGACAAATTTTTCTATAGAAATAAAATTTTGACAACTTTTCTATGGAAATAAAATTTTGACCAATTTTATATAGAACTAAAATTTTGGTAGATTATTTTTGGCTCGAGTGGCAACCATAATAATGAACCGATATGGACCAATTAGTGTGTGATTGGGGATCGGCTATATATAACTATAGACCGATATGGACCAATTTTGGCATGGTTGTTAGCCGCCATATTCTAGCGCAATGTACCAAATTTCAACCGAATCGGATGAGTTTCGCTCCTCCAAGAGGCTCCGGAAGTCAAATCTGGGGATCGGCTATATATAATTATAGACCGCATGGTTGGTAGAGACCATATACTAACACCACGTACCAAATTTCAATCGGATCGGGTGAATTTTGCTCTTCCAAGAGGCTTTGGAGTTAAAATCTGGGGATCGGTTTACACGAGGGCTATATATAATTATAGACCGATATGGACCAAGTTTAGCATGGTTGTTAGATACTACACGCTAACGCCACGTACCAAATTTCAATCTGATCGTATGAAATTTGCTTCTCTAAAAGGCTCCAAATATGGGGGTCGTTTTATATGGAGGCTATAGGTGAAAGTGTTCCGACATGGCCCATTCGGGCCATAAGCGGCTAAGCAAAGCGATTCCTTAAAATGGGCTTAAGGAATTGTTGAAGCTGACAAAAGGGAACGATCACCGGATGAACTGCATTCCTCTAAACGGGATCAAAGATCGTTTGCCTGAGTTGCAAAAGACAGCCTTGCGATGGCTATCATTAATAAAGGAGCGTTGGACGGTATGGTTCCAAAGCACAAAAAGGGGGAAATTGAGAACGCGATGTCTGGTGTCTCAGAGGTGCGAAAAAAGTTTCCCGGACCAAGTCCTCGACGGCTCAAGGATATAAGTTAATAGCATTTGCGGACCAGAGGTCTATGGATAGCTTTAAAGCTGCTTTGATGATAATTGGTGAAGTTTTGGAAGGAGCCGCTTTGGAGTTAGTCGATAAAAAAAGACATACCGGTTAAACCTACAGCACATGCATGGATACCTGCCAACCCTCCTGATCATGAGTCAATACTAAATAGACTAAGGAATGTAACCCAAATCTTCCAATCGCCGATTGGAAGGTTGGTCGTTTGGATGAGGTGGATGGACCAAGACGACACGCGCTGTTTATATTGAACATTGCCACATCTAGCCCAGACCCAAGGACGTATAAGTTATGGCTTTCATGATATCCATATGAAGGTATACAAAGTCGATCAGCCAAAGGATTCCGAAACGGACAAGCCAACGGCAGAGTCAGAAGAAGAAAAATCTTGCGAAGCCAAACGAGATAAAAACTGCAGACATTGACGAACATCGCATGCGGGAAGTCCCTACAGGCTCAAACCTCACGAAAGCTGAACCGCGGGTTGTTGCGAGTCACCGAGATCTGTGAAGAGGAAGCCCTTGATGACTCAATTGAAGCGGCTTATGTGACGGTGGCTGAAAATATGGATGGTTCTACGGTTCCTCCAGAAAACTCTTCACCATTGTAAGGCCGCTTGTGCTGCCTTAAAAAATCTCCTGATGAAAGGAGACATAGATATAGTTCTTATTGAAGAACCATACATATATAAGAACAAGATCTGTGAATTAAGCACTCCGGGTTTCAAACTTTTGCATAATACCGGTACCGATATAAATCGAGCATGTATAATTGCTAAAAACGAACTAAACTTGTTTCTGCTTCCTTCATTGAGCAATGCAGACACCGTCGTAGCCAGTCTTGAGATATCCAAACACAAATACTGGGTATCTTCGGTCTACATGGGACAGATATTGAGATGCCTCCATGTGCCGTTAAGACCTTAGTTGAGGAGTCACTGAAAACAAAGACAAAACTCATTATGGGATACGATGCAAATGCACGTCATAGTATTTGGGGAAGTAGTGATACTAATGCAAGGGAGAGTCGCTAATAGAGTTTGTTTTGCGTACTAACCTGCAATAAGGGAGATGCACCAACCTTCGTCACCAAAAATAGGCAAGAGGTGTTGGACGTCACATTGGCCTCTCCGGAAGTGAATGATAAGATATCTGAGTGGCAAGTTTTGAGGGAACATAGCTTCTCAGATCATCGCTGCATCTGCTTCAGATTGGCTGTTCGTACTTCAAAGACCATATTTTCGTCAAATGTTATTCCTAACATTGGAATAGGTATAGGGAATCGTTCGATATGATGACACCGGAAATACCAGAGACAAATATGAGCACTGTGCAAGATATTGAACACGCAGTGGAGAGGATTACTACGGCCTTCAACATCTCACTGAAAGCTGCATGCCGTAGAGGGAAGCCAAGGGGCAAAAATCGACCACCATAGTGGTCTATGGAGATAATTAATATGAGGAAATCATGCAGGAATCTCTTTAACAAAGCAAAGTCCACCAGAGCTCCTGAGCATTGGATTACAAGAAGAATCTGAGAGAATACAAACGAGAACTGAGAAAGGCTCAACATAACTCTTGGAATGATTACTGCAGCAGTATTGAGAATACGTCCGAGGCTTCCAGACTACGGAAGGTACTAGCATCCACTAACTCCGCTCCAGGTTTCATTAAAACATCGGAAGGCAATTGGACAACGTCCAGTGAGGAGACGCTGGAGGTACTATTGGACACACATTTTCCTGGAAATCAGACGGTCGAACCATGTTCTAGCGGTGCCACAGGGGCTCGTTTCCTATCGAGGAAATTGTATCGGAATCTATAATAAAATGGGCGTTAAATAGCTTTGAACCATTCAAATCCCCCGGACCTAATGGAATTACTCCGGTGGACATACAAGCAGTGACTGACAGAATCATCCCCTGGTGGTCGGCGATATATAGAGGATGTATCATCTTAGCACATATCCCAGGAAAGTGGAGGAAAACAAAAGTCGTTTTCATACCGAAAGCGGGAAAAGCCTCCCACTCGAGTGCGAAGGATTTCGGAACAATTGGGTTATCCTCATTCCTACTTAAGACTCTGGAGAGGATGATAGATATTTATCTTAGAACTAGCGTCGATTCAAGTTTGCTCTCGAAACGACAGCATGCATACTCGAAGGGCAGGTCTACTGAGACCGCATTACATGAACTTGTCAGCTTTATTGAAAGTTCACTATCTGTCAAAGAATACACAATCGTGGCGTTTCTAGACATCGAAGGGGCGTTCAATAACGTCCATCCGAGCTCGATATTAAATGGACTGACAACTCTGAATGTTGATCCAAGTATACTTAGGCTGTTCGACGAACTTCTAACGAAGAGACGTATTTCATCCATACTATGACAAGCAAACATACAAAGGTATGTGAACAGAGGCACTCCCCAAGGAGGATTTCTATCACCTCTTCTTGGGAATGTTGCTATAAACAACCTTTTGGTTTCCCTAGGAAAAGAAAGGATAAAAGTGGTGGCATACACAGATGATGTGGCTCTAGCAGTCAGGGGAAAATTCTCATCCACAATCAGAGATATTATACAGAGTTTCCTTCGGGTCACTGAGAAATGGGCGAAAGAGAATGGTCTTGGAGTAAATCCTGCAAAGACAGAATTAGTCATGTTCTACAAAGATCGCAAAACTCCCACGGTTAAGCCCATATCCTTAGGGGGTATTGAAATTCCCTTTGGTGAGTGTGCAAAATACCTTGGCGTTATTCTGGAAAGGAAGCTGAACTTTAGGCTTAATATTGAAGAAAGGGCGAGAAAAGCCACGGTAGCCTTGCACTCGTGCAAAAAGGCAATAGGAAACAAGTATATACAGCCGTAAGTTCGGCCAGGCCGAATCTTATGTACCCTCCATCATGGATTGCATAGCAACTTGTACTAAAGACTGTCATTCACAATCGAATTACTTGGGTTGTGGTAACACTTGCCGATGGCAAGGTATGTTACAACTTCTTAACACCGTCTTCTCAATTGTAAGTTAGTACATACGGGGTATATATTAAACAAAAAAGGGCTATTAAATATGCATATAATTCAGTTTGACAAAATTTTCTATAGAAGTAACATTTTGACAAAATTTTCTATAGAAATAAAATTTTGACAAAATGTTCTATAGCAATAAAATTTTGACAAAATTTTCTATAGCAATAATATTTTGAAAAAATTTTCTATAGCAATAAAATTTTGACAAAATTTTCTATAGCAATAAAATTTTCACAAAATTTTCTATAGCAATAAAATTTTGACAAAATTTTCTATAGCAATAAAATCTTGACAAAATTTTCTATAGAAATAAAAACTTGACAAAATTTTGTATAGTAATAAAATTTTGACAAAATTTTGTATAGCAATAAAATTTTGACAACATTTTCTATAATAGTAAAATTTTGACAAAATTTTCTATAGTAATAAAATTTTGACAAAATTTTCTATAGAAATAAAATTTTGGTAGATGATTTTTGATGATCGGCTATATATAACTGTAGACCGATATGGACCAATATTGGGATGGTTGTTAGCGGCAATGTACCAAATTTTACCACGTACCAAATTTCAACCGGATCGGATGAATTTTGCTCCTACAAGAGCTCCGGAGGTCAAATCTGGGGATCGGTTAAAATGGGGGTTATATATAATTAAGACCAGTATGGACCAATTTTTTCATGGTTGTTAGAGCCCATATACTAACACCACATACCAAATTGCAACCGAATCGGATGAATTTTGCTCATCCATGAGGCTTAGGAGTTCAAATCTGGATCGGTTTATATGGGGGCTATATATAATTATGGACCGATGTGGACCAATTTTTGCATGGTTGTTAGAGAACACATACTAACACAATGTACCAAAACACACAAATAATAAGAACCAAATTCTTTTGTCTATGCTATAGACAGAAGAATTTTCTGTGACAGAAAAATAAAACAATGAATATTTTTGATAAGAAACGTACACTTACTTTTATTTCAAATAAAACTAAATAAAATTTAGGGGGCGCAACATATAATTTTTTGATTGAAATGTATTACCAATATCAATTAGTAATTTAATTGAATCAATCAAATAGTTGATTGATTTTTATCGTGAAATTAATTAAAATTTTAATTGATTCTATTAAAACAGTGATTGAATTTTATGTCAATTAATTGATTCCGTGACAAAAGTCAATTAAATTTTTAATTGAAAATCGTGTTGGTTTTCAATCAAAATGGGTGATTGATACTATCATTTTCGTGATTTAAGACATTTCAATTAAAAAAATGATAGAATCCGCGATTTTTGTGATTGAAAGCAAAAAAAATTGTTGGTGCGTAGAAGGAAACGTCATCGACCCATCTTTTAGTATACCGATCGTCTTAGAATTAAATTCTAAGTCGATTTAGCGATGTCCGTCTGTCTATTTCATAAATAGTTTATATCCCAAACCTATTTCAATGATACCCCACAAATGCTTATCTTTACAAATTCAATTGGGGTGGTTATAGTCGGCCCCACAAACTCTCTAGGTTCAAAACAAGTATAGATCCTAATATCAGGCATTTCTGTTCAAATTGAGATAAAGTTCCCGTAAACTACGGGGTACATGTTACCCGTTCCCTGTCATTGTACTCGCTTGAGTACAGAAAATTTGCAGAACTTTGTTTATAAATGAAATTAGGCAACGTTTCTTTTTGTTTTTTATGTTTCATGTTTCTTATTTTTATGTTTTAACATATTTTTAAACTGAAGTTAAGTGTACGAGTAAATATATAATTGAATTTATATATTTACTTTACTTACTTGTTTATATTAAAAGTAATTTCTGGCTTCAGTTTGTCTTTTCCAACAGCTGATCTATTTCAATCTGTCTGGTGCACGTAACTTAATGGAAATTAAATCTTTGCGATTTCGTACGATTCTCTTTACGATTGAATTCGCAAAGTTTTGTGAAATTCGGAACATGTTTGTCTATGCTTCTACTATGTTATACCCACCCCTATTTATACATTTAATCGTATTTTTGAAACAGCCTAAGGTAACATAGGTAGTAATATACATGTAGGGTAGTTGTTCGTGCGAATATATTAAACAACACATGGATCTACAATAAAGTACATTTAATCATATTCGTTTCAAATTCTTTTACCTTACAACCCAATTTAAAGTTGTTGAGTTCTTAAAATGTTCATCATTTCGTTCAGGTTTTGGCCTCTTTGGAAAATACTCTTTGCAAGTCCACTTTGTTGAATAAGTAAATAAGGCTGGCACACGCCGAAATTATTAACATATAGGGTGTCCTGCCAGTAACGACTTAATCAAATTATAATTTGTGCTATCATATTTTTTGCTAGTGGCAAGAATTCAAACATAAAAAAGAAACAACCACCAGTCATTTTGCATAAACTCCAGTGGCGGAGTCGTTTTTAATTTTAAATATTTGAAGAAATAAAAGTATATATGACAATAAGTTCGACAAGAAACTGTCATCTATAAACGAATTGCTTGTTGTGGTAACACTTGCTTCACTCCTTATGTAGTCACATTAAATGCCTATATAAGCCAATTATGTTCTTGATTGGTTTATCTAGAGGAGCCTATAAATAATTTGAAATATATCAAACAATTTTCGCCTATTGAAAATTTCAAGTATTTTTCACCGTTTTATTATTTTTTAATTTTGTTTGTTTGAGCATTTGGACGTTCTCACCAAGCATGTTTTGTGGTTTCAAATGTTTTCCCTTTTCCCCATACAATAAATCAAGTTCAAACACACAAGTTTTCCTCTAAAACACGTAAATTTTATAATGTATAAGCCCCTAATTTGGCATATGCTCTGACTGAACATACTCATTTCAAAACATGTGTCAAAATATTAAAATAAATTTCATAGAAAAGATGAATAAACAAAGGCTTTGAAGAACATTTGAAAATAGCTTAAAAATGTTTTCCCTTTGCGATCGCGATATTTATATGAGCAAACGGTGCGTATATTTGAGTTTAGAGTAAATGGGAATTTCGAGTTTCCATGGCAACCGTCAAACTAAAACATCTCATCTCGGTGTAAACGGTGAAATGTTTAGGAAAAACGAATGAGGATAACGAGTCAGTGGGAACATAGCATTACTCCTCAGACGTCTCGATTTGTTTTGACGTTACAAGAATAAAAACATGAAGCCGACGTAGGTATATAAAAAACATTCCACTCATACATAAAATGCTGATTCTCTTGCAGTGTTGTTTTAATATCCTTCGTTCTCCGTTTTCGTTTCTAATGCATTCTCTTTACCCTCTTTCTCGCTCTCCAATAAGATTTTTATATATATATATATATATATATATATATATATATATATATATATATATATATATATATATATATATATATATATATATATATATATATATATATATATATATATATATATATATATATATATATATATATATATATATATATATATATATATATATATATATATATATATATATATATATATATATATATATATATATATATATATATATATATATATATATATATATATATATAAAGGGTGATTCTTTTGAGGTTAGGATTTTCATGCATTAGTATTTGACAGATCACGTGGGATTTCAGACATGGTGTCAAAGAGAAAGATTCTCAGTATGCTTTGACATTTCATCATGAATAGACTTACTAACGAGCCACAACGTCGAATTTTCAGTGAATGGGCCCTAGAAAAGTTGGCAGAAAATCCGCTTTTTTATCGACAAATTTTGTTCAGCGATGAGGCTCATTTCTGGTTGAATGGCTACGTAAATAAGCAAAATTGCCGCATTTGGAGTGAAGAGCAACCAGAAGCCGTTCAAGAACTGCCCATGCATCCCGAAAAATGCACTGTTTGGTGTGGTTTGTACGCTGGTGGAATCATTGGACCGTATTTTTTCAAAGATGCTGTTGGACGCAACGTTACGGTGAATGGCGATCGCTATCGTTCGATGCTAACAAACTTTTTGTTGCCAAAAATGGAAGAACTGAACTTGGTTGACATGTGGTTTCAACAAGATGGCGCTACATGCCACACAGCTCGCGATTCTATGGCCATTTTGAGGGAAAACTTCGGAGAACAATTCATCTCAAGAAATGGACCGGTAAGTTGGCCACCAAGATCATGCGATTTGACGCCTTTAGACTATTTTTTGTGGGGCTACGTCAAGTCTTAAGTCTACAGAAATAAGCCAGCAACTATTCCAGCTTTGGAAGACAACATTTCCGAAGAAATTCGGGCTATTCCGGCCGAAATGCTCGAAAAAGTTGCCCAAAATTGGACTTTCCGAATGGACCACCTAAGACGCAGCCGCGGTCAACATTTAAATGAAATTATCTTCAAAAAGTAAATGTCATGGACCAATCTAACGTTTCAAATAAAGAACCGATGAGATTTTGCAAATTTTATGCGTTTTTTAAAAAAAAAAAGTTATCAAGCTCTTAACAAATCACCCTTTATATATATATATATATATATATATATATATATATATATATATATATATATATATATATATATATATATATATATATATATATATATATATATATATATATATATATATAAAGATTGTGATGTTAATTTTTATACCCTAAACCACAGTCAGGGTATCTACCAGAAATATTGATTTTAGACCCTAAAAATATATACCGAGCGACTCAGAATCACCTCCTGAGTCGACCTAGCCCTTGGTGTACGTCCGTCTGTTCATGTATTTGTTGTTCACAGAATTCCGGTCGCAATTATTAAACGCTTTTGATGAAATTTGGTGAATTTTTTATGAAATTTGGCATAGTGTTTTTTTTTTGACACAAGGACGAACACTATTGATTTTGAATATATCGGTTCAAATTTAGATATAGCTCCCATATATATGTATCGCCCGATTTCGACAAATGGGGTCATATTACGCTTATTTACAAACCGATTGTCGTAAAATATAACACAGCGTAGTTTTTGGTAGTAGCCTTTAAGTCTGCAAAATTTTATCGAAATCGGTTCAGATTTAGAAAAAGATCCCATATCGCCCGACTTTTCCAAATTTCGCCATAAAAAACCTTTATTTGTCAAAATCATCGAATAGGTACAGAGTTACATATAGCTCCCATATATATGCTTCGCCCGATTTTCCTAAATTTGGTCACATTAGCCTTATTTATTAATTGATATTACTCAAATTTAGCACAGGGTAGCTTTCTATTGTATCAATGAAACATGCAAAATATCATCCATCGCCCGATTTTCAAAAATTTCTCCTAATAACCTAATTTTTGACCATTTATTAACCAATCGTACTCAAATTTAGGACAAGGTAATCTTCTCTAATATCAACCAAACCTGCAAAACATTATCAAAATCGCTTCAATTATATATATAGCTCCCATATGTATATATGTCGTCCGATTTTCCAATATTTGCCCCTAATAACCTTATTTTTTTACCATAATAGCATTATTAGTTAACTGATTACTCAAATTTAGCGCAATGTATCTTTGGCATCAAACAAATTAATAAATATTATACAAATTGCTTCAGATTTAGATAAAGCGCTTATATATATGGATCCAATTTTAAATATTGCAGTATTAACCGATAGTTTTATACTTATGGTACATGTAGTTCTTACATAAATACATTGTCCGTTTTTCTCAAATTTATCTATATTAGCCCCCATTATTGGAGAAAGTAAGTTTGTCGTTCCATTTGTACCACGTTGAAATATCGATTTCCGACTATATATTCTTGATCAGGGAGAAATTCTAAGCCGATATAACCATGCCCGTCTGTCCGTCTGGCTATCTGTCTGTATGATATAGGCCCCTTATAAGCCCGCCCTCTGATTTGGGCCTATATTCTGAAACCGCCGATATAGAAGGCACACTAGATAGGGTCACGGCCTAAAGGAAAAAAAGTTGAGGCGGTCACCCCCTAGTTTTGTAGCATATTCGAAGACATTTTAGGAACCCCAAAACTTTTTTTCCGTGCACCCTACGACCCCCCGAAATACAATTTATTGTGCTGTGTCGACATTTGAAGTCCGATCGAAAAGAAACGCATATCGTTGTTCGTGTTGATCAGGGGCTATATTTCGTGCATTGGTCATTTTTGACTCCGACGTCAAATTTGATTTTTATTTTTTTTTTATTTCGCTTCGTAATCTAATTTTTTACCCCTATGATGCCCATTTCTGATAACCATTATTTATAAAGATCCTAACAAAATATGAAACTTTTGCTTTTGAAGTATTTACTTATATTCATAAACCAAAAAAGTTACAGAGATTTTAAAAATTCAATAGATCACAAAAATATGGACAGACTTAAAAAAAAACCTATGTAAGGCACACTGATCATAAAAATTTATTTTTTCCAGATTTTACTTCTCGTAATCATTTAAATAATGGCCGGTAAAAATCTACAGATATTAAATTAAGGCGTTATTTAATCATTTTCTTGCACACTTACACGAGATGATTATGATTCCTCTAAAACTCGAACAAAAATTTTTCTTATATTCTTATCTACCTATGAAGGCAAGATCAGATTCTGGGTTTATCTGATCTAGTCTTCATAGGTAGAATTTTAAATGCATCTTCGAGAAGCGTACTGGTTGAACTGATCTGCTTGGGAGAATATGTGTCATAAAAGACCCTGAATTCTATATATTATCAAGTAACCCGCTACGACGAAGAGTTTTCAAAGGAAACTATTATATTTGATTCATGGTGGTGGGTATTTAAGATTCGGCCCGCCGGAACTTACTACTGTATATACTTGTTTAATAATAGACTCTGTTAGAAAAATATGTTTTTCATATGTTCCGATATAAACAAAATGTGTTTGGACCAGATTTTTTTAAACACAATATATTTAAGTGCAAAAATGTCATGTTCCTACAGTAGCATAAAATGTTTGGGAACATATGTTAATATGTTCGAATAAATAATTTTTGGGACATGAATTTTTCATAAAAATAATATGTGTGAATGTAAACATATATAAATTTACAAATTTCGAGTAAACATATATATGTTGTGATATTTTATTCAGAGAGCGACCGAGAGAGAGAAATGGAGATGGAAACCGGGAGGGTTGACGAAATATATCAACATAACACAGCGAGAGAATCAAAAGAGAGCAATTTCTATGAAACTGCTTTTATGTTGTTTCGGAAAACTGTTTTATATGCCAAGGCTATGCGCTTGGCATGTAAATAAGGCTTCGCCAAAAATTTGATATGCTTAAGTTTAAATATTATTTAATTTGAATATTAAATTGCGTATTCGGAGTAAAGAGAATAGACATTCGGAACCAAGAGAATATACATTAAAAAAAAGCATGCACTCAAAAAAAAGTGAACTTTCTATTTCACTAAAGCCAATTTAACTTTATTTTAATTTATGGAATTATTATGTTTGGAGAAAGTTTCCTTTACTCTAATAATTTTTTGCGTACGTTAGTTAAATTAATTCGTGTTTTCCCCAAATTGGTTCAGTATTTCTTTAAATTTGCAAATTTAACTACAAATGCGTTCATCACGAACTTCGTATGTCACTAAAGACATTCTTGCAATTTTGAACACCAAATTTTTTCTTTAACAAGTGAAAAAACTTAATTATGTCTAATAAATTTTCTTGAATTTGTCGAAAAATATTTACTTATTTTAATGAAATCGCCGTGATGCCAGCGTTTGTAATACTGTTTTGTTAAAATTTTCTAAAAATATTAAATATTAAATAAAAATATTAAAAATTTTCTAAAATTAACCGAAATTTTTCTTCCTGGTGGGTTCATTGTTTTTTCAGTGTGTTGTTTTGCCTTGAGAGCAGCATTTTATGTATGTGTGGGAATGTGTTGTGTTTATCATTTTGGCTTTACGTGCACAATTTTTTTCTTGGTTCGTCGACAGAAATCGACAGGTACGACGAGTAAGTCAAACAAAAAATTGGAAAATATATAAAAATTACAAAGGGATCTTCATAAAAAATAACGAAATGACAGTATACTCGTTTTAGGGTTGAGACAGTAAAATGAAAAAAGGGGGTACAGTGAAAAAATTAAACTGTAAAACGCTGGAAAAACAGTGAACCCACCAGGAAGAAAAATTTTGCTTAAATTTATAAAATTTCGATTATTTTTAGAAAATTTTAACTAAACAGTATTGCAAACATTGACATCACGCCGACATCACAAAAATAATTAATATTTTTTGACAAATTCAAGAAAATTTATGAGACGTAATTAAGTTTTTTCACTTGTTAAAGAAAATTTTGTAGTTTGAAGGAAAAAATTGGAGTTCAAAATTGCAAGAATGTCTTTAGTGACATACGAAGTTCAAGATAGGCGCATTATTGGTAAAATTTCAAAATTTTAAGAAATTCTGAACTATTTTGTGGGAGACGCGAATTTAGTTAATCCTTATGCTTTATTTGTGTATAATTATTTCCTCTGTTTTAGTTAATTTAACTAATGTACGCAAAAAAAAAAATTTAAAGTCATGGAATCTTTCTTAAAAAGTAATAATTCCATGAACTAAAAGAGAGTTAAATCGGCTTTAGTGAAATATTGGGTTCATTCCCCTTTATTAATAAGTAGTCCAAGAGGAGTTGACGGACACTTTTAAGAATAGAAGATTCGAATTTTTCATTTCAGCTGCAAAACTCGAATCTCTAAAAGCAGAATAATATAACTTTTCCGGCAAATTGTATTATAACTTGGAGGGGAATGATCCAAAGCAACAATTGAAAACGTTTTTTTTTTTGTGTTTTTAAATGAAGTATTAAAGAAAAGTAAACAAGAAAACAAGGCCATTTATAAAATTTACTAATTTCTTCAATATTGTAGTAAAGAAAAAGAGAGATGTTCACCATTGTGGTATCACAATGGACTGAATAGTGTAAGTGAGCCTGATACATCGGGCTGCCACCTAACCTAGAGAAAAAGGTGCTAAGAACTAAAAAATTTCGTGGAAGTGGGAAAGATGTAAGGGAATATTCAATTAGGCAGAAATAATTGTTTTTGAGCACAATCTTCTTTGGGAGAAAATTCTTCCAAGCATGTAATATTTTTGGGCTCAAAATGCTTCCAAACATATAATATGCTCACATAAACCAAATATAATAATGTTTCGGCAATATCCAATAATATATTTGCTTCCTTCGAAATATGTTTGGAACATATGTTAGAAAACAACTTTTTTTGAGGGTGTAGGTGTAAAATCAAGTATAGCTCCTAATATCAAGTGTCTGTGTTCAGATTGAGATAAAGCTACCATAAACATACGCTCTTTAGTTTTCATAAATAAGGAAAGAGGGGGTTTCCCAAAACCTATTTAGATGATCCCCCTCAAACGCTTATGTTTACTAATGCAGTTCGTCTCGGTTATAAAAAGGAGGTCCCTTGTCATTGAGCTTAACATGGCATCAGGCAGCACTCAGTGATAAGAGAGAAGTTCACCGCTTATGGTATCACAATCGACTGAATAGTTTAAGGGAGCCTGATACATCGGGCTGCCACCTAACCTAACTTACAAATGCAGTAGGGGTGGTGGTTTCTACTTTACTTACTTGTTTTTAATATGTTCGAAACCACCTTTCTTTAATAGTATCTATATTTCCTGAAATTCTCCAGCAAGTCGGTTTCTTTTCATAACTTCAATCGGGTTTTCCCGAAAATCGTAAAATCGCTTAATGTTGAACAGAAAATCGATGCTTTTCATAAAAATAGGATTTACATTCGTCGACTTTATTGATACAGATCTTGTTGCATTCCATTCTCATATCATTATAACTGTGTAGCCATGTTTTGGTGAGTTTGTTAAATTTTATTCACATTCCTGGGATAATTTAGCGTGGCTCGCTCTCTCAAATAAATACCGCCTAAAGGTGGGCTCGAACATTAGTGGCTTAATTTGTCCAACTTCAGATAATTTATTTTTTGTATGCCCAGGCTTTAGCTAAAAGGGATTCCCAACCCTGTATATGGAGTGCCAACGACAAAATAAATTATTTGTGTGAATGATTTCTTTGCGGAAGAAGAGGTGTTATTATTATCACTATTTTTCAGAAAACTATTTTTGCCTTTAAGCATTTATAATATAAATATCAGTGCCCACCCTGGGAACTTTAACTACGTTACTGCTTTTGAGTTTTGATTTTTTAGGGGTGCGAATACATATACATTTATAGGGCTGTATGTCTAAACAAAAACCACATAGCCACGTGTAAAAAATCCATTTGGAAAATTCTTGGCCTGAAGAACACTTAGCCAAATCAAGAGTCTCCAACAATGATAATATAACCGGAAGGATATAACAAAAAAAAAAACACACACACACACGTGCATGTCGACCACTTAACCAGACGACAGAAAAGAAACGTGTATTAAGAAGATACCCCAACCTATTATATAATTTATTTAAAAAACATTTTATTTGAAACCACATGGGAAACATAGCAATTTTAATTTTTTGGGGATGGACAATTCAGTTCAAAAAGCATAACTTTACTGAAAAAAAGCATGCTCTGTTCCAAAGATTTTGTCTTTAAACTAATGATTTTGTTATTGATTCCGAGCCAAAGAAGCGCAGAATTCAAGTAAGGAAAACTTTAATTCAAATTGACTTTTGTGTACATGATTCTAAGAAGCAACTTTTTCAGATTTTTGCTTCAAAGTCCTTTAAAAACGTATTAACGACAGCTTAAATTTCCAATTTCAGACACGACTTCCAGTAGAAATTATGCCATGTTTCAAGTAAAAAACATTTTTAAAATAAAGTCTTGAAAAACATGTCCTATGTTATTTTTGAACACTTTTTTGCTTTGTTATCCAGATTCAAAAATACAACAAATCTTTCATGTTGTGATACCCATTTTTAAATCGAATAACTAACGAGTAATTATAAGGTCATAACGACTTCATTGTAAAGTTTATCGACTTTTGGACCAGGAAAGAAACTTTGTATCGGAGAAATGAGTCTTCTAAGCAAAATTTGCATCCGTATTTTAAGGTCATGAAATCTTTGTCCTCACGACAATATTATTTTTTCAGTGTTCATATCTATCTAAAGAGATTATTTGGAAGCCACCGCGGTGCAATGGTTAGCTTGCCCACACTGAAAGACAGTGTGGGCAATTTATTTACGCGATATTAAAGATTACGCAACCTAAATTTTACGATACGAAATTTACAAAATATTAATTACAAATTTCATTAAAACAATGAAATTTTAATTAAAATAAAATGTATAATCTTAGCTTCAAAAATTTTTTTCATTAAATTTTTTCATTAAAATTGTCTTTAAATTAACTGAAATATTGAAACTTTAAATATAAAATAAAAACGCTTCAAATGTAGGCTAAGGCTTATTTGGGGATTTAGCGTCTTTGGTTAAAGTTTTTTTGGAAATAAGAAAACATTTTTTACTTTGAAGTATCCGTTATAATTTGGATTTTTAAACTGTCATTTGTTTGTACGTGAGTATCTTTATTAATAAACCACGAAAAGAGAATGAAAATTTAATAAATGAGATCTGTATCCTAATTTTATTTTTATTGGTCCTAGATTTAAAGCCAGATAAGTCGCTAAAAAAATTCTTTATTTTAAAGAAGCCGCATCTTTGGCTCGGAATCAATACCAAAATCTTAAGGGAAGGTCAAAATCTTTGGATTCAAGTAAACTTTTTTTTGAGTGCACTTTGCATACAAAAGGTCATGTGTTTAATCCCAGTTTCGACCAACCTCCATAATTTTTTTCAGAAGTGGATTATCCCCTCTCAGTAGTAATGCTGTAAACGTTTTTGCAAAAATATTGTCGTGAGTCCAAATATTTCATGTCCTTGAAATACGAATGAGAATATTGTTTAGCATTTCTCTGATATAAAGTTTTTTTTCCTTGTCCAAAATCTATAAACTTTACAATAAAGTCGTTTTGTCCGTAACATATAGTTAAGTGGTTCGACTTATGGATATCCTAACATGAACGAAAATGTTGATTGACTAAGGTCATGTTGGTCTTAATAATTCTTCAAAATCAATTAAATTGTAAATTTGTTGTCTAGTATAAATTTGTTGTCTAGTATAAATATATGACCCTAAGTTTGGTAATGTATCCTCCACCATGGAATTATAATGTTTCTGGATGCAAACATACATATATTCTAGAAATTACTTATAAACATGTCCATGTTTAGAAACGTCAGAGAGAGCGAGAGAAAATGGAGAAATCAATATAGCACGAAATCAATATTGCGACGATGTACTTATTTTACGTCTGCTGGTATGCATGCACAGAAGCATATTCCTCGAATGTCACCCAGCAAAAACTCTCATTACCCGGTAATCTTGTAGGTAAGCCTTTTTAATAATTAATAACCACTTATTAATTGGCATCCCTCCGGATTACATTTATATACGCATGTCCTAGGAGGAATTGCCTTTAGACATTTTGGCCAAACAGTCAGCTACAACAACGGCTGTGCGGTTGCGCGAGCTATCGCTGTGGTAGGAAACAAGTTACGGTCACAGTTCGGTCCTCAAAATAATGTCAGATGTGTCTAACGTAGTGGATTACACTTTGGCGAGTCCACTTTTCGACAAAAATTTTGAGACTCTAATTCCCAACAGTGAGGAGTGGTGTACACGGACCCCGGGGAATAAGGGATATATAGATTTCTACACTGATGGCTCCAAATTGGATGGCCAAGTGGGTTTCGGAGTATATTCTAAAGATCTGGAACTTCGAATAGCGAAAAGATTACCTGATCACTGTAGTGTTTTTCAGGCTGAAATATTGGCAATAAGAGAAGTGGTGAATTGGCTGAGAAGTAATGCTCCAAGCAATATTGACATCAATATATACTCAGACAGTCAACCTGCAATAAAATCCTTGGACTCTGTGTTCCTCAACTCGAAAACGGCCATCGACTGCCGCAAATCTCTCAATGAGATGGCTGAGCAGCACAATATTCACCTAATATGGGTGCCTGGCCATAGGAATATACCGGGGAACTGCGAAGCAGATGAGCTAGCAAGGCTAGGAACTACCTTACATATTCCAGGGGAACTAGAATCTTTTGGTATGCATCTGGCTACCTGCAAGCTCTTACTGCGTGAGAAGGCTGTCATGATGGTAAATGTTCGATGGGAGAATTGTAAGGGTTGTAACGACACCAAGCAAATATGGCCCCATTTAAACTTAAACCGCACACTAGATATGCTAGTGTTCTCGAGACGCCAGATATCACTCCTGATATCTGCTATAACGGGTCGCTGCCTGATAGGCGATTTTGCAAAAACTATTGGTGCGAAGTATAATGACTATTGTATGAGCTGTCATGATGCGGAGGAAAAGGAATCAATAAAACACCTCTTGTGTGAGTGTCCTGCATTTTGTGTAAGGCGTAAGCAAATTTTAGGGGCATATAGCTTCAGGTTACTGGCGGACCTGGAAAACGTTAACTTAAGCAGTCTGCTAATGTTTTTGAAACAATCTGGTTGGTTCAACAGAAGAAAATAATCGAGAAGGTTCAACGGTTAAAACTAGAAGTGCCCATATGTAATAGGTACTTTTAGTTAGTGTGGTATCACAATGGACTGAATAGTCTAAGTGAGCCTGAATCTTAATCGGGCTGCCACTTTAACCTAACCTAGGAGGAAAGTACCTCTCCCCACACAAAATTTTTATACCCTCCACCATAGGATGGGGGTATATTAACTTTGTCATTCCGTTTGTAACACATCGAAATATTGCTCTAAGACCCCATAAAGTATATATATTCTGGGTCGTGGTGAAATTCTGAGTCGATCTAAGCATGTCCGTCCGTCTGTCCGTCTGTCCGTCTGTCCGTCTGTCCGGCTGTCCGTCCGTCTGTGGAAATCACGCTAACTTCCGAACGAAACTAGCTATCGACTTGAAACTTGGCACAAGTAGTTGTTATTGATGTAGGTCGGATGGTATTGAAAATGGGCCATATCAGCCCACGTTTACGTATAGCCCCCATATAAACCGATCCCCAAATTTGGCTTGCGGAGCCTTCCGGAGCAGCAAAATTCATCCGATCCGGTTGAAATTTGGTACATGGTCTAAGTATACGGTCTCTAACAACCATGCAAAAATTGGTCCATATCGGTCCATAATTATATATAGCCCCCATATAAACCGATCCCCAGATTTGACCTCCGGAGCCTCTTGGAGGGGCAAAATTCATCCGATCCGGTTGAAATTTGGTACCTGATGTTAGTATATGGTCTCTAACAACCATGCAAAAATTGGTCCATATCGGTCCATAAATATATATAGCTCCCATATAAACCGATCCCCAGATTTGACCTCCGGAGCCTCTTGGAGGAGCAAACTTCATCCTACCCGATTGAAATTTGGTACGTGGTGTTAGTATATGGTCTCTAACAACCATGCAAAAACTGGTCCATATCGGTCCATAATTATATATAGCTCCCATATAAACCGATCCCCAGATTTGACCTCCGGAGCCTCTTGGAGGGGCAAAATTCATCCGATCCGTTTGAAATTGGGTACCTGATGTTAGTATACGGTCTCTAACAAGCATGCAAAAATTGGTCCATATCGGTCCATAATTATATATAGCTCCCATATAAACCGATCCCCAGATTTGAACTCTGGAGCCTCTTGGATGAGCAAAATTCATCCGATCCAATTGAAATTTAGTACGTGGTGTTAGTATATGGTCTTTAACAACCAAGCAAAAATTGGTCCATATCGGTCCATAATTATATATAGCTCCCATATAAACCGATCCCCAGATTTGATCTCCGGAGCCTCTTGGAGGAGCAAAAGTCATCCGATTCGGTTGAAATTGCGAACATTTCGTTAGTATATGGCCTCTAACAGCCATGTAAAAATTGTCAAATTTTATTACTATAGAAAGTTTTGTCAAAATTTCATTTCTATAGAAAGTTTTGTAAAAAGTTTATTTCTATAGCAATGTTTGTCAACATTTTATTTCCATAGAAAATTTTGTCAAAATTTTATTTCTATAGAAAATTTTGTAAAAAATTTATTTCTGTAGAAAATTTTGTCAACATTTTATTTCTATAGACAATTTTGTAAACATTTTATTTCTATAGAACATTTTGTCAACATTTTATTTCTATAGAAAATTTTGTCAAAATTTTATTTCTATAGAAAATTTTGTCAAACTGAATTATATACGTATTTAATCGGCCTTTTTTTGTTTAATATATAGCCCTTATGGACTAACTTACAATTTAGAAGACAGTGTTAAAAAGTTTTACGATACCTTCCCATCGGCAAGTGTTATCGCAACCCAAGTAATTCGATTGTGGATGACAGCCTTTAGTAGAAGTTCCTACGCAATCCATGGTGGAGGGTACATAAGATTCGGCCTGGCCGAACTTACGGCCGTATATACTTGTTTTTTTCTGATTCAATCACCAAATTAATTGATCCAATTAATTTTTTAATTGAAATGTTTCAATCACGAAAATGATAGTATTACCATCACAGTTTTAATTAGGCATAGAAAAAATTCTTGTTTAAAAAATTAATTGATTTCTTTTAGCAAATTCAATTAATTTTTTAATTGATGTTGATTGCAAAACTCAATTAATTTATTAATTAAAAAAGGTAACTATTTTTAATTACTTTCTGAATTGGCTTAGAGTTTTTATTTGGATTGACAAATGAATGTTTGAAATACATTTTTAATTAAAAATTAAAAAAATCAGCACTTTTTTTAACTGAATTAGTCTTCCGAATTTGATTAAAAAGTAATTGTATCAATTAATTTTTTAATTAAAAATTTTAAACTTTTGAATCATTGACTTAATTAACTTAATGTTTCTATCATGATTAAAAAGTTAATGGTATCAATTAACTTATTAATTGAAAAAATGAAAAATTGGAAATTTTTTGGTGATATTTTTTTTCTGTGCAGCCATATTTTCGACCATAAAATAAGTAGTGTTTTTAAAGCATATAATACCCTATATGTAATCACTTATTCGCAAAGCTTGCAAAATAGCCACTAATTCAGACAACCAAATCTCGAAAATATTGATTTCTATCGCCGATTACAATGGATCAAAATGTGGCGAGTAATGCTGGAAAAATCATCAGCATTAACTTTACTTTACATATTCTTTTTGATTTTTAAGTAAATGCTCAATTATGTGAATAATTATACCTAATGATACCATCATTTAGACTATTTTATTAAGTCATTAACAGCCATCTGCCTAAAAATTTGAAAATAACAATTCGAAAATTACCGAGAAGTATTTATTTTTGTCATTACAAGTTAGTCATTATAACTCACCGCAATGTAATGCAACGTGTAATGACAGCTTTACTCCTGGTAATGCCACTTGTAATGAGATGTGGTTACCTAGTTTTTGCTGGGCATGTACACGGGCAAGTAATATTGTTTGTATATCGAAGACGAAGTTGTTATCTAATTTTGCGCAGTTTTTGCTATGTATCTCTATATAGACTGGTTTTCGAGTGAATTCATTCCTCATTTACTTAATTTTGCACTGTGGTTGTGCACCACTGTAATATTTTGATGCCTTTTGTAAAACTCATTTGTGGTAAAAGCATTTCATGGCAACTAATTTAACTACATCTGTCGTTCCATTATATACCTTGCAGTGGTCTTCGATTGCCAATAGTTCAAATACTTTTATTTGTTTGGTAATTTTTGCAGGACAAGTTTCTCGTAAGTTGTATCAAGAAGTTTACTTTTTCATTACTGTGCATAAGATATACTAACATCCTGTACTGTACCAAAGTTTTTTTTTTGTTATGGAAATTACTGAACGGAAAACAAATTGCTGAACATAAATAAAAAGCAAAATAAAGTTTTAAAGTTTGCTGAGAAAATTCGGAAATTTCTTATGGTTGTCGATATAACGATGATATCGTTGTTACAAGACCACAAATCGAAGAAAAATATTGATCAACAAATATTGGACTATTAATAAAGTTGTTTTGTTTTTTAGTTTTTGTTTGTAATAACAAAACAAGTATATACGGCCGTAAGTTCGGCCATGCCGAATCTTATGTACCCTCCCCATGGATTGCGTAGAAATTTCTATTAAAAACCAGTGATGCTAATTTGGTGCACCAAATTTAGTGTTTTTGATTTCTAAAAAGCACCAAATTGCCTTTTTGATGCGTTTTCAAAAAAAGCACCAACTTGCAGTTTTGGCAAAATATCCCCCTCTCTAAAACTTTTCCATAGAAATAAAATTTTGGCAAAATTTTGTATAGAAACAAAATTTTAACACAATTTTCTATAGAAATAACATTTTAACAAAATATTCTATAGAAATAAAGATTTTCTATATAAATAAAATCTTGGCAAAATTTTCTATAGAAATAAAATTTTGACGAAATTTTCTATGGAAATAAAATTTTGGCAAAATTGTCTAATTGTCTAAAATGCTGACAATATTTTCCAAAGTAAAAAAATGTTGGCAAAATTTTCTATACAAATAAAAGTTTCAGTGTTGCCAACTCCCTAAGGCCAAAAAGCACCCAAAATAGATAAATTCTAACATACCACTTCCCACCACAAAATCGAAAATTAAATGCTCTACTAACAAAAAAAAAAACAACTTCCGAAGGTGCTAAAAGCACCAAATTGGCATCACTGAAAAGTTTGGCAAAATTTTCTATAGAAATAAAATCTTGACAAAATTTTCTATAGAAATAAAAATTTGAATAAACTGTCTTTGGAAATTGTCTATAGAAATACAATTTTGCCAGTATTTTCTATAGAAATAAATTTTGACAACATTTTCTGTAGAAAATTTTTGTGTTCGGTAGTTTTTGGTAGAATTTACTCAAAAATTTGGTAGATTATTTTTGGTTCGAGTTGTAACCGTGTTCGGAGGACTAATTATGGACCGATATGGATAAATTTGTGCATGGTTGTTAGAGACCATATACTAACTCGACGTACCAAATTTTAACCTGATTGGATGAATTTTGCTCCTCAAGAGGCTCCAGAGGTCAAATCTGGGGGTCGGTTTATATGGGGGCTATATATATAATTATGGACCAATATGAACCAATTGTTGCATGGTTGTTAGAGACCATATGCTTAGACCACGTACCAAATTTCAACTGGATCGGATGAATTTTTCATCTCCAAGAGGCTCCGGAGGTCAAATCTGGGGATCGGTTTATATGGGGGCTATATATATAATTATAGACCGATATGAACCAATTGTTGCATGGTTGTTAGGGACCATATGCTTAGACCACGTACCAAATTTCAACTGGATCGGATGAATTTTTCATCTCCAAGAGGCTACGGAGGTCAAATCTGGGGGTCGGTTTATATGGACGCTATATATAATAATGGACCAATTTTTGCATGGTTGTTAGATACCATATACTAACAACATGTACACTGGTAGAAAAAGTTTCGTTAATACGATGAATTTCTACGTTGTATTAACGAAATTCTTCATTAAAAGTCAGCCAACGTAGCATTTAAGTAATTTAATTATCATATAGTGTGACTTTCACTTAAGAAAAAAGCCTCTAATTTCTAAGATCAAGTGATAATCGCATCGCCATGTCCATTTATCCAATTTTTTTTGCAATTTTTCATCTGAAAGTTCACTTCCTCGTGGCATTTTCACTAAAGATTAAAAATTTACACTAAATTTCTTACGAATATACAAAAAAACACCAATTTAACTCACCCACCATCTATGTTTATTATTCACAACGAAACTGTAATGAGCCTGTGCACTCTTCAGCGAAAAGAACGTAAATGTTGTTATGGTTTACCCATCAGAGTAGTTTTCTGTTGAACTTTTTACCGTTTGTTTTTCAAGATGCACACGCAAACATGGGCTTATTGCCATGCTTAGATGTGTATGTACAAATTACATAGACGCTACACACGTATTAGAGAGAGAGACGTTGTAGAGAGAGAGAGAGAGAGAGTACGGAGAGGCAGAAATACTCAAATTCCCATTCGTATTATTAATGAACATATTTCATTAATATGACAAAAGTTACTCTCTATGCGCAAATGATTATAATTATTTCATCTTGGAAAAATTTTTTATTCTAATTCTTGAAAAAATCACAAAGTTAATATTCGTAATATTAATGAAACGTGTTTCATTAATATAACGAAAAACCAAAACACAACATTGTCTTTTAACGATTGATTTCGTTGTATTAACAATCACTTTCGTTCTTATAACGAAAAATTTCGTAATATTAACGAAAAATAATCAACGAAGCCCGTTCGTTTATAGTACGAAACATTTTTCTACCAGTGTACCAAATTTCAACCGGATCGGATGAATTTTGCTCCTCCAAGAGGCTCCGCAAGCCAAATACCCACCACCATGAATCAAATATTATGGTTTCCTTTGAAATTTCAGGGGGGTTTGATGACAGATCAAGCAGAGCAGTTCAACAAGTACACTTCCCGAAAATAAATGTAAAGATTTTACCTTGGAAGACTATATCAGATTCTGGATTTGTTAGAACCATTTTTGTTTGAGTTTTAGAGGAACTATTAACATCTCTTGTAAGTGTGCAAGAATATTATAAAATAACGTCTTGATTAGAAATCTCACCCGAGAAGTAAAATGTGGAAATTTTACATTGAGTTTCAAGCAATTTTCATGATCAGTGCGCTTTCTATACCCTCAATAAGTGAAATCAGCCTATATGGAGGCCTTACCAAAACATGGACCGATATACTATACTGGCTATACTAAAACATGAACCGATACTCGCCGTTTTCGGCACACTTCTTTATGATCCGAAAATACCTCTAGATTTCCAATTTCAGGCAAATTGTACGAAAACTGCGGATTCTAGAAGCCCAAGAATAAAATCGGGAGATCGGTCTATATGGGGGCTATATCAAAACATGAACCGATACTCACCATTTTTGGCATACCTCTTTATGGTCCGAAAATTCGTCTACATTTCCAATTTCAGGCAAATTGGATAAAAACTGCGGATTCTAGAAGCCCAAGACCTCAAATCGGGAGGTAGGTTTATATGGGGATTATATCAAAACCTGGACCGATATAGACCATCTTCGAACTTGACCTGCCTGCAGACAAAAGACGAGTTTGTGCAAAATTTCAGCACGATTGCTTCATTATTGAAGACTGTAGCGTGATTAAAACAGACAGACGGACATGGTTATATCGAATGGTTAGAATTTCTCCCTAATCAAGAATATATATACTTTATATAGTCGGAAATCAATATTTCGGTGTGTTACAAACGGAATGACAAACTTATTATACCCCCGTCACCATTCTATGGTGGTGGGTATAAAAGAAAGAAATAACATAGCACAAGAAAATCAAAATTTTATTTCTACTAGAAATATTATTGATTTCAAAAACTTTAGTTAAGACATACTTGACTGAATTTTCTACGATTAATCTCCAGTCTAAATCTTAGAATAAAACATAATGAAAACACATGGAATCATACCCTGAACCACCCCTACAGAATTAGTAAACATAAGCACATGTCTTTAAAACACGAATGCGAATTTTGCTTAGCATTAGTCAATAAGCTTGTCAATGATGTCGTTTTGTTATTATAGTTAAGTGATTCGACTTAAAAATGGGTATATTAACATGAAAATGCTAAGGTCAACTTCGCTTTAATACTTTGAAAATGCTTCAAAATAAATGAAATTGTTTTTAAATTTGTTGCCTTTTTTCATCTTTACTGCAAAGCAAAAAAATCATTCAAAAAGAGGATATGATTTTCAAAGGTTTATTTTAAAAACTCAAATTTAAAAGAGAATTATGTTTTAATTCAGTGAATTTGAAGGTATTATTAAAACAAAGCTTGAGATGCAAACCAAAATCTCATACAATGCAGCTGATGCTTCGCTCTTCTATTATTTTTTTTTTTTTTTTTTTTTTGTTAAAATTTCTGGATTTTGAGATATATGATTTTTTTCAATAATTGTTTGTGAATGGCACCTAAAAATTTACGAAATTATTTTGTTTGTAATTGAAAGATCTTCTACATGTAAAACCATTAGTTCACCCTGGCATTAATATAGAAAATAAAAAAATTACCCCATTTGTACGTATAAATGCTAATAGAGGGATGACGTGATTATCGCTCAAAATAAACTTGTACATTCCTCGAACCAATAGGATTTATGTCCAATTCATTACTCAATTTGTTTTTGAGTTGAAAATGCCAATTGAGACTTCAAGCAAGCAAAGAACTAAAATTTGAAGCAACTCTGGAAGGTAAAGGACAGGTACTAAAAGCAAAATTAATTGCAGCTCAAAGGATTTCTTATCTAGAGTAAAAATGTTCACGGATATCATAGACCATGTCCTACAATTCAGTTTAGCTTTGCTTACTTAAATGTACAACAACGCTAATAATCATTATAAGTATAAAGTAACCCAGCAAAAAATTTGGAAGTTGTTTTAAAGGCTAAAAGCACTAAACTTTAAAAGCACTTCCCAAAGATTCTTCATTTTAACTACACAGGAAGTTCTTTTAATTCAATTTTTTATAACTCATATTTTTAATGGGTAATTTTATCTATTTTGTTTCAAATAGGTTTAACAAGTATATACGGCCGTAAGTTCGGCCAGGCCGAAGCTTATGTACCCTCCATCATGGATTGCGTAGAAACTTCTTCTAAACACTGCCATCTACAATCGAATTACTTAAGTTGCGGTAACGCTTGCCGATGGCAAGGTATCTTAAAACCTCCTAACACCATCTTCTAAATTGTATGTAAGTCCATACGTGGTATAATTAAATCAAACAAGTATATACGGCCGTAAGTTCGGCCAGGCCGAAGCTTATGTACCCTCCATCATGGATTGCGTAGAAACTTCTTCTAAACACTGCCATCTACAATCGAATTACTTAAGTTGCGGTAACGCTTGCCGATGGCAAGGTATCTTAAAACCTCCTAACACCATCTTCTAAATTGTATGTAAGTCCATACGTGGTATAATTAAATCAAAAAAGATCGATCTAATACGTATATAATTCAGTTTGACAAAGTAGACATAAAATTTTGACAAAATTTTCTACAGAAATAAAATTTTACCAAATTTTCTATACAAATAAAATTTTCACAAAATTTTCTATAGAAATAAAAATTTTGACAAAATATTCTATAGAAAGAAAATTTTGACAAAAATTTCTACAGAAATAAAATTTTAACAAAATTTTCGATAGAAATAAACTTTTGACAAAATTTTCTATAGAATAAAATCTTGGTAGATTATTTGTGGCTCGAGTGGCAACCATGATTATGAACCGAATAAAATTTGAACAAAATTTTCTATAGAAATAAAATTTTGACAAAATTTTCTATAGAAGTAAAATTTTGAAAATGATGAAAATTTTATTATGAACCGAATAAAATTTTAACAAAATTTTCTCTAGAAATAAAATTTTGACAAAGTTTTCTATAGAAATAAAATTTTGATAAAATTTTCTATAGAAATAAAATTTTGGTAGATTATCTTTGGCTCTAGTGGCAACCATGATTATGAACCGATATGGACCAATTTTTGTGTAATTGGACCAATTTTGGTATGGTTGTTAGCGACCATATACTAAACCCCCCCCCCCCCCTCCTAATTTGAACCGGATCGGATGAATTTTGCTCTTCCAAGAGGCTCCGGAGGTCAAATCTGGAGAACGTTTTATATGGGGGCTATATATAATTATGGACCGATATGGACCAATTCTGGCACGGTTGTTAAAGATCATATACTAACACCATGTTCCAAATTACAACCGGCTTGGATGAAATTTGCTTCTCTTGGAGACTTCGCAAGCCAAATCTGGGGATCGGTTTATATGGGGGCTATATATAATTATGGACCGATGTGGACCAATTTTTGCACGGTTGTTAGAGACTATATATCAATACCATGTACCAAATTTCAGCCGGATCGGATGAAATTTGCTTCTCTTTGAGGCTTCGCAAGCCAAATCTGGAGATCGGTTTATATGGGGTCTATATATAATTATGGACCGATGTGGACCAATTTTTGTATGAATGTTAGAGACCATATACCAACACCATGTACCAAATTTCAGCCGGATCGGATGAAATTTGCTTCTCTTTGAGGCTTCGCAAGCCAAATCTGGGGATCGGTTTATATGGGGGCTATATATAATTAAGGACCGATATGGACCAATTTTTGCATTGTTGTTAGAGACCATATACCAACATCATGTACCAAATTTCGGCCGGATCGGATGAAATTTTCTTCTCTTTGAGGCTCCGCAAGCCAAATCTGGGTATCGGTTTATATGGGGGCTATATATAATTAAGGACCGATGTGGATCAATTTTTGCATGGTTGTTAGAGACCACATACCAACACTATGTACCAAATTTCAGCCGGATCGGATGAAATTTGCTTCTCTTTTAGGCTCCGCAAGCCAAATCTGGGGATCGGTTTATATGGGGGCTATATATAATTATGGACCAATGTGGACCAATTTTTGCATGGTTGTTAGAGACCATATACCAACACTATATACCAAATTTCAGCCGGATCGGATGAAATTTGCTTCTGTTTTAGGCTCCACAAGCCAAATCTGGGGATCGGTTTATATGGGGGCTATATATAATTATGGACCGATGTGGCCCAATTTTTGCGTGGTTGTCAGAGACCATATACCAACACCATGTACCAAATTTCAGCCGGATCGGATGAAATATGATTCTGTTAGAGGCTCCACAAGCCAAATCTGAGGGTCCCTTTATATGGGGGCTATACGTAAAAGTGGACCGATATGGCCCATTTTCAATACCATCTGACCTACATCGATAACAACTACTTGTGCCAAGTTTCAAGTCGATAGCTTGTTTCGTTCGGAAGTTAGCGTGATTTCAACAGACGGACGGACGGACGGACATGCTTAGATCGACTCAGAATTTCACCGCGGCCCAGAATATATATACTTTTTGGGGTCTTAGATCAATATTTCGATGTGTTACAAACGGAATGACAAAGTTAATATACCCCCATCCTATGATGGAGGGTATAAAAAGATCGATCTAATACGTATATAATTCAGTTTGACAAAGTAGACATAAAATTTTGACAAAATTTTCTACAGAAATAAAATTTTACCAAATTTTCTATACAAATAAAATTTTCACAAAATTTTCTATAGAAATAAAAATTTTGACAAAATATTCTATAGAAAGAAAATTTTGACAAAAATTTCTACAAAAATAAAATTTTAACAAAATTTTCTATAGAAATAAACTTTTGACAAAATTTTCTATAGAAATAAAATCTTGGTAGATTATTTGTGGCTCGAGTGGCAACCATGATTATGAACCGAATAAAATTTGAACAAAATTTTCTATAGAAATAAAATTTTGACAAAATTTTCTATAGAAATAAAATTTTGACAAAATTTTCTATAGAAATAAAATTTTGAAAATGATGAAAATTTTATTATGAACCGAATAAAATTTTAACAAAATTTTCTCTAGAAATAAAATTTTGACAAAGTTTTCTATAGAAATAAAATTTTGATAAAATTTTCTATAGAAATAAAATTTTGGTAGATTATCTTTGGCTCTAGTGGCTACCATGATTATGAACCGATATGGACCAATTTTTGTGTAATTGGACCAATTTTGGTATGGTTGTTAGCGACCATATACTAAACCCCCCCCCCCTCCTAATTTGAACCGGATCGGATGAATTTTGCTCTTCCAAGAGGCTCCGGAGGTCAAATCTGGAGAACGTTTTATATGGGGGCTATATATAATTATGGACCGATATGGACCAATTCTGGCACGGTTGTTAAAGATCATATACTAACACCATGTTCCAAATTACAACCGGCTTGGATGAAATTTGCTTCTCTTGGAGACTTCGCAAGCCAAATCTGGGGATCGGTTTATATGGGGGCTATATATAATTATGGACCGATGTGGACCAATTTTTGCACGGTTGTTAGAGACCATATATCAATACCATGTACCAAATTTCAGCCGGATCGGATGAAATTTGCTTCTCTTTGAGGCTTCGCAAGCCAAATCTGGAGATCGGCTTATATGGGGTCTATATATAATTATGGACCTATGTGGACCAATTTTTGTATGAATGTTAGAGACCATATACCAACACCATGTACAAATTTCAGCCGGATCGGATGAAATATGCTTCTCTTAGAGGCTCCACAAGCCAAATCTGGGGATCGGTTTATATGGGGGCTATATATAATTAAGGACCGATATGGACCAATTTTTGCATTGTTGTTAGAGACCATATACCAACATCATGTACCAAATTTCGGCCGGATCGGATGAAATTTTCTTCTCTTTGAGGCTCCGCAAGCCAAATCTGGGGATCGGTTTATATGGGGGCTATATATAATTATGGACCGATGTGGATCAATTTTTGCATGGTTGTTAGAGACCACATACCAACACAATGTACCAAATTTCAGCTGGATCGGATGAAATTTGCTTCTCTTTTAGGCTCCGCAAGCCAAATCTGGGGATCGGTTTATATGGGGGCTATATATAATTATGGACCAATGTGGACCAATTTTTGCATGGTTGTTAGAGACCATATACCAACACTATGTACCAAATTTCAGCCGGATCGGATGAAATTTGCTTCTGTTTTAGGCTCCACAAGCCAAATCTGGGGATCGGTTTATATGGGGGCTATATATAATTATGAACCGATGTGGCCCAATTTTTGCATGGTTGTCAGAGACCATATACCAACACCATGTACCAAATTTCAGCCGGATCGGATGAAATATGATTCTGTTAGAGGCTCCACAAGCCAAATCTGAGGGTCCCTTTATATGGGGGCTATACGTAAAAGTGGACCGATATGGCCCATTTTCAATACCATCTGACCTACATCGATAACAACTACTTGTGCCAAGTTTCAAGTCGATAGCTTGTTTCGTTCGGAAGTTAGCGTGATTTCAACAGATGGACGGACGGACGGACGGACGGACATGCTTAGATCGACTCAGAATTTCACCACGACCCAGAATATATATACTTTATGGGGTCTTAGATCAATATTTCGATGTGTTACACACGGAATGACAAAGTTAATATACCCCCATCCTATGATGGAGGGTATAAAAACAGGTAAGAATTAATAAAGTGGTACAAATGATTAAAATTTTGACGAAAAATGAGATCAATCGTTTCAGACAAAGCGGTAGAATGCATTGAAGATCATAACACATTATGAAAATTATTTAGTTCGTAAAGTATTACAAAAAAATTTAATTCACATCCAAAAAGCTGAATTCGGATCACATTTAATAAGTGATGCAAATTCAGTGCGATGGCTGTTGAAATGGTGAATATCCATCCTATGACAAGCCCAATTTTGCACCACTTCCGGATCCAAATGTTCACTACTTTTTTGGCGACGCTTGTTTGGCTGAGAAGTGAAAGTCTTAGGGCATGGATACCATTTTTTAGAGAATACTCCTATGGAGATGTTATTTATCGAATATGAGCATGTTTGTGTATGTTTGCAGGTTTGACTGTGGTGACGAATTCTTTATTGAAATTTCTTCAATCACGAAAATTATCAATAACAAAACAAATTAGAAATAAAAAATATGCTAATAAAAAAAAAATAATTGATTTCTTCCGGCGCTTTCAATTAATTATACCCTAAACCACATAGTGGTATAATAACTTTATTTAATGTGCCAAAAAATGTTCCTACCAGAAATATTGTTTTTAGACCATAAAATACGAGTATATACCGATCGACTCAGAATCACATCCTGGGTCGATCTAGCCCTTGGTGTCCGTCTGTCCATATATTTGTTATTCGCAGGATTCCGGTCGCAATTATTAACCGATTTTATTGGAAATTGGTATATGGCATTTCTTTGGCACAAGGACGAACGCTATTGAATTTGGAAAATATCGAATCAAATTTAGATAAGGCTTCTATATATTTATGTATCGCCCGATTTCAATAAATGGGGTCAGAGAGCACCCATTTACTAACCGATCGGCATCAAACAAAGTAATTTAATTTACCACCCTTTAAGTGTGCAAAATGTCATAGAAATCGGATCAGATTTAGATATAGCTCCCATATATATGTATCGTCCGATATTCCCAAATTTGGCCATATGTCCCTTATATATCAACCGATCTTATTCAAAGTAGGCCAAATCTAATTTTCTTTAGTACTAATTATATGTGAAAAAAATCATGGAAATCGGTACAAATTTAGAAATAGCGCCCGATTTTCCAAAATTTGGTCATAATGGCCTTATTTATTAAGGCTAAAATTTAGCGCAAATTAACCTTCTGTGGTATCAACCAAACCTGCAAAATATCATCCAAACCGGTGCAGATTTAGATATAGCTCCAATGTGTATGTAGCGCCCGATTTTCAAAAATTTGCCCCTAATAACTTTATTTTTGACCGTAGTGGCCTCATTTATTAATCGATCTTACTCAAATTCAGCATAAGGTAGCCCCCTCGATATCATAGACTAATAAAAACAGAAATTAGAATACAAATCGGATCACATATATGTTGTCGTTTTCGATGTACTGTAAGCTGTAACGGCCTATGATCGCTCCCCGCTCGCATTCATCAACGTGGGATGAAATAAATGACGAATACTATCCAGATCGGGAGTGAAATGAGAAAATGTCCTAAAGAAAGTATTGCTAGTGATTCAGTATGAGTATAGCAATGTGCATTAAAGTGTCATAGTATGTTACATCAGAAAGTTATTGTGCCATATCTGTATTTAACTGAGCTTGTAAACACAAATAGACTATCGGACAGAGAAAAACTAAATGATTTCCAACTGGTGCTCATTCATCCGAAATTTGTAGTATTATATAGCTATGATGGAACTTAAGTGCATGTATTTTTGCCAATCTACATTCTCAATTGAACAGAATTAGCCATAATTATTATCCCTTTTAAATTATGATTACCTTATGCATACTTATAAAACCATTACATTGCAAATGGAGCTTTATCCTATGCTACTATGCTTCTTTTTATGTAAGCCATATGATATTGGTCTCTTGATTACAGTCCTTTACCATCCAATACAAATTGGAGCATATCCGGCAAAAAATACTAATAATAATTGAAGTATAAACACATGCTTAGATTGCAAAATATTGTCTATACACGCGTTGGTTGGTACTGGAAGTAGATGTGATGTGAATGCTCACATCCTTGGGTACATTTGTGTAAATATGTCGACGAGCTCTGGTATCCGAATACAAATCAATTAATTTCACTTGTTTGGAAATATTCTTCTCTCCTTTTTCTTACTTCTCTCAGACGTACATATTCGAATGTTGCTTCTATTACTACATCCGTATAATGTTGAGTTTTTTGTTCACTTTGGTTTACCATTTAGTAAATGTATTTGTTTTTTTTTTCTTTCTTTCAAATGAAATATAATAAGCCAATTTAAATTCGGGACATATATGGAATATAGATATGCATTTCTATACGTCAGGTTGAATCGAAAAGTTTGAAAATATTACTTAACAGTTAGGATTAAGATCGAATGGAATTATGAAAATTATTTTGTACTATTTGCTTGGCAAAGAGTGAATCCAATATTTTGTAAATTTTTTGCTAGAAATGCAGTAATGAAGTTTTTATACGTGGACGAAAAAGACTGTTTTTCATAAGTTGCGTTCTAAAAATGATATGTTTGAACTAAATTGTTTAGTACATTATTTTTAAGTGGAAGCATATAATGTTCATAAATGACATAACATGTTTGGGACATATATGTTAATACGTTACAACATATTGCGTTTGGCACATTTCAGTTTTTAACAAGTATATACGGCCGTAAGTTCGGCCAGGCCGAAGCTTATGTACCCTCCACCATGCATTGCGTAGAAACGTCTACTGAAGCCGATGACAAAGTATCATAAAACTTCCTAACAACGTAATATATACCACATAGTCCATACGTGGTATATATTAAACTACAAAAGGGCCGATTAAATACGTATAAAATTAAGTTTAAAGTTTCTATAGAAATAAAATTTTGACAAAATAAAATTTTGACATTTTCTATAGAAGTAAAATTTTGACAACATTTTCTATAGAAGTAAAATTTTGACAAAATTTTCTATAGAAATAAAATTTTGACAAAATTTTCTATAGAAATAAAATTTTGTCAAAATTTTCTATAGAAATAAAATTTTGACAAAATTTTCTATAGAAATAACATTTTGGCAAAATTTTCTATAGAAATAACATTTTGACAATGTTTTCTATAAAAATAAAATTTTGGTAGATTATTTTTGGCTCGAGTGGCAACCATGGCTATGAACCGATATGGACCAATTTTTGTGTGATTGGGGATCGGCTATATATAACTATAGACCGCTATGGACCAATTTTGGCATGGTTATTAGCGGCCTTATACTAACACCACGTTGCAAATTTCAACCGGATCTGATGAATTTTGTTCCTCCAAGAGGCTCCGTAGATCAAATCTGGGGAACGGTTTATATGGGGGCTATATATAATTATGGATCGATATGGACCAATTCTTGCGTGTTTGTTAGAGACCACATTCTAACACCATGTTCCAAAATTCAACCGGATCGGATGAATTTTGCTCCTCCAAGAGGATCCGGAGGTCAAATCTGGGGATCGGCTTATATGGGGGCTATATATAATTTTTACATGGTCATTAGAGAATATATACCAACACCATGTACCAAATTTCAGCCGGATCGGATGAAATTTGCGTCTCTTAGAAGCTCCGCAAGCCAAATCGGGGGATCGGTTTATATGGGGGCTATATATAATTATGGACCGATGTGGAACAATTTTTGCATGGTTGTTAGAGACCATATACTAACATCATGTACCACATTTCAGCCGGATCGGATGAAATTTGCCTCTCTTAGAGCAATCGCAAGCCAAATTTGGGGGTCCGTTTATATGGGGGCTATACGTAAAAGTTGACCGATATGGACCAATTTTTGCATGGTTGTTAGAGACCATGTACTAACACCACGTACGAAATTTCAGCCGGATGGGATGAACTTTGCTTCTCTTAGAGCAATCGCAAGCCAAATTTGGGGGTCCGTTTATATGGGGGCTATACGTAAAAGTTGACCGATATGGACCAATTTTTGCATGGTTGTTAGAGACCATATAATAACATCATGTACCAAATTTCAGCCTGATCGGATGAAATTTGCTTCTTTTAGAGCAATCGCAAGCCAAATTTGGGGGTCCGTTTATATGGGCTATACGTAAAAGTGGACCGATATGGACCAATTTTTGCAACTTGGCAACTACTTGTGCCAAGTTTCAAGTCGATAGCTTGTTTCGTTCGGAAGTTAGCGTGATGTCAACAGACGGACGGACGGACATGCTCAGATCGACTCAGAATTTCACCACGACCCAGAATACATATACTTTATGGGGTCTTAGAGCAATATTTCGATGTGTTACAAACGGAATGACAAAGTTAATATACCTCCTTCCTATGGTGGAGGGTATAAAAATAATGTCTCTGCATGCAAACACATATTATCGAATCAAATGCTAGCAAATGTTGTTCTACTTGAGATACATATTTTGTTGTGAATAAATATTCTTGCATTCATTTCGGTATGTATGAACGGATTTATTTGAAAAAGAAGCAAGGAAAGTCTAAAGTCGTGCGAATGATGAATGTTTTTCATATGCTTTGGTGAAAAATTATATGTTTGAAGTTCAAATCACATTATTTTTAAGTGCAACCATATACTGTTCATAAACTATCATAATCTGTTTGTGATATACATATTAATATGATAGAATATTTTATGTTTGGGACACAAATTTTTGTAAATATAATATGTTTGGATGTAAACATATATTAATTTAGAAATAGCCTATAAACATATATGTGTTTCAAAAAATAGAAGTAACCAATTGGTGATTTAAAATTATAAACACGCAAAGAAACTTTAATTATTTTTATACCCTGCGCCACATTGTGGAACAGGGTATTATAAGTTAGTGCATATGTTTGCAACACCCAGAAGGAGTCGAGATATACACATGGTGTCATTGGCAATAATGCTCAGGGTGGGTCCCTGAGTCGATCTAGCCATATTCGTCTGTCTGTGAACACATTTTTATGATCAAAGGCTAGGTCGCAGTTTAAGTCCAACTGCCTTCAAATTTAGCAGAAGTTCCTGTTTTGGGTTAGAAAGAACCTTATTGATTTTGGAAGAAATCAGTTCAGATTTAGATATAGCTCCCATATATATTTTTCGCCCGATTTTCCGTCATATGACCACAGAGGTCAAAGTTGTAGTCCGATTGACGTGAAATTTTGCACAGGGAGTAGAATTATTCATGTCAAATTTGGTTGAAATCGGATCAGATTTGTATATAGCTTCCATATATATGTATGTTTTACCGATTTGGCCAAAAATGGCCAAAATATTCACACTTTCCTTATAAAATCGCCACTGCTAAGTCGAAAACTTGTAAAAGTGACTGAAATTTTTCCTTATTTCTAATACATATCGATCGACCGATAAATCATAAATACACATTTGCGAAGTTGCCTCAAAATTGGTTCAGATTAAAACGTTTCCCATAGTTTTTTACTAACATAGTGTACCATCCCAGGGCATAAGCCGCTTAAATTTTAAGTCTATAGATTATAAATTTCGTTCAGATGGGGTCAGATTTAAATGTATGTATTTGGGACAAAACCCTTTTTATAGAGCACCCAACACATTTGACGGATTTAATATAGTATCGAAAATGTGGATCTATAAGGTAGTGCAGGGTATAATATAGTCGGCCCCGCCCGACTTTAGACTTTCCTTACTTGTTTTTTTTTCTACCAATGTAGTATGCCTAAGGTGACACAATATGTTTGAACAATAGAAACAATATTTTGTTTGGACCAATCCTGAAAATCCTGGCAGAACATTCAGATGTATATACTTGTTCTTTATGTCATTGAGTTCATTTACGATCATTAACACTTAGATTTAGTTTACTTCTTCGTCTATAGTTAAATTGATCAAACTGTGAATAGAAATCTTACACTAACGAGTACTAACCAATTTCTTCACATATGTGATGTGCAATTTCCTGAGTTAGTCCTTGTACTACCGAACACAAAATAAAGCGATTTATTTTCGTTTCACACTACTATCTCTTTAAAGCAATATTGTTCCATGCTAGATGTACCATCATAAAGTCATAATACTGATAATGAACATATATCGAATTCGTATTTAAATTTTAAGTGTACAATTCTAATTACCTTCAAGTTTCATATTTTATAATTACTTGTATATATGTGAGTGTATTATGACATGTTTCAATTTTATAAGCATGATGAAATGGAAGTAAAGGGTGATTTGTTAAGAGCTTGATAACTTTAAAAAAAAAAAAACGCATAAAATTTGCAAAATCTCATCGGTTCTTTATTTGAAACGTTAGATTGGTCCATGACATTTACTTTTTGAAGATAATTTCATTTAAATGTTGACCGCGGCTGCGTCTTAGGTGGTCCATTCGGAAAGTCCAATTTTGGGCAACTTTTTCGAGCATTTCGGCCGGAATAGCCCGAATTTCTTCGGAAATGTTGTCTTCCAAAGCTGGAATAGTTGCTGGCTTATTTCTGTAGACTTTAGACTTGACGTAGCCCCACAAAAAATAGTCTAAAGGCGTCAAATCGCATGATCTTGGTGGCCAACTTACCGGTCCATTTCTTGAGACGAATTGTTCTCCGAAGTTTTCCCTCAAAATGGCCATAGAATCGCGAGCTGTGTGGCATGTAGCGCCATCTTGTTGAAACCACATGTCAACCAAGTTCAGTTCTTCCATTTTTGGCAACAAAAAGTTTGTTAGCATCGAACGATAGCGATCGCCATTCACCGTAACGTTGCGTCCAACAGCATCTTTGAAAAAATACGGTCCAATGATTCCACCAGCGTACAAACCACACCAAACAGTGCATTTTTCGGAATGCATGGGCAGTTCTTGAACGGCTTCTGGTTGCTCTTCACTCCAAATGCGGCAATTTTGCTTATTTACGTAGCCATTCAACCAGAAATGAGCCTCATCGCTGAACAAAATTTGTCGATAAAAAAGCGGATTTTCTGCCACTGATTTTGGTAATAAAATTCAATGATTTGCAAGCGTTGCTCGTTAGTAAGTCTATTCATGATGAAATGTCAAAGCATACTGAGCATCTTTCTCTTTGACACCATGTCTGAAATCCCACGTGATCTGTCAAATACTAATGCATGAAAATCCTAACCTCAAAAGAATCACCCTTTATGAGGATTAAAGCAAATTTTGAGATATCGTTTGACGGCATAAGAAGCTAGGCATTATATTATGCAAATAATATTGTGATTTACCGAAAGGATATTGAAACCGTTAAAGTTTATGAAAATGGACATTTAAACAATAAATATCTAATCGTAAAATTTGTACACTCGTTTCACGCAAAAAAAAATATCTTTTCTCAGACTAACGAAGAATTCTTTTGTTGTTGAAGATGCTTTTTAGGCTAAACACAGTTCGTTGGCAACAACCCTGAAAACTTGTACCATACACAAAATATGCTTGCCTTACACCCAATTTTTGGGAGTTACTCTTCAAATAATAAAAATAAATGAAAATTAAAATTAAAAAATATGTGTATTTTATTTTTTTGTTATCATCTCCAATACAAAAAATCATACAAATCGGAGTTCATGAGTGATAGAGGGTTAAGGTTTTCCTCATTTTTATACCCTAAACCACATAGTGGTCAGGGTATAAGAACTTTGATCTGCCGAAAATGTTCCTACCAGAAATATTGATTTTAGACCTTCTCCATGTATTCATTTGTTGTTTGCAGGATGCAGGCCGCAATTATTAAGCGATTTAATGAAATTTGGTTCAAGGTCGAACGCTATTGAATTTGGGAAAATCGGATCAAATTTATATATAGCTCCTATATTGCCCGATTTCGACAAATGGGGTTACATTTCGATTAGTTACTAATCGATTGTCTTCAAATTTAACAAAACATAATTCTTTTAACTACACCCTAAAAAATCGCTTCTGTAACATATACCCCAAACACATTTTGCTTCATGTACATTTTCAGGATTGGTCCAAAAAAATATTGTTCGTATTATTCAAACATATTATGTTTTACCTTAGGCATACACTGGAAAAAAATTTAAAAAATGTTCTTAGTATATACATTTTTTTAAGGCGCCAATTGGTTACTTCCATTTTTTACTGGCAGCATACTCTCTAGGTCTCTCTTTCTAAACACATATATGTATTTTTATAGGATATTTCTAAATTAATATTTGTTTGCATCCAAATATGTCCCAAACATAATATGTTCTAACATATATGTCGCAAACATGTTATGCTATGAAAACCAGTATTTTTCGTCCGTGTACCCTTCAAGTACGCAGAAATTCAGTGATATCGGTTCATGTTTGTATATAGCGCCCGATTATCTTGAATTTGGCCAAAAAGTTCTTATTTATTAACTGATCATACTCAATGTTGGCAGAATTAAATTTTCTATAATATTTACTGAACTTGCACAATTTTTCGATATTGGTGCAGATTTAAAAATAGCTCCCATATATATGTATTACCCGATTTTCCCAAATTAGGTCATAATGCCATTATTTATATATATTTATATTTATATCGTACTAAAGGTTAAAGTGGCAGCCCGATTTATTTTCAGGCTCACTTAGACTATTCTGTCTATTGTGATTATATCGTACTAACTATACCTACAAAAACTCATAGGATTCAGTTCAGATTTGGAAATACAGTAGGGAGCGAAACCAAGTTCATGTTTTCACCTTTCGCAATCTTTATTAAATAGAAATCGTCTATTTAGGCCAATTGCCATACAATGTACACCATTAACAGTTTATCTTCTTACAAACCGATTCCCATAAATAGCATTTTGAAAAAGTAATCAAAACAAAAAAAGGAAAAGCACAAACAAGAAAGTAGTCTCATGTACTCTGTGAGTTATTCTCAATAAGACGTTCTCACTCACAAAGAAATGTTTCAAAATTCACTGTATGCTTAACAAGCATACTGTTTTCATGTACGATTGATACTTCTCGAGCATTCATCAACTCGAGAAGTAAGGTGGACATTGAATCAATCGGTGGTTCTTCTAAAATCATGACACAAATTGCATATGCTATTGAAAACGATGTCGTAAGAATGAATAAAGAAGAGTTTTCAACACGAAATATAGCACAGAAATTTAATATTATCCAGCGAACGTCATTGCCGTCCAAAAATGTCGTAACACTGTTCTTGCGTCTAACCTGGGAGGACGCCCAAGGTTACTAAACAACTTTAATGCACATCTTATGGTAAGAGAACTAAAAAGCAAAGACTCAAGAACACCAAAACAAGCCGCTGCAGATATAAGTAAAAAGTTAGTGCTTGGACAGCTCAAAGAGCTTTGCAGAGAATTAGATTAGTGGCAGCAATTAAAAATAGGCGTTGTCTGACAAAATATCAAGAAACGGTTGGCATGTTACAAGGCCCATAAAGACTGGACCGATGATGACTGGAAACGTGTTATATGTCCTGATGAAACAAAAATAAACTGCTTTCAATCCTATGGAGAAGAATATATTGAAAACGACCTCATGAAAACCTTCAAAAATGCCACGTCAAGCAGACCACTAACATGAAGGGGAAGCCGCATGGTATGGGGATGTTTTAATTGGTGGCAAACTTGACACAAACAAACAAATGAACGTTCCTTTTCGTTCTGTTCTTTTGTGACTTCAAGTCTTTAATAAGATACGTTTAGAAGTTTCACAGTAAAAATTTAATACAGAAGTATGTAATGTCAAACATCTTTTCGGAATCTTCCGAACATTTTTTGTAATATATGTAAAATTATTATTTACATTTCCAAATAAATAACCTTTTAGTTGTTCGGTCGGAGCAGGGATTGAACCCAAGACCCTATGTAATCAAGGCGGACATTCTAACCATATCTTCAAGGTGACAAACTTAAGGTATGTTAAATAAAAATGCCGATGTATCGTGGGCGCTCAAAACTATGATATATGAAGATTACTGCTGACTGTATGCGTTCCTTGTGCGTTGATGACTATACCGATAATTGTGTTGGTTTACAAACTGTATGGTCCGCTGTCCAGGCGAAAGGTAAAATTAAAAAATATCAAACAATCAAATAATTTATTCCAAAGACAATAATCTGTAGGAAGATAGCAAATTGGCTACTGAGAAGATCAAACCATTTACCGTGTTAGTTTCATACTCGAACCAAACGCGTATACGACAAGTATTGACATAGCATTAAAATGCAAATAAGAAAAAATTAAGTGCACGAAATAATTTTCCTTAAACGGGAAAACGTAATTTTTTGTTGTTGCCTAAAATTTAACATTGTTTCATTAAGAAAATTACATTTTTCATTTAAAAAATAAAAACTAAAAACAACAAAAAGATTACAAATATGTATTAAACTAATCTGGTAAATGCAACATTTGGTATGACGCAAGCCAATTTCCTATCTTCCTCAAGTTTATTGTCTTTGATTTATTCTACATTGTTTGCATTACAGAAAAAGGTGCTAAGAACTAAAAAACTTGTGGAAGTCAGAAAGATATAGGGGAAGATGCAGTTAGCCAAAAACGATTTTTTGAGTTAGTCATTAGGAAATTGTTTTTACATCCTGTAAATGAATCAAAAAGTATATACAGCTATAGTGCACGGTGCTGATTTTCATTAAATATTTTCCCAAATTGTAATTAACCCATTTTGTGGGCTGGCTAGATAAATTTACAATTTATTTTCATGCTCATAAAATTAATTGATAATTTTGTATAGAATTGTAATTGTGAACCAGTAAGATTTTACATTCAAATTTTATAAAGCTCTTATTCTGCTACTTTCGCCTTTTAGTTCCTGTAAAATTCACTTTTAAACACTTCATGAATTTTCATCATCGCCTGAAATGTAGTTGTGGTTGAAATGTTAACACATTCACACAATGAAATATCTACCTCAATTCCAAGTTGCTCGTTCATAGTCTTTTGAAATCTCTACCAGAAATGTTTCTCATTGCTGGAAAATATTCGAAATAACTGCTTTAGCGACATAGAGAGGATTCTTTGTGACATTCCATTTAATCGCTCGTGCTTTATGTGTGGATAGGATGAGCGTTGCTCACATTCCGGAGGACCAGCAATAAACCCGTTATGTGGTTAAACAATCCTGTATGTGTAACTAGCATCGAATACGACAAAACTCCCAAAATACAGGCTGTCCGCTATATCCTTCTTTTTACGAGCTATGCATGCAACTTGAGTGCCTTACATCCTTACACCAACGATGCTGTGAACTTATACCAGTTGCTTTCTACTCTAATCCAGTTGGTTGGAGAAGAATTTGTCGCAAACTTTACAAGATCATGAATCACAATTATAATTTTGGCCGCAATAAATTTAAATGTTTGCAAAGCCTACTGCTGTGCGTTTCGGGGCAACACACATGCTGAGATTTCCATATAAAATGCTGCTGTAGAAGAAAAACGCAACGGCAAACACCATAGCATTGCACAGCGTATGATAAAGACTGGTTCTAGAGAGAAATCGAACAGTGACAGAATATTTCATATCGTGCGGAGATATCGCAAGGTACACTAATAGAAAAAAATACGTTCCGCAATCGTGAACGGACGGTGACAAAATGAAACGGAAACGTTGACAAAATATCAAAACGGAATGTTCACGATTTCGCCCACGGGCGTTCACGATTTCATGAACGGCATTCGTTTTTCTTTGGCCATGAAAATTCTGAAAATAATCCTTAGACGTTGTTATGGCAACTCCGCCGATGGTGCAATGTGCTAAGGCGACTGTTAACGCGTATGGTGCAGACGACACAGGTTCGAGTCACGGTAGCGGAAATCTTTTTTTAAATTTGTTTTTAAATACGTAACCATTACGTTTTCAGATCATGAACGCTGGTTGTTGTTTTGACAACGTATGGTGTCATTTTAACGTTGTCAGATTGACCCCATATGTTCTCAGTTTGACAACACATGTGTGTTGATTCACTTTCATGAACGGATCGTTTTGAAATGACCACGCCGTTCATGATTTTTTCTATGGGTGTATTGTACATAAATATGTACATAGAGGAAATATGAATTTTTCATGTACTTCGAGACAAAAATGTATATATGCCAAAGGAGCATATAATAACTTTTGTATTCTAAATTCAAATCACCCGTGTAAAAATTGGTAGATCTGACCAGATATTATTAGATCTCCTGCCATATCTGGTTAGATATGGTGGTATATGTAGGCAGATCTGGTCAGATCCGAAAAATGGTAATATCTGATCAGATCTAATTCTAAAGGAATTAGATCTGACCAGATCTCAAATTTGGCCCACATCTAATTATATCTAATTTGATATAATTAGATGTTAATATATCTAATTATATAATTTGATCTACAAATTCAAAAACCTACCCGTTGCACATAATATTACCGTAAGTAATAAAACGAACTATATTATATAATGAACTATATTATGATTTACATTAATAATGATAAAACTGAGATCATCATACATTTCATAGATGATTAGGAACTAAATTGTGACAATTCAATAAAAAAAAAAAACAAAAACGAAAACATAAACATAAAAGTCTAAATTGTGTAAAGTCAGCACTATTTGCGGCGTTTGATTTCTCCAAGGCGCTGGGACATTGCTCTCTCGACATCGTTCTTAGATTGGGGCTCCCAATTTCTCTCTTTTGCAACCCGGAACGAAAAATCTAAAGACGGCAAAAGAATTTATCACTACATTTGAAATTTGTATGTTTAGTATATGTATATACTTACCAATAATTGCCTCTCTGGCTTTGTAATTAAGGGCAACAACTGACTCTAATTGATGTTCCAAGCCTTGCGCCCTTGGAGGTTGTCCAGAATGTTTATTTAAAAAACGCCTTCCAGAAGCTTTCGCGCCACATGGGACGATTTGTGTGATGTCCCCAACGCCATATTATGGATGATGGCACGACAATATATGTTATTGCCTATGCACATCATCTGTAAAGATAAAAAAATTAAATTAAACTCCTGGATATGTTGAAAAGAAAATCATTTTATGACCTATGTGCTATGTTCTTTCAAACAAAACGAAAATTCGGAGGCAAAATTGTATATGACGACCATTATATTTTTATGAACTCTTGTCAAACTATTAATGGAAATCATCCAGGGCATTGTGAAACATTTCATTTGTCTAAATTCATTGATTCAGAAATTCATTGATTCAAGAAAACAACGTCGAAAACCAAAAATCAAAAAATACTTTTGACAATTATTACCCTAGCTCTTGTTACCTTACCTTTTCATCAAAATTGCTTCCTAGGAGCTGCTCGGCATCATCATCATAACTTTGGGAAGATTCCTCTACCGCAACAGCTGGCAATGCCTGGGTTTCTTTTAAGGCAGCGAGTTGCTCCTCTGTCTCTTTGATTTCTTTTTTGTAGAACAACCATTTCGTCTTCCTGAAAGAAAAATCATCAAGTTTATAAAAAAAATATAATACCGAAATACTAAACTTACCTCGTCGCTGGACGTAGGATACGCGTCTTTTAATATTTTTTTTATTTGCGATTGTCCGTTGTTTTTTATTTTTGTATATTTTCTTTAATGACGCCAACCAGCTACGCATGCGTGCTTATGTTTCAGTAAATGATTTTCAAAATGGCATTTTTCAAACGTTTGTTTTTTATTTTAACTGCATTCGGTTAGGTGTTGTTGAAAATTATAGAAAACTAGATGTAATTTTTTATACCCACCACCATAGAATGGTGATGGGGGTATAATAAGTTTGTAACACATCGAAACATCGATTTCCGACTATAAAAAGTATATATTCTTGATCAGGGAGAAATTTTAAGACGATATTGTCCTGAAATTTGGCACAGATTCGTTTTTTTCTGCAAGCAGGCCAAGTTCGAAGGTGGGCTATATCGGTCAATATTTTGATATAGCTCCTATATAAACCGATCCACCGATTTGGGGTATTGATCTTCTAAAAACCGTATTTTATACTGTGTATCGGTACAGTTATTGATATATCCCCCTTATAAACCCGCCGTCCGATTTTGGGTCTAGATTCTGTACGTTTTTAGGAACCACAATTAGGTGTGCTGAATTTGGTGTGTATCGGTGCATGTTTATATGGAAAATATTGTATGACATATAAATGTGAAAAATAAAAAAAAATGTTTGCTATTTCCAATACTAGTGTTTGATTTATTGTCATATATGTACGATTAGATATGGTCCAATATATGCTAGATGCAATATATGCTAGATGCCATTAACGCGCAAGCAACACATACAGTCAAGCAGTTAAATTTATAGAGCATAGTTTTAGGCGTTTGCAAGTCGATGTATAGAAAATTTATTTAAATGAAACATGCCCTACTTTCGCCGGTCAATTTCTTAGAGGCGAAACAGCAAGTACATGTTTTGGAAACGAAAAAACGTAATTCTACATATAATCCAAAAATTTTCGAATAATTTCGAATGGATTTTCGGTTTACATAATAAAATATTAAATGTTTACTATGAAACTTAAAAATGTATCTTATTTTAGACTTAAGGTCAGTAAAGAACAGTGCTTGCTATACACGAAATGGTCTGTGATTCTGGAACAAAAAACTTTTTTTATTCCCACAACAGACATTTTGCAACATTTTCTTTTGTGTTGTGATAAAAGTTTGAAATTTGCGAAGAAATTCAAAAAACTGTAACAAAAGAATAACGTTATCGATACAAGTTTTCCAAACGTTGTTTTTCTTCACCTCCTGATTCGATCTTACCCTTAGTTATGTATAATGGGAGCCTGTTATTTTGAGTTCATTTGGTGAGCCCAAGGTGGTGAATTTCTTTCTTATCAATCAGTGGCGTCTAATTCTATGTTCAAATCAATGACAACACTAACAGAAAAATGTTCGTTATATTAACGAAATGTGTTATTAGAAGTAAGCCAATGAAACAAATTCGTTAATACAAAAAAAATTTTATTATGATGAATTTTCTGTTAATCAACGTAATGTTCCGTATTATTAACGAATATTTTCATTGTATTAATGAAAATGTTTAGTTAGTTATAACACTTTTTCGTTGGCTTAATTTTAAAGTTAAACCACTTAGAGAAGCTTTGACACACTCAGAAACGGTACAGGCATTACTTCCGCTCACAAACCTTTTGGCGTTCGTTCAAGACTGGATTTGAACCCATTACCGTTTGTACACAAAGCGCATGTTCTAGTTATTGCACCACTCTTGCGGATATATTGATATCCGCTCGTCAGTCGAAATTCGTCATTCCACAGGAAACCTTTGAATTTTTAAGAAGATTTCTGTTAAGTTGACATTTGTTAAACGACATTTTCTTTCATGTAGGGTATTCTCATTTATAAGTCGTATCATTTTACTATAAGGACACAATGGCTTCATTGAAAAGTTTATAGACTTTTGGACAAGGAAAATACTCTATGTAACAGAAATGCGTTTTCTATGCTAAGCAAAATTGGTATTTTTGGTACAAGAAGTATTTAGCTTCACGATAATATAGTTCCCACATTGAGGGATTCCTCGCTTTGAAGTCTTTTGAAACATAGAGGTATTTTACATCCATACACTGAACGGAAAAACTTCATGAATATAATGATTTTCAGCATTAATTTGATGAAATGTTTCTTCGATATTGAGCTTACAATGCGTTTCATCATCGTAATGAAGAATTTTACATCAATTTTTCATCAAATATGTTAATCAATTTAATGAAATAATTGCATCATCTTAAAGAAAAAGTGTCATTTAACTGATGTATTTTTTGATGGAGATAATTTGTTGTGATCTCCTATTATCAGAACGCGGTTTGGATAGTTTTTATACAAAAGTATTTATTCAGAAGCAAAATTAATATTTAGAATGAAACAAGTATATACGGCCGTAAGTTCGGCCAGGCCGAAGCTTATGTACCCTCCACCATGTATTGCGTAGAAACGTCTACTGAAGCCGATGGCAAGGTATTATAAAACTTCCTAACAACGTAATATATACCACATAGTCCATACGTAGTATATATTAAACTACAAAAGTGCCGATTAAATACGTATAAAATTAAGTTTAAAGTTTCTATAGAAATAAAATTTTGACAAAATAAAATTTTGACAACATTTTCTATAGAAGTAAAGTTTTGACAAAATTTTCTATAGAAATAAAATGTTGACAAAATTTCCTATAGAAATAAAATTTTGTCAAAATTTTCTATAGAAATAAAATGTTGACAAAATTTTCTATAGAAATAAAATTTTGGCAAAATTTTCTATAGAAATAACATTTTGACAATGTTTTCTATAAAAATAAAATTTTGGTAGATTATTTTTGGCTCGAGTGGCAACCATGATTATGAACCGATATGGACCAATTTTTATGTGATTGGGGATCGGCTATATATAACTATAGACCGCTATGGACCAATTTTGGCATGGTTATTAGCGGCCTTATACTAACACCACGTTGCAAATTTCAACCGGATCGGATGAATTTTGCTCCTCCAAGAGGCTCCGGAGATCAAATCTGGGGAACGGTTTATATGGGGGCTATATATAATTATGGACCGATGTGGGTCAATTTTTACATGGTTGTTAGAGACCATATACTAACATCATTTACCAAAATTCAGCCGGATCGGATGAAATTTGCCTCTCTTAGAGCAATCGCAAGCCAAATTTGGGGGTCCGTTTATATGGGTGCTATACGTAAAAGTTGACCGATATGGACCAATTTTTGCATAGTTGTTCGAGACCATATATTAACATCATGTACCAAAATTCAGCCGGATCGGATGAAATTTGCCTCTCTTAGAGCAATCGCAAGCCAAATTTGGGGGTCCGTTTATATGGGTGCTATACGTAAAAGTTGACCGATACGGACCAATTTTTGCATAGTTATTAGAGACCATATAATAACATCATGTACCAAATTTCAGCCTGATCGGACGAAATTTGCTTCTTTTAGAGCAATCGCAAGCCAAATTTGGGGGTCCGTTTATATGGGGGCTATACGTAAAAGTGGACCGATATGGACCAATTTTTGCATGGTTGTTAGAGACCATATAGTAACATCATGTACCAAAATTCAGCCGGATCGGATGAAATTTGCCTCTCTTAGAGCAATCGCAAGCCAAATTTGGGGGTCCGTTTATATGGGTGCTATACGTAAAAGTTGACCGATATGGACCAATTTTTGCACAGTTATTAGAGACCATATAATAACATCATGTACCAAATTTCAGCCTGATCGCACGAAATGTGCTTCTTTTAGAGCAATCGCAAGCCAAATTTGGGGGTCCGTTTATATGGGGGCTATACGTAAAAGTGGACCGCTATGGACCAATTTTTGCATGGTTGTTAGAGACCATATACTAACACCACGTACCAAATTTCAGCCGGATCGGATGAAATTTGCTTCTCTTAGAGCAATCGCAAGCCAAATTTGGGGGTCCGTTTATATGGGGGCTATACGTAAAAGTTGACCGATATGGACCAATTTTTGCATAGTTGTTAGAGACCATATAATAACATCATGTACCAAATTTCAGCCTGATCGGATGAAATGTGCTTCTTTTAGAGCAATCGCAAGCCAAATTTGGGGGTCCGTTTATATGGGGGCTATACGTAAAAGTGGACCAATTTTGGCATGGTTATTAGCGGCCTTATACTAACACCACGTTGCAAATTTCAACCGGATCGGATGAATTTTGCTCCTCCAAGAGGCTCCGGAGATCAAATCTGGGGAACGGTTTATATGGGGGCTATATATAATTATGGACCGATGTGGGTCAATTTTTACATGGTTGTTAGAGACCATATACTAACATCATTTACCAAAATTCAGCCGGATCGGATGAAATTTGCCTCTCTTAGAGCAATCGCAAGCCAAATTTGGGGGTCCGTTTATATGGGTGCTATACGTAAAAGTTGACCGATATGGACCAATTTTTGCACAGTTGTTAGATACCATATACTAACATCATGTACCAAAATTCAGCCGGATCGGATGAAATTTGCCTCTCTTAGAGCAATCGCAAGCCAAATTTGGGGGTCCGTTTATATGGGTGCTATACGTAAAAGTTGACCGATATGGACCAATTTTTGCATAGTTATTAGAGACCATATAATAACATCATGTACCAAATTTCAGCCTGATCGGACGAAATTTGCTTCTTTTAGAGCAATCGCAAGCCAAATTTGGGGGTCCGTTTATATGGGGGCTATACGTAAAAGTGGACCGATATGGACCAATTTTTGCATGGTTGTTAGAGACCATATAATAACATCATGTACCAAAATTCAGCCGGATCGGATGAAATTTGCCTCTCTTAGAGCAATCGCAAGCCAAATTTGGGGGTCCGTTTATATGGGTGCTATACGTAAAAGTTGACCGATACGGACCAATTTTTGCATAGTTATTAGAGACCATATAATAACATCATGTACCAAATTTCAGCCTGATCGGACGAAATTTGCTTCTTTTAGAGCAATCGCAAGCCAAATTTGGGGGTCCGTTTATATGGGGGCTATACGTAAAAGTGGACCGATATGGACCAATTTTTGCATGGTTGTTAGAGACCATATAGTAACATCATGTACCAAAATTCAGCCGGATCGGATGAAATTTGCCTCTCTTAGAGCAATCGCAAGCCAAATTTGGGGGTCCGTTTATATGGGTGCTATACGTAAAAGTTGACCGATATGGACCAATTTTTGCACAGTTATTAGAGACCATATAATAACATCATGTACCAAATTTCAGCCTGATCGCACGAAATGTGCTTCTTTTAGAGCAATCGCAAGCCAAATTTGGGGGTCCGTTTATATGGGGGCTATACGTAAAAGTGGACCGCTATGGACCAATTTTTGCATGGTTGTTAGAGACCATATACTAACACCACGTACCAAATTTCAGCCGGATCGGATGAAATTTGCTTCTCTTAGAGCAATCGCAAGCCAAATTTGGGGGTCCGTTTATATGGGGGCTATACGTAAAAGTTGACCGATATGGACCAATTTTTGCATAGTTGTTAGAGACCATATAATAACATCATGTACCAAATTTCAGCCTGATCGGATGAAATGTGCTTCTTTTAGAGCAATCGCAAGCCAAATTTGGGGGTCCGTTTATATGGGGGCTATACGTAAAAGTGGACCAATTTTGGCATGGTTATTAGCGGCCTTATACTAACACCACGTTGCAAATTTCAACCGGATCGGATGAATTTTGCTCCTCCAAGAGGCTCCGGAGATCAAATCTGGGGAACGGTTTATATGGGGGCTATATATAATTATGGACCGATGTGGGTCAATTTTTACATGGTTGTTAGAGACCATATACTAACATCATTTACCAAAATTCAGCCGGATCGGATGAAATTTGCCTCTCTTAGAGCAATCGCAAGCCAAATTTGGGGGTCCGTTTATATGGGTGCTATACGTAAAAGTTGACCGATATGGACCAATTTTTGCATAGTTGTTAGATACCATATACTAACATCATGTACCAAAATTCAGCCGGATCGGATGAAATTTGCCTCTCTTAGAGCAATCGCAAGCCAAATTTGGGGGTCCGTTTATATGGGTGCTATACGTAAAAGTTGACCGATATGGACCAATTTTTGCATAGTTATTAGAGACCATATAATAACATCATGTACCAAATTTCAGCCTGATCGGACGAAATTTGCTTCTTTTAGAGCAATCGCAAGCCAAATTTGGGGGTCCGTTTATATGGGGGCTATACGTAAAAGTGGACCGATATGGACCAATTTTTGCATGGTTGTTAGAGACCATATAATAACATCATGTACCAAAATTCAGCCGGATCGGATGAAATTTGCCTCTCTTAGAGCAATCGCAAGCCAAATTTGGGGGTCCGTTTATATGGGTGCTATACGTAAAAGTTGACCGATATGGACCAATTTTTGCATAGTTATTAGAGACCATATAATAACATCATGTACCAAATTTCAGCCTGATCGGACGAAATGTGCTTCTTTTAGAGCAATCGCAAGCCAAATTTGGGGGTCCGTTTATATGGGGGCTATACGTAAAAGTGGACCGCTATGGACCAATTTTTGCATGGTTGTTAGAGACCATATACTAACACCACGTACCAAATTTCAGCCGGATCGGATGAAATTTGCTTCTCTTAGAGCAATCGCAAGCCAAATTTGGGGGTCCGTTTATATGGGGGCTATACGTAAAAGTTGACCGATATGGACCAATTTTTGCATAGTTGTTAGAGACCATATAATAACATCATGTACCAAATTTCAGCCTGATCGGATGAAATGTGCTTCTTTTAGAGCAATCGCAAGCCAAATTTGGGGGTCCGTTTATATGGGGGCTATACGTAAAAGTGGACCGATATGGACCAATTTTTGCATGATTGTTAGACACCATATACTAACACCACGTACTAAATTTCAGCCAGATCGGATGAAATTTGCTTCTCTTAGAGCAATCGCAAGCCAAATTTGGGGGTCCGTTTATATGGGGACTATACGTAAAAGTGGACCGATATGGCCCATATGCAATACCATCCGACCTACATCAATAACAACTACTTGTGCCAAGTTTCAAGTCGATAGCTTGTTTCGTTCGGAAGTTAGCGTGATTTCAACAGACGGACGGACGGACGGACATGCTCAGATCGACTCAGAATTTCACCACGACCCAGAATATTTATACTTTAGGGGGTCTTAGAGCAATATTTCGATGTGTTACAAACGGAATGACAAAGTTAATATACCCCCATCCTATGGTGGAGGGTATAAAAATATGACAAGTCACTAGACAGGAAAATACAATACAATATTATTTATGGCTTTCAATATTCATGTTGAATTGGAAAAAGGTTTCTACAGTATATATTTCTAACATTTTTTTCTTCCTTTCGATGAAAAACGGTATTCAAATTGATGTCCGATAGTTTTATACAATGAATATTCTACATCATTACAATGAAAGGTATTCATCAAAAGTACGTAATTTATTCATTAAAATTGTATTACTTCAATGACTACATTGCATCAAACTAAAGGGTGATACGGTCAAAATTTGGTCAAGGGAAAACGCGTGTAAATCGGTGAAATCGTTTATTTAAAAAATCAAATTAAATTTCTTTTTCAAGTTCAATTAGTATAAAATTCAGGAAAATTATTCAGTTATGCTTTCGCTTTTCCAAATCCGAATTGCCGGGCCTCACGCTTGACACCTGTCATCAGATTTTGTACAGCCACCTTGTCCACCTTCTTCGCCGCAGAAAGCCAGTTTGCCTTGAACTGCTGCTCGTTCTTAGCTGTTTTTTTTTTGGTCTTCTTTAGGTTCCGCTTGACAATAGCCCAGTATTTCTCAATTGGGCGGAGCTTTGGCGTGCATAGTTGTTAGATACCATATACTAACATCATGTACCAAAATTCAGCCGGATCGGATGAAATTTGCCTCTCTTAGAGCAATCGCAAGCCAAATTTGGGGGTCCGTTTATATGGGTGCTATACGTAAAAGTTGACCGATATGGACCAATTTTTGCATAGTTATTAGAGACCATATAATAACATCATGTACCAAATTTCAGCCTGATCGGACGAAATTTGCTTCTTTTAGAGCAATCGCAAGCCAAATTTGGGGGTCCGTTTATATGGGGGCTATACGTAAAAGTGGACCGATATGGACCAATTTTTGCATGGTTGTTAGAGACCATATAATAACATCATGTACCAAAATTCAGCCGGATCGGATGAAATTTGCCTCTCTTAGAGCAATCGCAAGCCAAATTTGGGGGTCCGTTTATATGGGTGCTATACGTAAAAGTTGACCGATATGGACCAATTTTTGCATAGTTATTAGAGACCATATAATAACATCATGTACCAAATTTCAGCCTGATCGGACGAAATGTGCTTCTTTTAGAGCAATCGCAAGCCAAATTTGGGGGTCCGTTTATATGGGGGCTATACGTAAAAGTGGACCGCTATGGACCAATTTTTGCATGGTTGTTAGAGACCATATACTAACACCACGTACCAAATTTCAGCCGGATCGGATGAAATTTGCTTCTCTTAGAGCAATCGCAAGCCAAATTTGGGGGTCCGTTTATATGGGGGCTATACGTAAAAGTTGACCGATATGGACCAATTTTTGCATAGTTGTTAGAGACCATATAATAACATCATGTACCAAATTTCAGCCTGATCGGATGAAATGTGCTTCTTTTAGAGCAATCGCAAGCCAAATTTGGGGGTCCGTTTATATGGGGGCTATACGTAAAAGTGGACCGATATGGACCAATTTTTGCATGATTGTTAGACACCATATACTAACACCACGTACTAAATTTCAGCCAGATCGGATGAAATTTGCTTCTCTTAGAGCAATCGCAAGCCAAATTTGGGGGTCCGTTTATATGGGGACTATACGTAAAAGTGGACCGATATGGCCCATATGCAATACCATCCGACCTACATCAATAACAACTACTTGTGCCAAGTTTCAAGTCGATAGCTTGTTTCGTTCGGAAGTTAGCGTGATTTCAACAGACGGACGGACGGACGGACATGCTCAGATCGACTCAGAATTTCACCACGACCCAGAATATTTATACTTTAGGGGGTCTTAGAGCAATATTTCGATGTGTTACAAACGGAATGACAAAGTTAATATACCCCCATCCTATGGTGGAGGGTATAAAAATATGACAAGTCACTAGACAGGAAAATACAATACAATATTATTTATGGCTTTCAATATTCATGTTGAATTGGAAAAAGGTTTCTACAGTATATATTTCTAACATTTTTTTCTTCCTTTCGATGAAAAACGGTATTCAAATTGATGTCCGATAGTTTTATACAATGAATATTCTACATCATTACAATGAAAGGTATTCATCAAAAGTACGTAATTTATTCATTAAAATTGTATTACTTCAATGACTACATTGCATCAAACTAAAGGGTGATACGGTCAAAATTTGGTCAAGGGAAAACGCGTGTAAATCGGTGAAATCGTTTATTTAAAAAATCAAATTAAATTTCTTTTTCAAGTTCAATTAGTATAAAATTCAGGAAAATTATTCAGTTATGCTTTCGCTTTTCCAAATCCGAATTGCCGGGCCTCACGCTTGACACCTGTCATCAGATTTTGTACAGCCACCTTGTCCACCTTCTTCGCCGCAGAAAGCCAGTTTGCCTTGAACTGCTGCTCGTTCTTAGCTGTTTTTTTTTTGGTCTTCTTTAGGTTCCGCTTGACAATAGCCCAGTATTTCTCAATTGGGCGGAGCTTTGGCGTGTTGGGAGGGTTTTTGTCCTTGGGAACCACCTGCACGTTGTTGGCGGCGTACCACTCCATGGCCTTTTTACCGTAATGGCAATATGCCAAATCCGGCCAAAACAGTACGGAACAACCGTGTTTCTTCAGGAAAGGCAGCAGACGTTTATTCAAACATTCTTTCACGTAAATTTCTTGGTTGACAGTCGCGGAAGCTATGAAAATGCTGCTTTTCAAGCCACAGGTACAGATGGCTTGCCAAACCAGATATTTCTTTGCGAACTTTGAAAGTTTTATGTGCTTGAAAATATCTGCTACCTTTCCCCTTCCTTTTGCCGTATAAAACTCCTGTCCCGGAAGCTGCTTGTAGTCGGCTTTGACGTAGGTTTCGTCGTCCATTACCACGCAGTCAAACTTCGTCAGCATCGTCGTGTACAGCCTCCGGGATCGCGCTTTGGCCGTCGTATTTTGTTTATCATCGCGATTTGGAGTCACTACCTTCTTGTAAGTCGATAGTCCGGCTCGTTTTTTGGCTCGATGCACGGTTATAGACGATACACCCAGCTTATTTGCGGCATCTCGGAGAGAGAGATTAGGGTTTCGCTTGAAACTACCGGCAACCCTCTTTGTCGTCTCAGCGGCTTCCGGTTTTCGATTTCCCCCCGATCCAGACTTCCTGGCTGTCGACAAACGTTCCCCAAACACCTTAATTACATTTGTAACGGATGATTTGGCAACTTTTAGCGATTTTGCCAGCTTTGCGTGCGAGTAGCTCGTATTTTCGCTATGCGCGAGCAAAATTTTGATACGCTGCTCTTCTTGCTTGGACGGCATTTTGACAACTGAAGAGTGAATTCCAAAACCAAAATAGGAGCAACATTCTACACACACACCTTCAAAATGAGGGGTGTTCAGGTTTTTTAAATGCAAAATTGAAAGAAATACGTCAAGTTTATATTGTCCAAATTTTGACCGTATCACCCTTTAATGTATATTTTACAGTTAACTAATGAAACTATATTGGAAACCTTTAAATATTTGTAAACGCCACAAATATTTTTATATGTTACTAAAATTTCTCAAACTATATAGCACTCCCTTTAAACTTACAACACTATTTTATGAACGTGCGATCTCAATAAATGTCACTTCACAAATGAATTTATTTATTCTTCAAAAAATTTCACACGCAGCATACATAACGGATTTTCTCAAAGGCATTGCTTTTGTGTGTGTGTTTTAGCAATAAAAGCACAAACAACTTTGCAACGCAGCAAGATTTGAAGATTTTTGTAGTTTTATTTTCTACTTTTCCAAATTTTAATTAAATATCACTTTAAAAAGTTTTTAATAATTAAAATATGTGGAAATAATGTAATTGTTAGAGTTTTTCATATATGGGGGCGGAAAAATATATATTAATAACATGTGATGAAAAGTTTCTTCAATGTGATTACTGATTTCATTAAATGAATGAAAGATTTTCATGAAAATGATGACCAAAAATTAATTTAAGTTTCTTCATTGTGTTGATGACGGTGTTTTTCAACTGAAAACAGAAAACATCAAATTGAATACCGATTTCATAAAAACAATGTAATTTCTACATCAATTTGATGAAGATTTTTTGATAATTCTTTTCATTAATTTGATGATGCACTTTTCGTTCAGTGTAAAAAGTTTTATCAAATGTGATTTATATCGGATCATCTTTTCATGTAAAATGATGAAAACAACTAAACTACAATAGAGGTAATGGTGTTCATAGCATTACGTTGCGAAAAAAAATGTAGTTTGATGGCAACCCTACAATATACGAGTAATTGAGCAACGTTATAGCGGTTGCGTACAATGACGAAACATCCAAATTCGTTAATGGCTTCCAGTGGCAAAGCATGTTATTGTTGGTTTTTTGCACTAGTTATAAATAACAAAATTAAGCAAATTTCGATGGCCACTAAAAAAATTACTAACCTGCGAAATCTTTGGAAAAACTCAATCAGAAATGTCAGAAATCGATAAAAGACATGATTCGTCGGTCCAATATGTATTTTAGATACTCAAAAAAAATTAATTCAAGGAAGCCAATATCGGAGCTACCGGGGAAGAATGGCAATCGTTTAGAGAAGAGAATTGTACCATGAGCAATTTCATCTTATATTAACCATTGCAACATGGTGGCTCTCGAAAAACCGTGTGGTTAATATGGTAATGATTTGACGTCAATGATTTTTTTACTTTACTTTTAGTTAACGTTTGCTTTAATGAGAAGGAAGAATTTGGTAAATGGTAATTTAAAATCCAACTGTAAATTGTACTATTAATTAAATTTAAATAATTGATGTCAACCTTGAAAATAATTGCTATTCGTTTGGCATTTATTTATATTTACATAACATACGCAAGATATTATCGTACCACATTTTGGTATCACTACACCGGTGGCCGCCTGCCATGGCGTCTTCATTATTAATAATATGACAATAGCAACATTTTGTTAGAGGCATTGACATGACATTGTCAACGTCATTTAATCATCATCGGGCATCATTTTTAAAATGACCATTTTATTTAAGTAAGATTAATGTGTGTTTGCTTCACTTATCGTTGTGGCAACAACATTGGTAAATATTTTGACAACAATTATTTGTGGAAAGATCAGAAATAAATTATTCTCACAACCATCGTTTCAGGAATAAGCTATTTAAAAGAAATATATTTTGTAGATTGTTGCCATTTCATTATCCAAATATAATTTCATTCAAAGAATGCTCTCAAGAAAGATTAGCGTAATACTAAATTATTTAGCAGTATTCTGTCTCGGAAATCGTTGCCTCAAAATTTGTTTTGAATACTCAGCACAAAGGAGTTAATGTGGGACGGGAATAAAAATAAACTTTCCAAGCCTACAATAACAAAGTATTAGCAAAGCTTGTAGATGAGTTCATCGTGAACGTTATGAAAAGGGCCGACTGTTTGTAAATGTTTTCTACCTTACAATTCTTACTTGGGATGTACAATGATACATACAAGATATGAAGCATATTTGACAATTCTAATATTATTAATATTGATTGATGACTGACAACATAAAATTATTATTTTTGACGTTGATATGCTTCACATCATGTTCGATAGATAAAGTTTGAAGCAATACAAAATTTCAATTATCAAAAAAAAAAAAAAAACTTTAAACAATAATTTTAAACGAGCACACAGAAAAATCGTTAACAGTTAAACTGATACTCAATTCTAGTTATATTTATTTCAAAGCAAATGTTTAGTATTATTTGAATATTATTGCTTTTCAAAATTTCTCAAATATAACGCAACTTTACTTAGCCCAAGTATGTCTCAATAATGTTATCAAGTAAACTTGGGTATACAATTCAATGACCGTACAAATAAATTCAATGTAAACTAAAGCAGAGGAACAGTTTCTTATGGTTCTTATGGTCTACCATTATTATTTTTTTTCATTGAGTTGAAAATCGTTTAAAGTTAATATTCAGAAGATTAAAAAGAAGGAAAATTGCTCACAAATATAGGTAATATTCGACTCGTGAACTCGATTATGTTTTAAGTATCCAATCGTACCTAAAATCGTAATGTGTAAAATATTTTACAGTATAAATGAACTTACTTACAAAGTGGCACAGTATGACAAAAAGTGGCGCAATATAAAACAGTATCACATTTAGAGTCACAATTAAAATTTCGCATACAAATATAAATACTGTAAAACTGTTCACCGTTCAGGCGAAAGGTAAAATTAAAAACAAAAAAAAAAAGTATATACGGCCGTAAGTTCGGCCAGGCCGAATCTTATGTACCCTCCACCATGGATTGCTTAGAAACTTCTACGAAAGTCTGTCATCCACAATCGAATTACTTGGGTTGTGGTATCTTAAAACTTCTTAACATAATTTTCTAAATTGTGAGTTAGTCCATACGTGGTATATATTGTATATATGTGGTGATTGGGGATCGATTTATCTGAGGGCTATATATAACTATAGACCGATATGGACCTAGTTAGGCATGGTTGTTAACGGCCATATACTAGCACAATGTACCAAATTTCAACTGACTCGGAAGAAATTTGCTCCTCCAAGAGGCTCCAAAACCAAATCTCGGGATCGGTTTATATGGGGGCTATATATGATTATGGACTGATATGGACCACTTTTGGCATGGTTGTTAAATATCATATACTACCACCACGTACCAAATTTCAAACAGATCCGATGAATTTTGCTTCTCCAAAAGGCACCAAAGGTCAAATCTGGGGATCGGTTTATATGGGGGCTATATATAATTATGGACTGATATGAACCAATTCCTGCATGGTTGTTGGATACCATATACTAACATCACGTACCAAATTTCAACCGAATCGGAAGAATTTTGCTCTTCCAATGGGCTCCGGAGTTCAAATCTGGGGATCGGTTTATATGGGGCCTATATATAATTATTGACCGATTTCGACCAATTTTTGCATGGGTGTTTAAGGCCATATATTAACACCACTTACCAAATTTCAACTGAATCAGATGAATTTTGGTCTTCCAAGAGGCTCCGGAGGTCAAATCTGGTGATCGGTTTATATGGGGGCTATATATAATAATGTACCGATATGAACCAATTTTTCCATGGTCATTAGAGACCATATACTAACACCATGTACCAAATTTCAACCGGATCGGATGAAATTTGCTTCTCTTAGAGGCTCGGCAAGCCAAATCGGGGGATCGGTTTATATGGGGGCTATATTTAATTATGGACCTATGTGGACCAATTTTTGCATGATTGTTAAGACCATATACTAACACCATGTACCAAATTTCAGCCGAATCGGATGAAATTTGCTTCTCTTAGAGCAATCGCAAGCCCAATTTGGGGGTCCGTTTATATGGGGGCTATACGTAAAAGTGGACCGATATATCCATTTGCAATACCATCCGACCTACGTCAATAACAACTACTTGTGCCAAGTTTCAAGTCGATAGCTTGTTTCGTTCGGAAGTTAACGTAATTTCAACAGACGGACGGACATGCTCAGATCGACTCAGAATTTCACCACGACCCAGAATATATATACTTTAAGGGGTCTTAGATCAATATTTCGATGCGTTACAAACGGAATGACAAAGTTCATATACCCCCATCCTATGGTGGAGGGTATAAAAATATATAAAATCGAATAATTTCTTCTATATTGTTTGTATTACAGAAAAACGTGCTTAGAACTAAACAAACCTAGTGGAAGTGATATGAAGGAAGATGATATTAGCGTGATTAAAATCAAATTAAAAACAAAGAATTGAGTTAACCTTTATGAAATTACTTTTACATCCCGTAAAAGAATCAACGTTTATCATAAAAATTATATACTTTTCTTCCAAACAAAATTCTTTACTGTAAAAAGCAAATGGAAAACGGCACTTGTTTGTCTAAAATTTAGTTTAGGAGGAAAGAATTTGTATTGCGTGTACATGGTACTCAAGCCAATTTAACAGGTTGGCTGATAAGTCCCCGGTCTAACAAAGAAAAACACATTTTTTGTCAAAATTCGTTTTTATTATTCAAGAGCGATACAACGATTATAACGACCTTCCAATTTTTTGATACCATTTTGGTAGTACTCCTTCGGTTTTGCCTCAAAATAGGCCTCAGTTTCGGCGATCACCTCTTCATTGCAGCCAAATTTTTTCCCTGCGAGCATCCTTTTGATATCTGAGAACAAGAAAAAGTCGCTGGGGCCAGATCTTGATAATACGGTGGGTGGGGAAGCAACTCGAAGCCCAATTCATGATTTTTGCCATCGTTCTCAATGACTTGTGGCACGGGGCGTTGTCTTGGTGGAACAACACTTTTTTCTTCTTTTTATGGGGCCGTTTTGCCGCGATTTCGACATCCAAACGCTCCAATAACGCCATATAATAGTCACTGTTGATGGTTTTTCCCTTCTCAAGATAATCGATAAAAATTATTCTATGCGCATCCCAAAAAACAGAGGCCATTACTTTGCCAGCGGACTTTTGAGTCTTTCCACGCTTCGGAGACGGTTCACCGGTCGCTGTCCACCCAGCCGACTGTCGATTGGACTCAGGACTGTAGTGATGGAGCCATGTTTCATCCATTGTTACATATCGACGGAAAAACTCGTGTGTATTACGAATTAACAGCTGCAAGATTTTTTGATGTTTTCGTCGGTAACCACCTCTTTCGGGCGTCCACTGCGTTCACCGACCTCCGTGCTCATTTCACCACGCTTGAATTTTGCATACCAATCAATTATTGTTGATTTCCCTGGGGCAGAGTCCGGAAACTCATTATCAAGCCAAGTTTTTGCTTCCACCATATTTTTTCCCTTCAGAAAACAGTATTTTATCAAAACACGAAATTCCTTTTTTCCATTTTTTCACAATAACTAAAGTTGCTTCACAAAAGACGCTCTATCTCACAAACTAATTCATTTACAGACGTCAAATTTTGACACGAATCATTTGAAGGTTGGTACTATATAAAAATAATATGCATTTAATACTAGCGACGCCATCTATGTGTCAAACCGGGGACTTATCAGCCAACCTGTTATATTTTGAGAAACTTTTCTCGACTTTAATAATTTTTTGCGTACGTTAGTTAAATTAACTAAAAAGGCGAAACAAGTATATACGGCCATAAGTTCGGCCAGCCGAATCTGGTATATATTAGACAAAAAAAAAAAAACAGACTATATATGTATATAATTCAGTTCTTGACCCGGTATATGGTACATCGACAAAAAAGTTTACTATTGTTTATGAAAAATGAACTAACCCATAGTAAGAATGACCATGATTTTTTTCATCTACACGCAAAAAAAAAAAAACGTTTGGAAAACGTGTACCGAAAACGTTTTTCTTTTGTTAGAGTTTTTTGAATTGCTTCGAAAATTTTAAACTTTTATCACCAAAAAATTCGTTTGTTACAAAATTTTTATTTTTTAAATAAAAAAAAGTTATTTTTGAAACAACACAGTCTATTTCGTTTATATCAAACACTGTTCTTTCCTGACTTTAGGTCTTTAATAAGACACATTTTACAGTTCAAAACTTAATATAGTACAATGTAGTGTTGAACATTTTTTCGGAATCTTCCGAATATATCTGGAATATATGTAAAAAAAAGGGGATCGAACCCACGATCCTTGGCATGCAAGTCGGACGTAGCAACCACTGTTCCGCGGTGCCAAACTAAATGTTTGTTTCTGTTAAATAAACTTTGTTTATTCGGTTCGTGGGCGCCGCAAGCTATGCTATATAAATATAACTTATATTGATATTTATCTATTGATGACCATAACAGGTACATAGCTCAGTGGTTAGTGTGTTGGCGTACAAAGTACATGGTCCGCGGTCCAGGCGAAGGTAAAAAAAATTAAAATTTATAAAATCGTATAATTTCTTCTACATTGTTGGTATTACAGGAAAAGGTGTTAAGAACTAAAAAACCTCGTGGATGTGAGAAAGATGTGAGGGAAAATGCAATTAGACAGAAAACAATGTTTTTTTTTGAGTTAGTCTTTATGAAATTGTTTTTACATCCTGGAAAAGAATAAACGGTTATCACAAAAAGTATATACTTTTCTTCCAAATACACTTCCTTACAGCGAAAAGCAAATGAGAAACGAACTTTGTTTGTCTAAAATTTCGTTTGGGAGGAAAGAATTATTTTTTTGCGTGTAGATAAGATCATGATTTTCTTATAAATTAGTTCATGTATTGCATCGTATTTTAGTTCATTATTACTACGCTATGGGAAGAATGTACCTACGCTCATTCAAAATATTCCTGCTATCCGGAAAAATGAACAATTTTTTGGGAAACCTATATTAAGAAATTGGTTTCAAATAAACTGTCAGTATAATTTTCACATAGTAGAGAAATTGAGGAATCAAAGGTACAACAAGCCTGTATATAGCTAAGAAATTGTCCGTACAAAACAAATCAATTTTCTATAACCACCTGTACTTTATTTCAAAAAAGTATTATTATATTACACACAACTGTGGCTTATGATATACAATAAAGGAAATATTTTTATTCATACGTTGGATGGAGTTACTTGTCGGTAGTTAGTAATTGCTTCTTCGAAAGTGTAATATTATATGTTAGTAGGACCACACTAATTAATTTCAATTTCCATGTTGTCTATCCATATGATAGATATATGAGGCATAAGTTGCTATATTCATTGAAGTTTTGTCCAATTTCATCGATTTGGCTAATTTTTGTTGTGCGGATTTGGCTTATTAGCATCTAAAATTGCAAAGTCATACAAAATATAAGAAAATATTATCAAATCCTATCGTACATACTGATTTTTAACTTACGGTTTTCAAGAGTATTTCTTAGAGCCAATAAGGATATCAGCTTAGTTAGCATTAAACAGTAAGAATAATCCAAAAAATTACCATTAGAAGGCCCATCTACCTGCAAGTGAAAATAATTATTTTTAATAAATTGAAATTTTGTTTTTTTTAAAAACGGCCGAAATACCGTTTATAGAAAAACTTACCACATTGAAAAATCCATCCATTAGGTACAATATTGAAATCATATCCATGGACTAATGGGACATTTTTGAAATTATTCTCAGAATATATTTGAAATAAAAAATATTATAAAATTAGACTTAATTTACATTTTCCAGTATACCATTTTGTACGTAAGGTGCGTATTAAGTTCGATTCTGGCCGCTAAAGTCTCCATTTTTCACGATTACTTTTCTTAAAAATCCATTTTAAAGTATATAAATTAAAAAAATCTTTGGGCTATTCTCCATCAAGTTATATTAAAATATGAATCGAAGACGTATACTTTTTCGTACTGATTTTGTTTAGTTTTACCGGCTAAACTCGAACTTAGTATTCGCTTTTAGGAATTGCTGTAACATAAAAAATATAGATTAAAAAATGGTTTCATTTCCATTTTTAATATTATAATATTACTAATATTACTACTCATGATATATATTTATCATGTAAATGAGTTTAAAATCAACAGTAATTTTCAACGTTTAACAAAAATATACTGTTCCTTAATCGGTGATTTGTTTTTTAGTTCTATATTTTTTTTATCAACATAAAGTGTTTTTTCTCTACATCACAACATTAACTGCTCAGTTTCTAAAACTTTTCGAAATAAATGTAGTTCATTAACGAACACCAATAAAATTTTTTGTTTTCAATAAAACCCACGTGTGCACTCCATAAATGCATCAAAAGAACTGAATGCAGCAATAAAACTCGAAGACACAAATAGTTATAAAAGACATGAAGGAAAACAAAAGCAGCAAGAAAAATCACAACTCCACACACACGATCCTTTTCTGATCTCGTTATTGCACCAAAACAACAATCACCACAAATGACATCAACAACAAACAAGGAACATTCCAGAAATTCATCCACACTGTCTCTAGAATCAAAGCAACCTACAACAGTATAAAACACGCAATACAAACACAAACAATCATACGAGATATACACAAAATGTCTCTACACACCCCCTCACATGATGCAATAATTTTCCAGTAGCACATTTATTGATTAGATGGAATTATATCTACAGTGTAAGGTAAAATATATTCCATATTTACGAGGAATATATAAAAAATCATATACACCTTTCAAGGATTATACACCCAGAAAAAAGTGTCTTCGAAACTGAAGGAAAAAAATGTTCATCAATTCAGTTTAGACATTTTATTTCCATTCAGTTAAATTTTTGTGTGAAATAATAAAATTTATTTGTTTCAGTAAAAAAATCCTAAACTGAAAGCAGTTAGGAACAGGGATCCAGAGCGGTCCATTTTTTTCGCTCCGTTCCGCTCTCGCTCCGGAGAAAAGAAAAACCGCTCCACGCTCCGCTCCGAGAAAAAACATCGCTCCGCTCCTCTTCGAGAAAATTATGGTACAAACATTGTATTATTTGTTCAATTGAGTTTTATTTTACGAAAACAAAAAAACTTACTTCAATAGTTGTATTATAAAAGAAAAACAAAAAAAAAAGCAAAAAAGTATTTCTTGCTATACATAACAAATAGTAGTAAAAATTAATTATTTAGATTTTGTGTTTAGATTAATTAAAAGTATGTTTGACAGATTTGCTTCCGTTAGGACTTGAAGTGCGATGAAAAAGATTACCTTTTGCCAAATTTGGCGACGATCCGTTTGAAAAAAAGCACAGCATGACCCCATTTGTCGAAATCGGGCGATACATATATATGGGAGCTATATCTAAATTTGATCCGATTTCTTCCAAATTCAATAGCTTCGTCCTTGTGCCCAAAAAACTGGCAGATCAAACTTATTATATCCTAACCACTATGTGGTTTAGGGTATAATGACTTTAAAACAATGTGTTGAAACATTTTATTAATTTTGAAGATTTTTTCAGAAATATTAAATCCATTTTGACTTCATTAAAACGAAATTTTCATTCATGTTAGGATACACATTTTTATGTCGAATCATTTAGCTATAAGAACAAACAGACTTCAATGAAAAGTATAGAGACTTTTAGACAAGGAAAAAACTTTATTTCAGAGAAATACGTCTTCTATTCTAAGCAAAATTCGTATTTTAAGCATGTGAAATATTTGGCCTCCCGACAATATTCTTTGCGGTGCACCATCTACTATTTAATATGTGATAGAAACCAAATTTATGAAAATGGACCAAATTCTGTTTGGTCCGACCATCGGACCAAATTTAAAAATTAGAAATCTTTTGGACCAATTTTGGTCCGATCGGACCAAAACCGCAACGCTGATTGGAATTGAAAGTCTATATACAGAGTAGAAGTAACTACTCTCCGAAAGTTTTTTTTTGTTTTGCAACAGACGTAGAGAAGAGGTTTTGTTATATTTGTAATGTGTGTGTGTATGTTTATGTTTGCAACAACATCCATCGAAATCAGTCCGTGGTATACCTACGAATATTCTTACTCAGATTTCGCTTTTTTCCCCTTTATTGTAAAAATACATTTTCGAACAGCGTTTTTAAGAAATGTTCGTTCTTAAAAAAAGTAGATAACATGCAATAATACAAATCAAGTCATTAGTTTTCAATGTGAGAAAAAATTAAAATAAATGTATATGCGCACATTTTTCAACCAAAATTGAAACTATCCATAATTTTAATTAAATTTTCGAGAACTAATATCAGAAATAAGAGAATGCCAGGATATAGTACAATAGTAAAGCAAATATGAATGTCCTTACACGGACAAAAAGCATGCCCGGTTCCAAAGATTTTGTCTTTACTTTAACAGTTTGGGTATTAATTCCGAGCCAAAGAAGCGGAGAATACAAGTAAGGATACTTTAAAGACGCAATTCTCTTTTAAATTTGGGGGTTATGTACTTGCTTCTAGGAAGCAAATGTTAATTTTTCATTTTTTTTAGATTTTTTTCGTCAGTTGTTATCAAAATCCTTTAAAAACGAGTTAACGACAATTTTATTTTCCATATTTAGACTCGACTTCCAGTAGAAATTATGCTATGTTTCAAGTAAAAAGCGTCTTTAAAATAAAGTGTTGAAAAACATGTCTTATTTTTTAACGATCTTTTGCTTTGTACACGGATGAAAAAGACTGTTTTTCATATGTTTGGCTATAAACATTATATGTTTGGAACACAAATTTTTAAACACAATATTTTTGAGTGCAAGCATATAATGTTCATAAACTAGCATAACATGTTTGGGACATATATGTTAATATGTTAGAACATATTATGTTTGGGACATAAAATGTTTGTAAATATAATATGCTTGGATGCAAACATATATTAATTTAGAAATAGCCTATAAACATATATGTGTTTAGTAGCTTGGAGCGCTATTTAACAGGGAGCGATATTGAATTAAATTGGTGGTTGTTGCTTGTTATTACAAAATTAACATTTTATTTTTCCTTGGGCAATTGATCAGCTACTTCTTTGATCCTTACAAACTGTGTGGTCCGCTGCTCGAATCCCCGTCCGGCAAAAGGTAAAATTAAAATAAAAAAAATCATACAATTGAATAATTTCTTCTACAATGTTTGTATTACAGAAAAAGGTGCTAAGAACTAAAAAATCTCGTGGAAGTGAGAAAGATGTGGGGGAATATACAATTGGGCAGAAACAAAATTTTGAGCATTCAGGTCGAAACCCTATGTTGTTAGCACCTATATTACCTGTTTATTTTCATAATTCATTATGATTGTAAATATATAAATAAATAAATAAAATTTTGAGCACAATATTGTTTGGGAGAATATTTTTTTAAGCATATAATATTTTTGGGTGCAAAATGCTTCCAAACATATTATATGTTCACATAATAACATATTGTTTTTTGAAAGACAACATTATTGAATTTGGATGCAAAAATACAAAATGTTTGGAACTTAGACTACCCAAACATATATTGTTTAGACCAATATGCTTTCAAACATATTATATATTGGAAGAGATCAAACATATAAATGTTTGGGCAATACCCAAAAATATATATGCTTGAAGCAAAATATGTTTGGGAGTATATGTTACAGAAGCGATTTTTTGTGAGCGTGTAGGCAAGATGCAAAAAGGAAACAAATTTAAAGACAATTTTATTAATTTTAAAGAATTTTTCTTAATTATTAAAGTCACGTTGACCTTACCTCAAAATTTTATCTTTCTTGTTGTGATACACATTTTTAAGTAAAAACACTTAGTTATAAGGACATTACAACTTCATTCAAAAGTTTATTGACTTTTGGACAAGGAAAAAAACTTTATTTTAGAGAAATGCGTCTTCCATGTTAAGCAAAATTTGCATTCTTATTCTAAGGAAATGAAATCTTTGACTTCACGATAATATTTTTTTCAGTGTAGAAACTAAAAAATTAAATATAAATAAGATCGTTTAATTGCATTTATTTGACGTTCATTACAAGCATCTTTGTAGTAATACGGGATGAAAACAATTACTAAAAAACACGTTGTGTTTTCCCCAATGTACGTACGTACAAAAATACATATCGTACATTGTAAACGTTTACTCACACTACGCTAAGTACTAGCTATATTTGAAATTACCTACACAGTGTAATTTCAAAGTTACACATTTCATTCAAGTAATATTTTATTCGGAGCAGAGCGGTTTTTCATTTGGAAACCGCTCCGCTCCGGATTTTAGAAATCCCGCTCCCGGTCCTGCAAAAAAGGGCTTGCTCCGCTCCGCCCCAGATCCCTGGTTAGGAATAGTTCATTAACTAGAATAAGGCATGGCATTTTACTGATACTGTTTTCTTTGCTGGGTATAAGAATTTACTACTGAAAAAGAAAAATTTATTCACTGATAACAAAGCATTCGTAAAAATAAACAAAAAACGAACTAAAACCAAGTTTCCTCAAATTTAGTAAGATTTTTTATAAAATGATAATACGAATAACACTTGGCATAGAAAAATATTTTAGTTCATTCGTACTAAGAAGTATTCAATCCTTTCAAAACTTAAGGAAACACACTTGTTAGAATATAGGAAAATTTCCTACATTTCTTTTACACTCATAGAAAAAAGTCTGCAAATAACAGCAGTCGTTGTCTGCTGTTATATTTTTGTACTTCAGAGCCTAATGAACAACAAATTATAAAACTTTTAGGTTATACATTTTTCCCCAAAGCATATTTAAGAACCAAATGTAATTTTTGGTATATTTTAGTACTGTAATATACTTAGAAGCTCATAAATACGATCAGCAAACATTTTGTTTGCTGTTATGCCTCAATTCGACAAATGTTCAGATTTTTAATCAATTACTATAGATTTTCATAAAATATATTCAGCCAAAAATAATTTCAGTCAAAATAAAACATGATTTAGTGTAGTCGAACTTAAAAAATATCAGGAAATGTTTGCTATTTCAGCAAACAGTGACTGCTGTCCCTTTTTCAGCAGACTTTCTGCTGTTTTAGCAGACTTTTCTGCTGTCCCTACTAACAAATTTCTTTGGGTGTATCTACCTGTAATCGATACCTGTCATCGATGTAATCGATGTGTTTTCGCGTGGGTTGGTTTTTTAGTTGGAATCGCGCTGTTATGGTATACTGAGAGATTGTTAAAAATAATATAGTAAATTAATATAATAAAAAACAAATAAAATATATAAAATATTTGTTATTTTAAATTAGTGAAAAAATGTTCGTTTTTTTTGAAAATTGGTTTATAAAAAAAGAAAACACCATCATTATAACAACCCCTTCATTCGACTTCATTTTGGAATCTTCAATTGTCAGGTAATATTCAGTGAAAAAATTGATGTAGGATTTTTTTGTTTATATTTGTAGGTATTGAAATTGTAAAAGGTGGACAAAATTGCTAGGCAGCAACTTTTTCAAAGTGAAAGGTACTAGAAGAAGAAAAAAATGTGTTTTAATATTTCAAGGCCAGTCGACGCTGTTTATTCTAAATAAATATATTTAATATATTTATAAAACATGTCTTTTATTGAAGAAAAAATGCCTATATAAATAAAACTATATTTAAAAACGAAGGTAAGCAGTTCTAATTTTGAAGTAAAAGGTTTACCACAAATATGTAAGATTTGTCCAAATGAATGAAAAAAGTTCAATAAAATCATTCCATATTTGAATTCAATTCAGTTACATTTTTATACCCTCCATCATAGGATGGGGGTATATTAACTTTGTCATTCCGTTTGTAACACATCGAAATATTGCTCTAAGACCCCATAAAGTATATATATTCTGGGTCGTGGTGAAATTCTGAGTCGATCTAAGCATGTCCGTCCGTCCGTCCGTCCGCCTGTTGAAATCACGCTAACTTTCGAACGAAACAAGCTATCGACTTGAAACTTGGCACAAGTAGTTGTTATCGATGTAGGTCGGACGGTATTGAAAATGGGCCATATCGGTCCACTTTTACGTATAGCCCCCATATAAAGGGACCCTCAGATTTGGCTTGTGGAGCTTCTAACAGAAGCATATTTCATCCGATCCGGCTGAAATTTGGTATATGGTGTTGGTATATGGTCTCTAACAACCATGCAAAAATTGGTCCACATCGGTCTATAACTATATATAGCCCCCATATAAACCGATCCCCAGTTTTGGCTTGCGGAGCCTAAAAGAGAAGCAAATTTCATTCCATCCGGCTGAAATTTGGTACATGGTGTTGGTATATGGTCTCTAACAATCATGCAAAAATTGGTCCACATCGGTCCATAATTATATATAGCCCCCATATAAACCGATCTCCAGATTTGATTTGCGAAGCCTCAAAGAGAAGCAAATTGCATCCGATCCGTCTGAAATTTGGTACGTGGTGTTGGTATATGGTCTCTAACACCCGTGCAAAAATTGGTCCACATCGGTATATAATTATATATAGCGCCCATATAAACCGATCCCCAGATTTGGGTTGCGGAGCCTCAAAGAGAAGCAAATTTCATCCGATCCGCCTGAAATTTGGTACATGATATTGGTATATGGTCTCTAACAACCATGCAAAAATTGGTCCACATCGGTTCATAATTATGTATAGCCCCCATATAAACCGATCCCCAGATTTGGCTTGCGAAGTCTCCAAGAGAAGCAAATTTCATCCAATCCGGTTGTAATTTGGAACATGATGTTAGTATATGATCTTTAACAACGGTGCCAGAATTGGTCCATATCGGTCCATAATTATATATAGCCCCCATATAAAACGTTCTCCAGATTTGACCTCCGGAGCCTCTTGGAGGAGCAAAATTCATCCGATCCGGTTCAAATTAGGAACGTGGTGTTAGTATATGGTCTCTAACAACCATACCAAAATTGGTCCAATCACACAAAAATTGGTCCATATCGGTTCATAATCATGGTTGCCACTAGAGCCAAAAATAATCTACCAAAATTTTATTTCTATAGAAAATTGTGTCAAAATTTTATTTCTAGATAAAATTTTGTTAAATTTTTATTCGGTTCATAATAAAATTTTCATCATTGTCAAAATTTTATTTCTATAAAAAATTTTGTCCAAATTTTATTTCTATAGAAAATTTTGTTCACATTTTATTCGGTTCATAATCATGGTTGCCACTCGAGCCAAAAATAATCTACCAAGATTTTATTTCTATAGAAAATTTTGTCAAAAGTTTATTTCTATAGAAAATTTTGTTAAAATTTTATTTACGTAGAAATTTTTGTCAAAATTTTCTTTCTATAGCAAATTTTGTAAAAATTTTTATTTCTATAGAAAATTTTGTGAAAATGTTATTTCTATAGAAAATTTTGTTAAAATTTTATTTCTGTAGAAAATTTTGTCAAAATTTTATGTCTACTTTGTCAAACTGAATTATATACGTATTGGATCGATCTTTTTTGATTTAATATATACCACGTATGGATTTACATACAATTTAGAAGATGGTGTTAGGAGGTTTTAAGATACCTTGCCATCGGCAAGCGTTACCGCATCTTAAGTAATTCGATTCTGGGTGGCAGTGTTTAGAAGAAGTTTCTACGCAATCCATGATGGAGGGTACATAAGCTTCGGCCTGGCCGAACTTACGGCCGTATATACTTGTTTCATTCTGTAGTATATACCCTCAAACAAATCGCTTCTGTAACATATACTCCCAAACACATTTTGCTTCAAGCATATACATTTTTGGGTAATGCCCAAACATTTATATATTTGATTTCTCCAATATATAATATGTTTGAAAGCATCTTGGTCTAAACAATATAATATGTTTGGCTACACTGAAAAAAATATTGTCGTGAGGTCAAAGATTTCATGTCTTTAAAATACGAATGCAAATTTTGCTTAGCAAAGAAGACGCATTTCTCTAATATAAAGTTATTTTCCTTGTCCAAAAGTCGATAAACTTTTCAATGAAGTCATATTGTCCTTATAATTAAGTGATTTGACTTAAAAATGGGTATCTTAACATGAAAGAAAAAATTTATAGGCTAAGGTCAACTTGACTTTAATAATTCAGAAAAATTCTTTAAATTTAATGAAATTGTCTTTAAATTTGTTGTCTTTTTGCATCTTGACTACAAAGCAAAAAATCGTTCAAATATAGGACATGTTTTTCAAAACTTTATTTTAAAGAAGTTTTTTACTTCAAACATAGCATAATTTCTACTGGAAGTCGAGCCCTTATTTGGAAAATAAAGTTGTCGTTAACTCGCTTTTAAAGGACTATGATAGCATATGAAGAAAAAAAGCTGAGAAAGCGAAAAATTAAAATTTGCTTCCTAGAAGCAAGTACACAAAACCTAAATTTAAAAGAGAATTGTGTCTTAAAAGTATCCTTTCTTGTATTCTCCGCTTCTTTGGCTCGGAATCAATACCAAATTTTTTAAAGTAAAGACAAAATCTTTGGAACCGAGTATGCTTTTTTTTTCAGTGTAGTCTAAGTTCCAAACATTATGTATTTTCCATCCAAATTCAATAATGTTGTCTTCCAAAAAACTATATGTTATTATGTGAACATATAATATTTTTGGAAACATTTTGAACCCAAAAATGTTATATGCTTAGAAGAATTTTCTCCCAAAGAAGATTGTGCTCAAATTTTTTTTCTGTCTAATTGTATATTCCCTCACCATTTTCTCACTTCCATGAGTTTTTTAGTTCTTAGCACTTTTTTCTGTAATACAAACATTGTAGAAGAAATTATTAAATTTTATATATTTTTTTAAATTTTACCTTTTGCCGGACGGGGATTCGAACAGCGGACCACACAGTTTGTAAGCCAGCACACTAACCACTGGGCTACGTAGCTGTTATGGTCGTCAAGAGATAATTATCGTTATAAGTCATATTTATATAGCATAGCTTGCGGCGCCCACGAGCCGATGCAAACATAACACTGTTTAACAACATAACAATGTTAAACATACATTTGTTGGCGACGTGGATCAGTGGTTGGTACGTCCGCCTTGAATGCCAAGGGTCCTGGGTTCGATCCCTGCTTCGACCGACACCATTTTTTATTTATTTTTTTTTTTAATATATTTTTTTACGTATATTCCAAATACGTTCGGAATATCCCGAAAAGGTGTTCAACATTACATACCACTATATTAACTTTTTACTACGAAACTGTAAAGTGTGTCTTATAAAAGACTTAAATTCAGAAAAGAACAAGGCTTGATATAAACGAAATGGACTGATTTCAAATCATATATTATTTTTTATTGCAAAAATAAAAAATTTGTAACAAAAAGGGGTTTTGTACACAAGTTTGAAATTTTCGAAGAAATTCAAAAAACTCTTACAAAGGAAGTATGTGAAGTCGATTAATATAAAGGGTGATTTGTTAAGAGCTTGATAACTTTTTAAAAAAAAAAACGCATAAAATTTGCAAAATCTCATCGGTTCTTTATTTGAAACGTTAGATTGGTCCATGACATTTACTTTTTGAAGATAATTTCATTTAAATGTTGACCGCGGCTGCGTCTTAGGTGGTCCATTCGGAAAGTCCAATTTTGGGCAACTTTTTCGAGCATTTCGGCCGGAATAGCCCGAATTTCTTCGGAAATGTTGTTGTCAAAGCTGGAATAGTTGCTGGCTTATTTCTGTAGACTTTAGACTTGACGTAGTCCCACAAAAAATAGTCTAAAGGCGTCAAATCGCATGATCTTGGCGGCCAACTTACCGGTCCATTTCTTGAGATGAATTGTTCTCCGAAGTTTTCCCTCAAAATGGCCATAGAATCGCGAGCTGTGTGGCATGTAGCGCCATCTTGTTGAAACCACATGTCAACCAAGTTCAGTTCTTCCATTTTTGGCAACAAAAAGTTTGTTAGCATCGAACGATAGCGATCGCCATTCACCGTAACGTTGCGTCCAACAGCATCTTTGAAAAAATACGGTCCAATGATTCCACCAGCGTACAAACCACACCAAACAGTGCATTTTTCGGGATGCATGGGCAGTTCTTGAACGGCTTCTGGTTGCTCTTCACTCCAAATGCGGCAATTTTGCTGATTTACGTAGCCATTCAACCAGAAATGAGCCTCATCGCTGAACAAAATTTGTCGATAAAAAAGCGGATTTTCTGCCAACTTTTCTAGGGCCCATTCACTGAAAATTCGACGTTGTGGCAGATCGTAAGTCTATTCATGATGAAATGTCAAAGCATACTGAGCATCTTTCTCTTTGACACCATGTCTGAAATCCCACGTGATCTGTCAAATACTAATGCATGAAAATCCTAACCTCAAAAGAATCACCCTTTATAAATATTTTTCCATCGAATCCTAAAGTTAACGATAACCATTCAAAAGCACATTATATTTAAATTCGAAACAATAATTTTACAACCAACACATAAATTTATTTAGGTGTGAACAATTGTTTGCTTTCTTTAATAATTTATTCTAAAGAAAATAAACTTATTCAATTGTTGCTTTGGATCATTCCCCACCAAGTTATAATACAATTTGCCTAAAAAAGTTATAATGTTATTCTGCTTTTACCGATGCGAGTTTTGCCGTTAAAATGAGAAATAATTTTAGTGGCAAAACTCAAACTCAATGTCCGCTTTTATTTTCGAAAGTATCCGTCAACTTCTCTTCGACTACTTATTAATAAAGAGGAACTAAACTTTGTTTTTATAGATCTTACTATTTAATTTTTCACTGTTTCCCAATGTTTTCATTTTACTGTAACAACTCTAAAAAGAGTACACTGAAAAAAATATTGTCGTGTGGCCAAAGATTTCATGACCTTAAAATAAGAATACAAATTTTGCTTAGCTTAGACGACGCATTTCTCTAATATAAAGTGTTTTCTATGTTCAAAGGTCAATAAACTTTTCAATGAAGTCGTGTTGTCCTTATAATTAAGTGATTTGACTTGAAAAAGGGTATCATAACATGAAAGAAAAAATTTTGAACTAAGGTCAACTTGACTTTAATAATTCAGAAAAAATCTTTTAAACTAATGAAATTGTCTTTAAATTTGTTGCATTTTTGCATCTTGAAACATAGCACAATTTCTACTGTCTTGTTTTTAACGGACTTTTTATAGCATATGAAAAAAGCTGAAAAAGCGAAAAAATAAAATTTGCTTCATAGAGTCAAATACACAAAACCCACATTTAAAAGAGAATTGTGTCTTAAAAGTATCCTTACTTGAATTCTCGGCTTCATTGGCTCGGAATCAATACCAAAATTTTTAAAATAGAGACACAATCTTTGGAACCGGGCATGCTATTTTTCAGTGTATAGTGCCCTTTCGTTAGTTTTTATGAAGATCCCTTTAATTACCTTCGTTTGAATATTTTGACTTACTCGTCCTACACTCAAAAAAAAAGTGAACTTTCTATTTCACTAAAGCCAATTTAACTTTATTTTAGTTCATAGAAATATTATGTTTGGAGAAAGTTTTCTTTACTCTAATACTTTTTTGTGTACGTTAGTTAAATTAACTAAACCCGAGAAAAGAAATATACTCAAATGAAGCATAAATATTAACTAAATTCGTGTCTTCCACAAAATAGTTCAGAATTTCTTTAAATTTGTAAATTTTACCAAAAACGCGTCCATCGTGAACTTCGTATGTCACTAAAGACATTCTTGCAATTTTGAACTCCAAGTTTTTTCTTCAAACTGCAAAATTTTCTTTAACAAGTGAAAAAACTTAGTTATGTCTAATAAATTTTCTTGCATTTGTCGAAAAATATTTACTTATTTTTATGACATCGACGTGATGCCAACGTTTGTAATACTGTTTAGTTAAAATTTTCTACAAATATTCAAAATTTTCTAAAATTAACCGAAAGTTTTCTTCCTGGTGGGTTCACTGTTTTTTCAGTGTACGTTCCGATTTGTTTTGACGAAACAAAAAAAGTGCCCGTAATGCGAAAATGATAAACAAAAGTCATGCTTTTTTTTTAAATGTATTTTCTCTTGGTTCCGAATGAATTTTCTCTGCGAATACTTATTTTAATCTTTTTACTTAAGCATATACAATTTTTGGCGGTCTTTTATCACAACATATATATGTTTACTCCAAATTTGTAAATTTATACTTGTTTATATTCACACTTAGTATTTTTCCAATCTTTAATGGAATTTTCTTTGTGTATATATATTTTTAAGGCTCCAATTGGTTACTTTCATTATTTTACTTCCAGCATACGATTTTCGTCTCTCTTTCTAAACACATATATGTTTATAGTCTATTTCTAAATTAATATATGTTTGCATCCAAGCATATTATATTTGCAAACATTTTATGTCCCAAACATAATATGTTCTAACATATTAACATATATGTCCCAAACATATTATGCTAGTTTATGAACATTATATGCTTGCACTTAAAAATATTGTGTTTAAAAATTTGAGTTCCAAACATATAATTTTTACACCCAAACATATGAAAAACAGTCTTTTTCGTCCGTGTAGTGGTACATAAATATAGGAAAATGTTAACTAATATATGGAATGTATTCTACCTAATTTCTACGAAAATCACATCGTTCAAACAAATAAAAAAGTCTTTGGCGCTATACGAAGTTCAACTTTCTTCACAATGAGTTCATTTTAACTTAAAGAAGGGGTCACTTTTTTTCTGGGTGTATTAACTACTTTTTATTCTAAAGGGTGATTCTTTTGAGGTTAGGATTTTCATGCATTAGTATTTGACAGATCACGTGGGATTTCAGACATGGTGTCAAAGAGAAAGATGCTCAGTATGCTTTGACATTTCATCATGAATAGACTTACGATCTGCCACAACGTCGAATTTTCAGTGAATGGGCCCTAGAAAAGTTGGCAGAAAATCCGCTTTTTTATCGACAAATTTTGTTCAGCGATGAGGCTCATTTCTGGTTGAATGGCTACGTAAATAAGCAAAATTGCCGCATTTGGAGTGAAGAGCAACCAGAAGCCGTTCAAGAACTGCCCATGCATCCCGAAAAATGCACTGTTTGGTGTGGTTTGTACGCTGGTGGAATCATTGGACCGTATTTTTTCAAAGATGCTGTTGGACGCAACGTTACGGTGAATGGCGATCGCTATCGTTCGATGCTAACAAACTTTTTGTTGCCAAAAATGGAAGAACTGAACTTGGTTGACATGTGGTTTCAACAAGATGGCGCTACATGCCACACAGCTCGCGATTCTATGGCCATTTTGAGGGAAAACTTCGGAGAACAATTCATCTCAAGAAATGGACCGGTAAGTTGGCCACCAAGATCATGCGATTTGACGCCTTTAGACTATTTTTTGTGGGGCTACGTCAAGTCTAAAGTCTACAGAAATAAGCCAGCAACTATTCCAGCTTTGGAAGACAACATTTCCGAAGAAATTCGGGCTATTCCGGCCGAAATGCTCGAAAAAGTTGCCCAAAATTGGACTTTCCGAATGGACCACCTAAGACGCAGCCGCGGTCAACATTTAAATGAAATTATCTTCAAAAAGTAAATGTCATGGACCAATCTAACGTTTCAAATAAAGAACCGATGAGATTTTGCAAATTTTATGCGTTTTTTTTTTAAAAAAAGTTATCAAGCTCTTAACAAATCACCCTTTACTTTATCTAACATTTTCAATGTGAGGAAAACTACTCCAACTTATAATAAAACGGGGAATAAGCTGTAGGAAGCCATCATACGAATCGGTAGCGTGGTTAAGTTAATTTTTACTACAAACATTTTTTTCATACAAAAATTTTTCTTAGTAAATTGTTCACATTTCGTAGTAAGATTTTTATATTGCCTATGTATTTTTATAATACAATCAACGATGCATTAATTACTGTATTGGAAATTTAATTAAGGAAAAATCCTTCCCATTTCGCAGTTATTGAACTGAAAAACAGTTTTCCTTTAGCTAAGATCATTTTCGTTGTTGTTACGAAAATTAACTATCTTACAGTAAAATTTTATATTTTTCTATGTGGAAGTTAAAATGCTCTTTAAATTTATGGGTTCTTAGTGCAACATTTCGATGTGTTACAAACGGAATGACAAAGTTAATATACCCCACATCCTATAGCGGAGGGTATAAAAATTATACACAATGAAGAATAAACATTTACTAAATTCGTGTCTCTCACAAAATATTTCCAAATATCCTAAAATTTGTAAATTTTACCAAAAACCTATCTTGAACTTTGTATGGCACTAAAGATTCTTTCCAATTTTTAACTCTAATTTTTTCCTTCATACTACGAAACTTTCTTTTAGAAGTAAAAAAATTATATTTATATTTAATGAATTTTCTTTAATATGTCGAAAAATATTTACTAATTTGTGTGAAATCGGCGTGATATTTGCTTTGAAATTTTCTAAAATTGACCGAATTTTTCTAAAAGTAACCAACATTTTCCTTTCTGGTGGGTTCACTGTTTTTTGAATGTAATGATTAATTTTTATCCAAAATGAAGAAAATAATGCAAATCTTAAAGGGTTCCAAAGATTTCGTCTTTGCATTGACTTTGGTAATGACTCTGAACCATTTCGTAAAGATATCAATTTTAAAAGCCAATCTCGTTAATCTAAGGACAAAATGTATAAATATTGAAAAAAATTTCGTTTTTTGGTGAAGGAAAATAGCTTTGTATCAGAGAAATTCGGCTCCTGTGAAGCAAAAATAGCATTTTAAGGACAAGAAATATTTGTGCTTAAGACAATATTTCTTTTTCAGTGTATGCCTGGTATCTCCCAAAATATTAACATGTATATAAAGGGTGATTCTTTTGAGGTTAGGATTTTCATGCATTAGTATTTGACAGATCACGTGGGATTTCAGACATGGTGTCAAAGAGAAAGATGCTCAGTATGCTTTGACATTTCATCATGAATAGACTTACTAACGAGCAACGCTTGCAAATAATTGAATTTTATTACCAAAATCAGTGTTCGGTTCGAAATGTGTTTCGCGCTTTACGTCCGATTTATGGTCTACATAATCGACCAAGTGAGCAAACAATTAATGCGATTGTGACCAAGTTTCGCACTCAGTTTACTTTATTGGACATTAAACCAACCACACGAATGCGTACAGTGCGTACAGAAGAGAATATTGCGTCTGTTTCTGAGAGTGTTGCTGAAGACCGTGAAATGTCGATTCGTCGCCGTTCGCAGCAATTGGGTTTGTGTTATTCGACCACATGGAAGATTTTACGCAAAGATCTTGGTGTAGAACCGTATAAAATACAGCTCGTGCAAGAACTGAAGCCGAACGATCTGCCACAACGTCGAATTTTCAGTGAATGGGCCCTAGAAAAGTTGGCAGAAAATCCGCTTTTTTATCGACAAATTTTGTTCAGCGATGAGGCTCATTTCTGGTTGAATGGCTACGTAAATAAGCAAAATTGCCGCATTTGGAGTGAAGAGCAACCAGAAGCCGTTCAAGAACTGCCCATGCATCCCGAAAAATGCACTGTTTGGTGTGGTTTGTACGCTGGTGGAATCATTGGACCGTATTTTTTCAAAGATGCTGTTGGACGCAACGTTACGGTGAATGGCGATCGCTATCGTTCGATGCTAACAAACTTTTTGTTGCCAAAAATGGAAGAACTGAACTTGGTTGACATGTGGTTTCAACAAGATGGCGCTACATGCCACACAGCTCGCGATTCTATGGCCATTTTGAGGGAAAACTTCGGAGAACAATTCATCTCAAGAAATGGACCGGTAAGTTGGCCACCAAGATCATGCGATTTGACGCCTTTAGACCATTTTTTGTGGGGCTACGTCAAGTCTAAAGTCTACAGAAATAAGCCAGCAACTATTCCAGCTTTGGAAGACAACATTTCCGAAGAAATTCGGGCTATTCCGGCCGAAATGCTCGAAAAAGTTGCCCAAAATTGGACTTTCCGAATGGACCACCTAAGACGCAGCCGCGGTCAACATTTAAATGAAATTATCTTCAAAAAGTAAATGTCATGGACCAATCTAACGTTTCAAATAAAGAACCGATGAGATTTTGCAAATTTTATGCGTTTTTTTTTTTTTTAAAAGTTATCAAGCTCTTAACAAATCACCCTTTACTTTATCTAACATTTTCAATGTGAGGAAAACTACTCCAACTTATAATAAAACGGGGAATAAGCTGTAGGAAGCCATCATACGAATCGGTAGCGTGGTTAAGTTAATTTTTACTACAAACATTTTTTTCATACAAAAATTTTTCTTAGTAAATTGTTCACATTTCGTAGTAAGATTTTTATATTGCCTATGTATTTTTATAATACAATCAACGATGCATTAATTACTGTATTGGAAATTTAATTAAGGAAAAATCCTTCCCATTTCGCAGTTATTGAACTGAAAAACAGTTTTCCTTTAGCTAAGATCATTTTCGTTGTTGTTACGAAAATTAACTATCTTACAGTAAAATTTTATATTTTTCTATGTGGAAGTTAAAATGCTCTTTAAATTTATGGGTTCTTAGTGCAACATTTCGATGTGTTACAAACGGAATGACAAAGTTAATATACCCCACATCCTATGGCGGAGGGTATAAAAATTATACACAATGAAGAATAAACATTTACTAAATTCGTGTCTCCCACAAAATATTTCCAAATATCCTAAAATTTGTAAATTTTACCAAAAACCTATCTTGAACTTTGTATGGCACTAAAGATTCTTTCCAATTTTTAACTCTAATTTTTTCCTTCATACTACGAAACTTTCTTTTAGAAGTAAAAAAATTATATTTATATTTAATGAATTTTCTTTAATATGTCGAAAAATATTTACTAATTTGTGTGAAATCGGCGTGATATTTGCTTTGAAATTTTCTAAAATTGACCGAATTTTTCTAAAAGTAACCAACATTTTCCTTTCTGGTGGGTTCACTGTTTTTTGAGTGTAATGATTAATTTTTATCCAAAATGAAGAAAATAATGCAAATCTTAAAGGGTTCCAAAGATTTCGTCTTTGCATTGACTTTGGTAATGACTCTGAACCATTTCGTAAAGATATCAATTTTAAAAGCCAATCTCGTTAATCTAAGGACAAAATGTATAAATATTGAAAAAAATTTCGTTTTTTGGTGAAGGAAAATAGCTTTGTATCAGAGAAATTCGGCTCCTGTGAAGCAAAAATAGCATTTTAAGGACAAGAAATATTTGTGCTTAAGACAATATTTCTTTTTCAGTGTATGCCTGGTATCTCCCAAAATATTAACATGTATATAAAGGGTGATTCTTTTGAGGTTAGGATTTTCATGCATTAGTATTTGACAGATCACGTGGGATTTCAGACATGGTGTCAAAGAGAAAGATGCTCAGTATGCTTTGACATTTCATCATGAATAGACTTACTAACGAGCAACGCTTGCAAATAATTGAATTTTATTACCAAAATCAGTGTTCGGTTCGAAATGTGTTTCGCGCTTTACGTCCGATTTATGGTCTACATAATCGACCAAGTGAGCAAACAATTAATGCGATTGTGACCAAGTTTCGCACTCAGTTTACTTTATTGGACATTAAACCAACCACACGAATGCGTACAGTGCGTACAGAAGAGAATATTGCGTCTGTTTCTGAGAGTGTTGCTGAAGACCGTGAAATGTCGATTCGTCGCCGTTCGCAGCAATTGGGTTTGTGTTATTCGACCACATGGAAGATTTTACGCAAAGATCTTGGTGTAGAACCGTATAAAATACAGCTCGTGCAAGAACTGAAGCCGAACGATCTGCCACAACGTCGAATTTTCAGTGAATGGGCCCTAGAAAAGTTGGCAGAAAATCCGCTTTTTTATCGACAAATTTTGTTCAGCGATGAGGCTCATTTCTGGTTGAATGGCTACGTAAATAAGCAAAATTGCCGCATTTGGAGTGAAGAGCAACCAGAAGCCGTTCAAGAACTGCCCATGCATCCCGAAAAATGCACTGTTTGGTGTGGTTTGTACGCTGGTGGAATCATTGGACCGTATTTTTTCAAAGATGCTGTTGGACGCAACGTTACGGTGAATGGCGATCGCTATCGTTCGATGCTAACAAACTTTTTGTTGCCAAAAATGGAAGAACTGAACTTGGTTGACATGTGGTTTCAACAAGATGGCGCTACATGCCACACAGCTCGCGATTCTATGGCCATTTTGAGGGAAAACTTCGGAGAACAATTCATCTCAAGAAATGGACCGGTAAGTTGGCCACCAAGATCATGCGATTTGACGCCTTTAGACCATTTTTTGTGGGGCTACGTCAAGTCTAAAGTCTACAGAAATAAGCCAGCAACTATTCCAGCTTTGGAAGACAACATTTCCGAAGAAATTCGGGCTATTCCGGCCGAAATGCTCGAAAAAGTTGCCCAAAATTGGACTTTCCGAATGGACCACCTAAGACGCAGCCGCGGTCAACATTTAAATGAAATTATCTTCAAAAAGTAAATGTCATGGACCAATCTAACGTTTCAAATAAAGAACCGATGAGATTTTGCAAATTTTATGCGTTTTTTTTTAAAAAAAAGTTATCAAGCTCTTAACAAATCACCCTTTATTTAATATGCTATTTCTTCTCTGATTATTTATTTAAGGGTTTTCTCTGTGGTTTGTAAAATTTGTGATTTAAAATAAACCCATGACCGCTTTCACTCCACTGACTGCAGTATCCTCGTTTTGTGGTCTGATAAAGGGCACAATTAATATCATACTGTGCCGTAATGAGCTGCGGCTGCCGCTAACCGGTCTACATACTAACTGCAATGATAAGAAGCCAACACCACAGAACTGAAAATCCTCTAGAAGAGGGATGTTGTGGTGGCCCTATTAAGGGTGATTAGTGATTCACGTTCAAAGATGAAACGAGTCCGAGTCCGTCTTTCAACACTCTTACGGATAATACCACTACAAATGGTTACTGGAGTTTCTGTTGAGAGTGATTCAGCCAACAGCAGGTATATTTTCATGAAAATGACCATAAATGGCGACTGACTTAAGCTTCATCTGAAGTGTTATCACTTATTTAAGCAGAACAGCATTCAGTGGCTTTTCGTCATCACTTTTAACCGTGCTAGCTAGCATTTTGCCGCGGACCTATGTCTTTAGCCAAAGTGTGTGCCTCATTTAATGACAACATGATGAGTAGTGCCAGCCGGTTGATACCAGCAGTATTATGAACAACGAGAACTCAGGTATAGTGCTTAACGTTGATGTTTGTTTATTACTGTTTTGCCACAGAAAATATCAAGTTACCTCTTTCTATCCCAACAACAGGGGCACGAAAGGCACGGACCATCATGCCACTCTCATCTCATTACAACACGTAAGCCTTACAGGATTACCACAGGTTTGTGAAGTTGTTGGCTCAGTTGTGTTTAGCATACTTGGAAGGATATTAAATGTTTGGCAACACTTAATTTGCGAAAATAAGAAAATTTGTTTCGAGTGGCTTCAAAGTGTTTAACTGAGTGCCTTGTCAAGTGTACAGCTATGAACTAGGAAAATCTGAAGCATCTGCCAGCCTTGATATGGATTATACATTGTACAATTTGGTACTTTGGAATATTTTCTAGTGCCAATGATTAACTAAATTGGTTTTGAGGACAAAGAGCTGAAAATGTTGCAAATTTTTCTAGTTCCTCTAGAAAACTTATGGGTTGAAATATAAATGGAATTTTCATAGAGCTGTGGAAAATTGTGAAAAAAAATATTTATATTATATTTTTTTGCAATAAAAATAAGTTCAATATAGCGTAGGCTTAACTACGGAAATTTTTAGGTGTGCAATTTTCTAGCATATGGTATTTCCCCAAAAACTGCGTATATATGGGAGTTTGGGGTAGAAAATATTCCCCAAATTTTTTTTCGATATTTGGGCGGGAAGAGGATCTCGACTTTGGCAGATATTTTGATGCTTGAAGAAAAGTTCTCCGATTTTCTTGAAATTTGTAGGAAAGGTTGAGGTGGAGTCTAGACAAACATTTGTCGGTATTTGATCAGGGAAGAGACGTCCCTATTTTAAAAGAATAACGTTAAATTTAAACTTCACCGATTTACTTGAAATGTACAAGGAGGTTAGGCAGTGAATATAGTTTGCGTAATTTTTCGATATCTGGTGACACTTCCTATTTGCCCAATTTTTTTAAAACTGGAAGTTCGATATACGTTCGAGAAAGGCATCTTCTAAATATTTACGTTCTCTGACTACTCAACAGGAAAAACAGGGTACTTAGTTTACTGGTATGTTGAAAAGACTGCCCTTAAAAAATGTATATGATGGTCCAATGGCTTGAATACATTACATAACTTTTAACAAATTTCGTAGGAAGGGACCACCCTCACGCATACGTTTTGTTAAGAATATTGACAAAACCTGTTTAGTTTTTGCAACACCCAGATGGAGACGAGTCGATTTAGCCATGCCAGTCTGTCCGTCTGTCTGTGAACACATTTTTTGTGATCAAAGTCGTAGTTTTAGTCCAAAAATTTGGCACTAGTATGTGTTGTGGTTCAGACAAGAACCCTATTGATCCTTGAAGAAATCGGTTCAGATTTAGATATAGCTACCATATATATTCATATTCAACCGTCGAACTGAACGGACGTGTTTTCTAATAGCGCAGTATTTCATCGTAATAAGTACTTATTACGAATTTCACGTGTGGTGGAAATAATAAACCACCATGCAGCGAAATTCAAAGTCATCCACTGGGTTGCTAACTTCACGGCCCAGTGGACGGGTAACGACTGAAGTTATAAATTTGGGCAGCGACCAAGAGTCAGACCCAATTAGTCGACCTGTAGACGGGTCGACTGGCGGTGACACTTTGGCAAGTCGAACCTTTTCTAAGGTGACGACATCAAAAGGAGGCAATCCCTCTCGAAGGAGATTCAAGGAACGAAGAAATGCTTTGTTTATCCTAAAGAAATTAGGATCAGTCGACCCAAGCACGTTATCGGCTAAGCAAAGCGATTCCTTAAAATGGGCTCAAGGAATTCTTGAAGCTGGAAAAAGGGAACGATCACCGGATGAGCTGCCATCCTCTAAACGGGATCAAAGATCGTTTGCCTCAGTTGCAAAAGACAGCCTTGTGATGGCTATTATTAATAAAGGAGCATTGGACGGTATGATTGCAAGGCAAAAATGGGAGGAAATTGAGAACGCAATGTCTGGTGTCTACTCAGAGGTGCGAAAAAAGTTTCCCGGACCAAGTCCTCGACGGCAAGATGCTGGATGGTATCAAGGACGATATAAGTTAATAGCTTTTGCGGACCAGAGGTCTATGGAGTGCTTTAAAGCTGCATTGATGCTAATTGGTGAAGTTTGGGAAGGAGCCGCTTTGGAGTTAGTCGATAAAAAAGACATACCGGCTAAACCCAGAGCACATGCATGGATACCGGCAAACCCTCCTGATCCTGAGTCAATACTAGAGAGACTAAAAGAATGTAACCCAGATCTTCCAACCGCCGATTGGAAGGTTGGTCGTTTGGATGAGGTGGATGGACCAAGACGACATGCGGTGTTTATATTAAACATAGTGGCGCTGCAACATCTAGCCCAGACCCAAGGATATCCATATGAAGGTATACAAAAGCGATCAGCCAAAGGATTCCGAAACGGACAAGCCTCCGGTAGAGTCAGAAGAAGAAAAATCTTGCGAAGCCGAAGGAGATAAAAACTGCAGACATTGACGAACATCGTAGGCGGGAAGTCCCTACAGGCTCAAACCTCACCAAAACTGAACCGCGGGTTGTTGCGAGAGTCACCGAGATCGGGGAAGAGGAAGCCCTTGATGACTCAATTGAAGCGGCTGATGTGACGGTGGTTGAAAATTTGGATGGTTCTACGGTTCCTCCAGATAAATCTTAACCATTGTAAGGCCGCTTGTCCTGTCTTAAAAGTTCTCCTGATGAAAGGAGACATCTTCGGTCGGTATCGGTATCTTCGGTCTACATGGGACATGATAGGGAGATGTCACCCTGTGCCGTTAAGACCTTAGTTGAGGAGTCACTGAAAACAAAGACAAAACTCATTATGGAATGCGATGCAAATGCACATCATAGTATTTGGGGAATTAGTGATACTAATGCAAGGGGAGAGTCGCTAATAGAGTTTATTTTGTGTACTAACCTGGTAGCTTGCAATAAGGGAGATGCACCAACCTTCGTCACCAGAAACAGGCAAGAGGTATTGGACGTAACGTTGACCTCTCCGGAACTGAATGATAAGATATCTGAGTGGTAAGTTTTGAGGGAACATAGCTTCTCAGATCATCGCTACATCAGTTTCAGATTGGCTGTTCGTACTTCAAAGACCATATTTCCGCCAAATGTTAGGAAAGCTGATTGGAATAGGTATAGGGAATCGTTCGATATGATGACACCGGAAATGCCAGAGACAAATATGAGCACTGTGCAAGATATCGAACACGCAGTGGAGCGGATTACTAAGGCCTTCAACATCTCACTGAAAGCTGCTTGCCCTAGGGGAAAGCCAAGGGGAAAAAATCGGCCACCATGGTGGACTACGGAGTTAAGTAATGTGAGGAAATCCTGCAGGAAGCTCTTTAACAAAACAAAGTCCACAAGAGCTCCGGAGGATTGGGACACTTACAAGATGAATCTGATAGCATATAAACGAGAACTGAGAAGGTCTCAACAAAACTCTTGGGATGATTACTGTTGCAGTATTGAGAATACGTCAGAGACTTCCAGACTAAGGAAGGTACTAGCATCCACTAACACTGCTCCAGGTTTCATTAAAACATCGGAGGGAAATTGGACAACGTCCAGTGAGGAGACGTTGGAGGCACTTTTGGACACACACTTGCCTGGAAATCAGACGGTTGAACCATGTTCTGATGGTGTAACAGAGGCTCAGCGGTCATTTCCTATCGAGGAAATTGTATCGGAATCTAGAATAAAATGGGCTTTAAATAGCTTTGGACCATTCAAATCCCCCGGACCTGATGGAATTACTCCGGCGGAATTATAAGCAGTGGCTGAAAGAATTATCCCCTTGTTGACCAAGAATTGTGCATTGGCTATACACGGCAGTAGTTAGACCTATAATGCTATATGGTGTTGTAGTCTGGTGGCCGGCACTTCAGAAACCGACTTGTTTAGATAAAGTTCAGCGTATGGCGAGCTTATGTATCTCAGGCGCATTTAGTAAGATAGGAACAGACTCCCTTAATGTCATGTTAAATCTATTGCCTTTAGACATTTTGGCCAAACTGATTGCAACAACGGCTGCAACAACGGCTGTGCGGTTACGCGAGCTATCGCTGTGGTCGGAAAAAATGTACGGTCATAGTTCGGTCCTCAAAGTAATGCCGGATGTGCCTAACGTAGTGGATTACACCCTGTCACAACCACTTTTCGACAAAAAAGTTTGAAACTCTTATACCCAACAGTAAGGCGTGGTGTACACAGACCCCGGGGAATAAAAGATATATAGATTTCTATACTGATGGGTCCAAATTGTATGGACAAGTGAGGTTCGGAGTATATTCTAAAGATCTGGAAATTCGAATAGCAAAAAGATTACCTAATCACCGTAGTGTTTTTCAGGCTGAAATATTGGCAATAAGAGAGGTGGTGAATTGGCTGAGAAGTAATGTTCCAACAAATATTGGCATTAATATATACTCAGACAGTCAACCTGCAATAAAATTCTTGGACTCTGTGTTCCTTAACTCGAAAACGGCCATAGACTGCCGCAAATCTCTCAACGAGATGACTGAGAAGTACAATATTCACTTTAACTTAAGCAGTTTGTTAATGTTTTTGGAGCAATCTGGTTGGTTCCACAAAAGTAAATAATAGAGAAGGTTCAGTGGTTAAGACTAGAAGTGCCCATATGTAATAGGTACTTTTAGTTACATGTGGTATCACAATGGACTGAATAGTCTAAGTGAGCCTTAAATTAAATCAGGCTGCCACTTTAACCTAATCTAACCTACCATATATATCTTTCGCTCGATAAACACTTACTTAAAATTGTACACAGAGAGTGGAACTGTATCCAGCTATGCATGCCACATTCGATCAAAACGGGCTCAGATTTAGATAAAGCCTTCATACATATGTTCTTCCGATTTGGGCAATTATGGTCAAACTAACCACGTTATCCTTGTAAAATCACCACTGCTAAGTAAAAAAAATGACACATTTTTCAGTTTCTTTAGTTTTCAAAGAAGTTCATTTTATTCCAAATATTCGCTTATATAATTACAAGTAGAACTTAACTTATATAATCTTATATAATTAAACATATGTAGTACTTTGGTTTCCTACATTTTCAAACTAAAGTAAATTCTCGTCGCAGATATACCACGATTCCCACATCCTGACATAACTAAAAATCAATGTTCATCTACGTTAACGTCTCAAACAACTTGTTGGATTAAAAGAGGAGACAAGTTAGTATAATAAATAATATTAAAGTAAAAAGTAACAATAAGAAGCTTAAATACTATGACTTAAAACTAAAGCTATGTACAATATTTACAAATTTTTACCTACGTGGTCCGGGCTATTGGGACGTTAAGTACACCGTATCCTCAATATCGTATGTGCCATACCTCCTATGATAGAAAAGCAATTGTCCGTACAGCAGTCCCCCTTCCTCTAAGTCAAGGAGGAATACCTCTCTCCCACAACCTAAGCCTATTCATCTGTGCTGACGAAATGCCAGACCAGACGGGGAAAGCATAGGTCATGACGGGATGAACTATCTGATTATATATCAGAAGTTTGACCCGCTGAGAGAGCCTCCCCTCATACAAATCAAACGTCGATACGCAAAATACACACGTTTGGCCTTCGCCAAGACATGATCCAAATGTCTGCAAAATGTGAAATTGCTCTCAAAAACCACGCCAAGGTACCTCTGTGAGTCCATCGCAACAACAGGGGTTCCAGCGATCGAAACCGCTGGGCGAAATGTCACGAAATTCGGAAAAACGTACCAGGTCGCCCACTAATCAAAACCGCCGAGCACTTCTCAACATTTATTCTAAGTCTCCACCTGGAAATAGCTGTGTAATTCCTCCAAATAGTGATTCAGACTACGTTGTCCGTAGACGCCGTAGGACCAGAGAAAGCAACCATAACACACAAGTGGTTCAGGGATGTCACTGGTAAAAATACTGTATAAAATCGGTCTCCAACTTTATATCCCATCACCTACTCTTGCAGCAAAGGAGCGAACCCGCAAGAAAATTGCTACCATCCCACACAGATGTTCGCTGAAACCGAAGCTGGTCACCTTATACAAGATCCCGTTGTACCAGATTGAATCAAATGCCTTGGCGAAGTCCCAACCAACAGCAATCGTACCATACCTCTTCTTAAAAGATCTCACAACATGCGTCCAAAAAACACCCAAAGCATGGGATGTGGACAATCTACGCCTGAAACCAAACTGAAAATGTTTAAAGACCCCATTATCCTCAGCAAACGACCTAATTCTTTCCAAGATGAAAAACTCAAGAAGTTTGCCAAACGATGACAACAGCGAAATCGTTCTGTAGCCCGAACACTCCTCACGAGATCCTCCAGGTTTCGGTATTGGAATAACAAATACCTTCTTCCACGCTTTGGGAAAATATCCCAAATTAAGGCAGTGGTTGAAGAGAATAGTCAGAAATCCAGAAATCAAAGCCCCCGATTTCTTGATGACAATATTCGGGATACCGTCCAACCCAGAAGACTTTCTAGCAGGTCTTAACAATAAGGCCTGTCCGATGTCCTCAGGTTTAGCAAACCCTCCGTCAGTTCAGAGAGATCGATCTGATATCACAGCACCGTCTGCCGAAAATGTCTCTCTAAATGTTGTTACCGGAGGCCCACGCCAAATGCCTCCAGCTACCACCATGACATTATTACCGAAATCATCGTCATTCGTGCTAACAGGTGCCGAAGACTGTAGAAAGTCTGCTAGGACAATGCAAAGACCCCACAGAGATTTCAGACGACAATCCCGCAGCCCTTTTCATCCGACTGTACGTCCGATTATTCACTCTAATGCCTCGTAAATAACGCCTTGAGCGCCCCTCTTTAAACTGCCGTATATAAACACTGATAACAACATTAAGCTCATTAACCACAGCCCTAATCTCAGATCGTGAATAAGCCCCACTATAGGAGGCGGAAGTTCAGGAAAAGTTCTCCCATTCCTAATTCTGGGCACAGAAATGTCCACAGCCTCACGAACCACATTCACCAATCCATCCACGCAATCATCAATTTCATTCATAGACACATTTCTGTCAACAGGCAGCAAGTGATCATTCAAACCATTCATAATATGAGACCGGAATCTCCTCACATTCATACGTCGAAAATCCAAATATCCAACATTCTCACGTCTAGTAATTTCATTCACTCTAAAAAATAAACGAATATTCCTATGGTCTGATTCAAAATCTAAAGCATCCGCAAGACCCCCAGGGTTAAGCACAGGAAGTCCAGGGGAAATTAAAAATAAATCAATAAATGAACCAAAGTCGCCATTTGGTCTGGTTTGTCTATTTGCAGCGCATGCCACAAAATTTGGAGAATCCAGAAGGAATTCAGCAAATCTCCTACCCTTGGTATCCGCAATATCGCCACCCCAGGATGGATGCTTTGCATTGAGGTCAGCCCCAATGACCACCTCACCCACATTATACAATGAAAAAACAGATCTAAAATCACTCACGTTCAAAACACAAGGAGGAGGTAAGTATAACGAAACAAATGAAATTAGAGACCCATCACTGATGCAAAGTCTCACAACACACGATTCAACTGCACCAGTATCAATCACAATCTCATCACATCTGAACGCATCTCTTACTAAGACAGCCGTCCCTCCACCACACCGACCCTGTCTATCCCGGCGAAACCCCCGATAACCATCGATGGCAAATGTATGAGAGGCCGAAAGCTTATGTTCACACATTTACAAGCACAGGCATCATGGCAAAAGGGCCTCATTCTCACCTTTCTCTCTCACCAATCTATCATATTGTGGAGCAAACTCCCTCATTCTGGCAAAAACTCCAACGAAATCCCCACCGACGACACGCTAACAGACGTCGAACATGTCGGGCTTACGATTTGAGGGACCTGGTGAGGGTACCCCCTTCGTAGTTCCAACGCTACTTCTGACAGCGAGGGAGGGATTTGGGCGCACACCTAGAGCGGCAGCATATGACATGCTAGCAACACAGTCAGTTTTAGCTTTAGCTTTTGTAACAGTCAGTTTTTTTTTTAAATTTGAAAATTCATATAATCGATATTTCGCCAAGCGATGCTTGGAAGATGTTGAAATAGGCTGAGCTCGCCGGATAGGGGAGAGTCCTTGCTTGGCGCAAAAATATCATAAACTATTACTTGAGAAAGAAACTTCTACCTTTCCAAGACTAAATACAGACATGTTTCTACGATTTATTTAGAGCCGTTGGTGTTCTGCAATAGATGTTGTTATTGCCTGGACACATTATGTACCCCACCCTTCATTACCTGAAATGACCCGTGTCCAATTTAATTTCTATGGCCAAATCCCTGTGTTTATTTGACTACTTGTCTTTAATATAAGTAGACTATAATTTATAAATTTCAACTTAGGTTCAGACGTATACCGAAGTACACGTATGGCAAAATGGAGCTTATGTTCCGAGAGATTTGTAAGAGAGTGGAAATCTGTGAATGTTTCCAACTCTGCTTCAATTTTGTGTCCAACAAACCGGCAACCCAAAGACAATATCAACACAACAAAGTTTCGTTGAACTTACATTTATTATATATAGGGATATGTGTGTATGTATACAACGAGAGTGCAGAACGCAAAAGGGTGGCTGTTCGATCTGGTCGCACTGATGGTCAGCAGAAAAAAAAAGAAGAACGAGAGTTCCTGTCTTAAATGACAGGTGGCCTTTGAAAAGGAGGTGTGGAGAAACGGCCAAATCGAGTTGCCACTCTTCTGTTGAAAATAGGAGTTTTGCTTACAACTAGTTTAAGATACGTTTAAGTAATTCATAATGTACGTAACTGAAAGAAACTTATGCACTATATATAAATTCATATGTATAGATCATTGTTTCAATTATTTAATTCATTTTCAATTTAATACTATTTGCAAATATATTTGGTGAAAGACAAAAGTAAGTTGAACACCCTGTGATACAATAAATATCAATATCTACCCATGTACCCACTTTTGTTTTCGCTGCCAGCAATTCCAATTTAAAACTTTACCACATCATGTTCATAATATCAAAATTCCTTTATTAATATAAAACGAAAAGTCTAATTTCATAACTCTATACTTATAATTCTTCAGTTAAAGAAAATCGTTACAGTAGTACTTCAAAATTAAATACATACTATGGAAGCGAATATTTTTGAATATATTTTTTTTTTGTTTCAATAATTCATGTATATCTACAAATCGAACGCATGTATAATTTTATTTGAATGATTACTTACATAAAGAAATCCGTAATGGATATCGATGATCTGAAAATTGCCAAAAACTGATCATTATTTTACATCCCTGCAAATATCCGATGGACTGAGCTCAATTCATGCGGTGCAGCTGAGATCTATAAAATGTATAGAATTTCTTTACATTAATATGAGATTTAACAAATATCTGACATTTCATTCATATAAATGGTAAGCATGTAAATTCTTTACATTGGAATGTTAATCAGAACATCCAAATGATTTGTTCACGACATATGTCTGTCCGCGCAATGTAGAGAATTTACCATCAAATAAATTCAAATATGCTAAATTTTGTTTTAATCTAATAATTACAATAACTTAAAAAAAAATTTTTATAGAAACAAATTCAATATTAATAAATACTGTAATGTTAATTCATTTTGTTTGCAAGAGTTTTAACAAAGAAATATTATGATTAGTATGTATATACATATGTTTGTTTGATGTTATTTTTTTTTTTATGTCTTATGTTCATCAAATGTAAGTTTGTCAGTACAGTGGGAGATCTTACGATATTTATGGTTACGACATGACACAGGTATGTGTGTATGTTCACTATAATGAGGGGAACTTCAAAGAGAGCAGCATACTCATAATATGTTTATGACGTCACAAACCACATTGTGAGGGAGCCAATAATTTTAGAAGAAGGTTAAGTCCATTTTCGTTTTCAATTTTTTTTTATTTTTATTAGGATAGCCAAATACATCCACGTAAAAAATCTTCTGCTCAATTTTTTTCCAATTCTATAATAACACCACCATCATCTGATTTCGCCATGCTTATAGTCAGGCTCGTTGATATAATTATTTTAAATCAGGATTTTGTTTTAGGTGATGATTAAAACAATTCTTCTCTGGCTACATCCACATTACTAAGAGACAACTTCTTCGGTGAGGCAAATGCGCACTTTAAGTAATTGGGATTGGAGTTTTAATGGTTTTGCCATTAACCCCAATCCCCGCGTTTTAATGATTAAAATTGGGAACGTGGTGCAATCAAAAGCTTTTCTTTTTGCACTATATGAATTAAAAAAATTGGAATTTATACTTTAAAAGAAATTGGCACTGCTAATTTATTTTTATACCCTCCATCATAGGATGGGGGTATATTAACTTTGTCATTCCGTTTGTAACACATCGAAATATTACTCTAAGACCCCATACTCTAAGACCCCATAAATCGATCTAAGCATGTCCGTCCGTCCGTCTGTTGAAATCACGCTAACTTCCGAACGAAACAAGCTATCGACTTGAAACTTGGCACAAGTAGTTGTTATCGATGTAGGTCAGATGGTATTGAAAATGGGCCATATCGGTCCACTTTTACGTATAGCCCCCATATAAAGGGACCCTTAGATTTGGCTTGTGGAGCCTCTAACAGAAGCATATTTCATCCGATCCGGCTGAAATTTGGTACATGGTGTTGGTATATGGTATGTAACAACCATGCAAAAATTGGACCACATCGGTCTTTAATTATATATAGCCCCCATATAAATCGATCCCCAGATTTGGCTTGCGAGGCCTAAAAGAGAAGCAAATTTCATCCGATCCGGCTGAAATTTGGTACATGGTGTTGGTATATGGTCTCTAATAACCATGCAAAAATTGGTCCACATCGGTCCATAATTATATATAGCCCCCATATAAACCGATCCCCAGATTTGACTTGCGGAGCCTCAAAGAGAAGAAAATTTCATCCGATCCGGCTGAAATTTGGTACATGATGTTGGTATATGGTCTCTAATAACCATGCAAAAATTGGTCCATATCGGTCTTTAATTATATATAGCCCCCATATAAACCGATCACCAGATTTGGCTTGTGGAGCCTCTAAGTGAAGCATATTTCATCCGATCCTGCTGAAATTTGGTACATGGTGTTGGTATATGGTCTCTAACAATCATGCAAAAATTGGTCCACATCGATCCATAATTATATATAACCCCCATATAAACCGATCCCCAGATTTGGCTTGCGGAGCCTCAAAGAGAAGCAAATTTCATCCAATCCGGCTGAAATTTGGTACATGGTGTTGGTATGTGGTCTCTAACAACCATGTAAAAATTGGTCCACATCGGTTCATAATTATATATAGCCCCCATATAAACCGATCCCCAGATTTGGCTTGCGAAGTCTCCAAGAGAAGCAAATTTCATCCGATCCGGCTGAAATTTGGTACATGGTGTTGGTATATGGTCTCTAACAACCATGCAAAAATTGGTCCATATCGGTCTTTAATTATATATAGCCCCCATATAAACCGATCCCCAGATTTGGCTTGTGGAGCCTCTAAGTAAAGCATATTTCATCCGATCCTGCTGAAATTTGGTACATGGTGTTGGTATATGGTCTCTAATAACCATGCAAAAATTGGTCCACATCGGTCCATAATTATATATAGCCCCCATATAAACCGATCCCCAGATTTGACTTGCGGAGCCTCAAAGAGAAGCAAATTTCATCCGATCCGGCTGAAATTTGGTACATGGTGTTGGTATATGGTCTCTAACAACCATGTAAAAATTGGTCCACATCGGTTCATAATTATATATAGCCCCCATATAAACCGATCCCCAGATTTGGCTTGCGAAGTCTCCAAGAGAAGAAAATTTCATCCAAGCCGGTTGTAATTTGGAACATGGTGTTAGTATATAAACGTTCTCCAGATTTGACCTCTGGAGCCTCTTGAAGGAGCAAAATTCATCCGATCCGGTTCAAATTAGGAACGTGGTGTTAGTATATGGAATGAAAAAAAAAGTATACTCGGTTCCAAAGATTTTGTCTTTACTTTAAAAAATTTGGTATTGATTCTGAGCTAAAGAAGCGGAGAATACAAGTAAGGATACTTTTAAGACACAATTCTCTTTTAAATTTGGGTTTTGTGTACTTGCTTCTAGGAAGCAAATTTTAATTTTTCGCTTTCTCAGCTTTCTTTCTTCATATGCTATCAAAGTCCTTTAAAAACGAGTTAACGGCAACTTTATTTTCCAAATTAGAACTCGACTTCCAGTAGAAATTATGCTATGTTTGAAGTAAAAAACTTCTTTAAAATAAAGTTTTGAAAAACATGTCTTATATTTGAACGATTTTTTGCTTTGTAGACAAGATGCAAAAAGACAACAAATTTAAAGACAATTTCATTAAATTTAAAGAATTTTTCTTAATTATTAAAGTCAAGTTGACCTTAGCCTATAAATTTTTTCTTTCGTGTTAAGATACCCATTTTTAAGTCAAATCAATTAATTATAAGGACAATACGACTTCATTGAAAAGTTTATCGGCTTTTGGAAAAGGAAAATAACTTTATTTTAGAGAAATGCGTCTTCTATGCTAAGCAAAATTTGTATTCGTATTTTAAAGACATGAAATCTTTGACCTCACGACAATATTTGTTTCAGTGTGGTCGCTAACAACCATACCAAAATTGGTCCAATCACACAAACATTGGTCCATATCGGTTCATAATCATGGTTGCCACTAGAGCCAAAAATAATCTACCAAAATTTTATTTCTATAGAAAATTTTGTCAAAATTTTATTTCTATAGAAAATTTTGTTAAAATTTTATTCGGTTCATAATAAAATTTTCATCATTTTCAAAATTTTATTTCTATAGAAAATGTTGTTCAAATTTTATTCGGTTCATAATCATGGTTGCCACTCGGGCCACAAATAATCTACCAAGATTTTATTTCTATAGAAAACTTTGTCAAAAGTTTATTTCTATAGAAAATTTTGTTAAAATTTTATTTCTTAGAAATTTTTGTCAAAATTTTCTTTCTATAGAATATATTGTCAAAATTTTTATTTCTATAGAAAATTTTGTGAAAATTTTATTTCTATGGAAAATTTTGGTAAAATTTTATTTCTGTAAAAAAATTTTGTCAAAATTTTATGTCTACTTTGTCAAACTGAATTATATACGTATTGGATCGATCTTTTTTGATTTAATATATACCACGTATGGACTTACATACAATTTAGAAGATGGTGTTAGGAGGTTTTAAGATACCTTGCCATCGGCAAGCGTTACCGCAACTTAAGTAATTCGATTGTGGATGGCAGTGTTTAGAAGAAGTTTCTACGCAATCCATGATGGAGGGTACATAAGCTTCGGCCTGGCCGAACTTACGGCCGTATATACTAGTTTTATATCACTACCTGGACCTCATATATTATATATAGGCTTGTTAAAACACAGGTTAAATATATTTCACCGGCAGAAGTCAATTTACAAAAGAACGACTTAGAGTTTCTTGATTCGCCTCGTAGCGTACTGCGCGCTTTTTTTTTCTTTTCTTGCCTGTCTATGATTTTTCTCTCTTTTAACATTCAAGCATGGATATTGGGTGGCTATCGATTACATTTATAGAGAATTGATAATCAGAAATTCGATTTGCGTTATTCTGGAAATTTAATAATTCACTAATCAAAAACTCGATTTCTGTTATTTTTGAAAATTTTGTAATTCACTAGGCAAAAACTCGATTTCTGTTATTTTTAAAAATTTATTAATTTACTAATTTAAAAAGTCTATTTTTTTATTGTATGTAAAAATTTAATAATCTGCTACACTTTCGCCTTAGCTTCTTGTTTACGCTTTGCAAGCGCTGCCATAATAGCCACTCTACGTCGGCACTCCAAGGAGCTGGTCGAATGCCCCACAATATCGCAGTTCACGCATCTTACCGGTGGACACTCAGTAACCACGCCAATTATCGGGTCAATAACGACTTGGGCGGCGATCTCCTTAGGGGGGACAATGAGGGCCTCCACACTACACACAGCGTAGAGGCACGCTGCAATTCTCGGAGACATGCCCAAACGGCTGGCAGCGGAAGCATTGAGAATTACCCCTCGACTTGTCTTTAGCGAACCGGACCACGCAGTCGAGGACTGTCCTTAATAGTACAGCTCCTCGACGTCGCTAGTCCGATTCACTCGCAGGACCATTTGTCGTCGGCGACATTCCTAACACCTAAGACGTTAATTTTAAAAGTGATTTTCTCACTTGAAAAGAAATCTAGAACCTCGTTTTCACTATATTCCTTCGACAGTCCGTGGAGGACAATGGAAAAGGGGAAAACACACTTCGACGTATGCGTGTGGCCCATATACCCGCGTTCCTTAAAAATCCCAATAACTTTTTCAAAATTTTGCAAATCCTTAATTTTTACATTCAAGACCCCTTTTCTCACCATCAATATGCTGAATTCTCCTGTCTTCAAAATACGGTTTAAAATGTTGGCAATCTCCTTTACACTTGCTTCGTACAGTGTAATAACTGGCATCATTCCATTGGTATTAATTATTCTTTCTTTGGGAACATCTTCTTTGGGTTTTGGTATTGCATTCTTCTTCTTCTTGGATTTCGAGGCTTCCAAGTTGGGGAATTGCTCATTACCATCAATCGGCTTTGGTTTCGGCACTTTTGGTATAGCGCCTGTTGAGGTCTTATTTACTGCTCCAAACGCTATTGGAGCCACAGTTGCCGGCAGTGCAACAAGATCCTTCAACGCATTGTCGGGGACTTCGGCTGCCCCGACCGACAAAGATTTTTCTGTCTCACCTGAGACTACTTCAATCTCAAAATTTTCATTCTCAGCAGCGAATGAAATTTTCTCCTTCTCAGAACTATTCAAAGTTCGAATTTCGTCACGAAGACGATTATTCTCCTCCACTAATTTAGCGATTGTGTTGTTCAATTCGCTTATCGTTCCTTTGAGTTGTTCAACAGCAAGTTGAAGTCGTAAATTTTCATACGGTGACTCACGACCACTTGACTTTTTCTTGCGTTTACGCCGCTCATAATCAATACGGCGAGTCTCTTCATTAATAATGCTGGTATCAGACAGTTGGCTACTAGCCTGATCACCAGCCGTTGATGTCGTAGAAATTTTTTTGTCAATGGCCACCATTACCATCCATTGTCACTAATTGAATGGCTTTCTCACGTCCACCATTCAATAAAGTCACCGGTTGAGTTTTCAAATTATTGAAAATTCCGCCTTCTATGTAAATCTCACGTTTACTACTATGGTAAATTTTGAAATTTTTTCCACTGCTTACTATGCTTAAGGTAAAAGTTTGAAATTTTTCAGCTGCCTACTATTTCTTCTCATAAATGCTGGTAAGCTAACCAGTTTAGCCAAGAATTTAGAATTTGTTTGTTTGAACACTAAACACTTAGTTTGAAACAAAATTTAATCGAGAAGTGGCTGAAAAGTGGTTTCTTAAGTGTAAATTTGAGAAGCGGCAGCAGTGATAGTAGGCATCAAAAATTTTCAAATTTAGGTTTTATTGGCAATTTTTTCTTAAACTAATTGTAACAGGCCAATACAACATCATACATATAATTTCATTTATATATTACTTTTTCGTATTTGCTCATTTTGCATCTACCAATTTATGTTAATTTATTTCTAATGCTAAATTTCAATAACAGAAATGACTCATGTTAATAAACAAAACTCATAACAGCGGTAAGTAGTCATTGCTATGCTAGTGATAAGTTACAACAACAAAAGCATTAACTCTTGCTCTCATTAGTAATGTTAGATCGCTTGTGGTAATCACTTATACAAAGTATAACTGTTTTTCTTATTCTCAATTGTAATTTTTTTTTTGTATCACTCTCAAATACTCAGTTCATTTGACCAATCACTATGCAAGAAGCATTGAGTGATCCCTACATTGAAATACTCTAGATAACATAAATAATTTGGAGAAAAGCTTAGTGGTAAGATGTAAACAAAATGTAAATTCATTCTGATCGAGAAATAACAGAATAAAGACGCATTCAAAACGAAAGCGCTGAGTTTCATTTCAGAAGGAAACTAAAAAAAACAAAACATTATTAAAATTTATAATATCGCTAAGACTCAGGAAGTTTAGCTACTGTAGCAAGCGATTCCTAAGACGGATACCGAGCCTTGTCGACTTATCCCTGTCTAGGAAATAAAATACAAAATTAAATAAATATAAAATAAAAAAACACTTTAAGGTGAAACCCTCTAAAGGATCTAGAGGATTTCTTCCTTACATAATACAGTTGAAACCTTACAACTACAATTTTCTACTACATACATATATAGTGTCTTATATTTAGCGTATATATAATACTTTTCTAAATTTATCTATTTAATACATTATACGGCTTAAACTATTTATTTAAGCTAGTCTCTATTTCAAAATTTTCTACACTAAACATAATATCCCTGAAAAATGACTAATAAAAACAGGGTCCATAACCTTTATTATTGGTTTACTTAAAACTAGTGCTTAAAACTAAAAATCCAAAAAAAGATATTTACAATTCACCTTAGAGTTACTACTGTGCTAAACTGTGTCGTCCACGTCTAGCGTACCATAACGTCTATGATAGAAAACAAGCCTCTCATCCCTAAAGAGAAGTCCCTGTCTATCTAACTGTAACAAACATATCGGTGGTGGATATGTCAAATGAGGAAGATTGGCTGGACTGATGTCCTCTATCTACAAAAGATGCCATATCTAGAAAATTTAATGCATTTCTAGTCAGAAATACATCAATCCTATCAATTCCTGCAGAGTCGTAGATGGATTGGTTAGAAGGTCTCCGCCATATCACATCTACACAAGAAGCTAAAATCTTCCTCTCCTATACTCTGAGCAATTCCATTTGGTGGGAAGAAATTCCTTACCAAATTGGAAAGGCGTTGGCGATGATTGACCTAATGATTTGTCGATAAATCAATAGTTTCACCTCCTTACTCAGTAGTTTCACCTCCTTACTCAGGCCGTCGAAAGACGCTCAAATAGCCGAAGAACATCCTCTTAACATTGTCAAGAAGACACGCCTAAGTATTTAATGTTTTCGCAAGTGCGGATAGTGCGATCACAAATTGCAATGGTTGGCTCGTATCTTCTAGAGCGAGGATACAAGTTTCGCCTATTGCCTTTGAAGATCACACCCTCACACTTGTCCACATTAAGCCTTAGTCGCCACATATCAAAATATGTAGATAGTTCCCCTAAGTAATGATTTAACCTGTCATTAACAACCGCAGCATCTGCTCCTGATGCTGCAACAAATATGTCGTCAGCATATATCAGGAGTAAATCTCCAGATGGTGGTTGCGGTATGTCACTAACAAAAATGTTGTACAAGACCGGACCCAGTAAAGAGCCCTGGGGTACACCAGTCCTTACAACCCTATCACTAGAGTAGTCATCGCCTACTCTAACCCTAAATGTTCTGTCCCTAAGAAAGTCCGCGACGATTCTACATAAACTAGTATAAGCCTAATACTCTCATTTTGAATATGAGAGCATCATGCCAGACACTATCAAATGCCCTAGAGAAGTCGAGACTAACGGCGATAGTCACGCGACGTCTATTGAGCGATCTAACCACATGATCTCCGAGCACTGTCAGAGCATGTGTCGTGGAGAGCCCTTGTCTAAAGCCGAATTGGCTATCAGACAAGATCGACCTATCGTCTAGCGTCTCCCTAATACCGTCGAGTATGAAATACTCGAAAAGTTTACCGAGCGATGACAAAGAAATTCAAGTAAGCAATGCAAATGTAATTGCACAGAACGAAAATATGGACATGGTTGGCAAAATATACTGCCAAGTAAATTTGTACCCAAATGTTATCATCAAAAATAACATTTCACCAGCAAATGGTGCCAGTGTGCAAAACAAAATGTACACTCAGAAAAAAGTTTCCTCACAACCTGTGAAGATTACGGAAGTGAAATAGAATAGCCGAAGATTCTAACATGGCGATAGATGTTATATTAGATGAAAGCAATATACCGCCGGTATTGCCAACGGTATCAACGGGCGCAGTCCCCAAACAAGTGAAAGTGTCAGAGCAGTTTCCAACACTTGAAGCTGCAAAAACAAGAAGAAGAAGTCGGCAATAAAATCGATTTATGATGTAGGCGTTAGAGAGATAGCGAATATTTAGAACCGGACGCTTAGGACTGGCGAATATAATATTACGATGGTAAGAAAAAATGTTTTGAATGTGAAGGTTAAGGGTTTTTCCAACTTTGAGAAGGTGACTTCTCTTTTTAGAGAGCGGGGATATATGGGTTATACCCATACCCCGAGATGTGTGCTCCCGTCATATGCGGCGGCCTTTGGTGCACATTCTAATTCTAATCCAGCTCTGACTGGCAGAGGTGGCGTTAGGATTGCGAAGGGGGCATCTCCTGCGGGTGCCTCAAATCGCAAAACTGACATGTTCAACGCCTGTCAGCGAGTGTTTGGTGGTGATTTCATTGGTTTACTGTATAGAGACGGACTGCTTTTGTTCTATCACAGGAGATATGGCTATTATGACATTGAGTTTATCAGACTACGCAGTGACCCTTACCAACTTTGTAAATATTGTATATAGTAGTTATAAGTATTAGTTTTACGTAGTAGTTATAAGTAGATTTAGTAATTTTAATCAAACATGAAAACTTTCGTCTATTTTTTAATTTCCAATTTTTTTAAGACAAGAAAAATGAATTTAAATTATCTATTTAATCTTTTCGTTCGATGATGTGTTTGTGGCAAGACTGCAACAAAATGTATATTGTATGTTGAAAATGTAGTAGACTGATCTACATATGTATATTTATATATTTATTATATAAGCTCAAGACTCTTATAAATTATATAGGACTTTATGGAATAAAAATGTCTATTTTAAAAGCAAAAACCAAGAATTTAGAGATTAAGTTCTCTGTTTCAAACTGCCCAGAGATTAAATTTTATTTCAGCTCAGTGTTAATTGTGAAGTGTGAATAAAGTCGGCAAAACACAAAAACTGATAAGCTTTTTAAAAAGCCGTCGGTAAAATTACCAGTCCGCCAAACTAAAAAACCGACGGCAATTTTCTTAGTAGACACTTTTTGACTTATTATTTCACTTTACGAGGTATGCATACAAACACTGTACACAAATTACCTATACCTCAAATACAAATCTATTGTTTTTTTTTTTTGAATTTTGTTTTATTTACCCATTTAATCTTAAATCTAGTTTTACAATATTTAATTTGTATCTTCTGTTTCTAATATATACTTCATTTATTATTTATGTCATTTAGATATATTATAATTTCCCGTTAAAAAGGACTAAAAAATCGGGAACACTTTTGATTGTTTGTTTAATTATAATATTTACACTATTTACAAAATAAATGAAATAAAATAAAGATAAAATGAAAAAAGTCTGAAATATTTACAAAAAGAGAAATAAAGATACTAATAAGAAAAGAAGAAACTGAAAATAAAGATTGTCTGACCATGTAGATTACGACAATGTCATTGTGCCAGGCTGAATGTGTTACTCAAAGAGTCCAGTGACCCGAGCATCCTATTGAAAAAGACTAACTTACCATCGCAATCGAACAACAGATCGTCCTCATTGAGATATTGGAGGCATATAGGGGTGAGATGGCCGCCCATCTCAACAATTCTATCATATACCTCCCTTAAAGTACAACTGCCCCTGACCAACCCATTTGGGTGCGTCCTATTCCTCCCAATCCTGGCCAACGCAGACCCCACCATGAAGGCGTCCATCGTTGGCATTCCGCTTGATTCATATACCAACTCGTTCGAAGGCAGACGATATTGTCCATCTCTAAAAGTGCCCCGAAGGCCAAGGCAATGTCTCAAAATTTTCCTCTCCAGAATCCTTATCCTTTCCATTTGTGCAGAGGAAACATTAAACCATATGATATAACCGGTCTAACTGAATCTTCACCGAGAACGATCTTCCCGTGATGTTATTTCCGATCAACTTAATCAGGTGTGAATTGATCCCATAAGACTCCAAGAAGGCCCTCGTGCCATACCGTATCAAACGCTTTCTCGAAATCAAGGCTGACCGCCACCGTCACACTACGGTTCAGGAAGCCATTGGACACCTTATCTGAATCCAAATTGAAAATCGCCGAGTACATGATTATCCTCAATTTGATCATTCAATCTCTCTAAAATCAAAGCTTCAAACAGCTTGCCTAGGTTCGATAACAATGATATTGGCCTGTAAGACATAGGATGCGATGGATCCTTCCCCGGCTTCAATATTGGCACAATAATAGCCCTTTTCCACTTAGATGGGAAATACGCATAGTTCAGGCAGTGGTTATACAAGATGGTATGTCCAGATCCTACGATCAATCCTTCTTATAACAAAATTTGGTATACTATCTTCCCCAGATCTTTTCTTATTATTCAGACATCTCAACCTAGCACCTATCTCTTCGGGTTTGATGAATCTAAGGGGGTTGCAGCTGCATCTCCATTTCGGTCTCCATTTGCGAATATTTGGGTTCCAAAAGTCACCAAAGGGGGCGGGGGACTACCAGAATTCTCCGGATCGGCTGCATTCACCCGTACTTGGATATCAGCAAAAGTTGACGCCAAAACCTCTGTCTTCTCCCTATCGGAGCTAATAATTTGGCCACCATCGCGTACGAGATCACCAGTCGTCCTACCTGCCTTAGAGCATGTGAGTCTTTTCACATCTTTGAAAAGATTATTACCACTTCTTATCGACGACAGCTTCTTAATACATTGTTCCTCCCCGAATAATGTTATTCTCTCCCTTATTATTCTCTCCGATAGGCGAATCTGCTTCCTAATTTCACTTACTTCCTGATGGTCGTGGATCCTAAACATTCGCCTTCTGAGGCTTTTCTTCTGGGACATCAAATGAATTATGTCTCCTGGGAGTTGAGACATCCTGCCGGTTCTTGGTCTTTTCCTTGGGATGCTGTCATTCATTGGCTGTTCAACCGTCGAACGGAACGGACGTGTTTTTTAATAGCGGATAAAATCATCGTAATAAGTACCTACTACGAATTTCAAGTGTGGTGGGATATTAGGCCACCATGTAGAGAAATTCAAAGACATCCACTGGGTTGCTAACTTCAGGGCCCAGTGGACGGGTATCGACTGGAGTTATAAATTTGGGCAATGACCAAGAGTTAGGCCCAATTAGTCGACCTGTAGACGGGTCGACAGGTGGCGACAATTTAACAAGTCGAACCTTTTCCAAGGTAGCGGCATCAAAAGGAGGTAATCCCTCACGAAAGGGATTCAAGGAACGCAGAAATGTTTTTTTTATCCTAAAGAAATTAGGATCAGTCGACCCAATCACGTTGTCGGCTAAACAAAGCAATTCCTTAAAATAGGCTCAAGGAATTCTTGAGGCTGGAAAAAGGGAACGATCACCGGATGAGCTGCCATCCTCCAAAAGGGATCAACGATCTTTTGCCTCATTTGCTAAAGACAGCCTTGTGATGGCTATCATAAATAAAGGAGCATTGGACGGTATGGTTCCAAAGCAAAAATGGGGGAAATTGAGAATGCTTTGTCTGGCTCTACTCACAGGTGCTGGAAAAGTTTCCCGGCCCAGATCCTCAACACCAAGAGGCTGGTTGGTATCAAGGACGATTTAAGCTAGTCGCATTTGAGGACCAGAGGTCTATAGAATGTTTTAAAGCTGCTCTGATACTAATTGGCGAAGTTTGGGAAGGAGCTGCTCTAGAGTTAGTCGAGAAGAAAGACATACCGGCTATACCTAGAGTACATGCGTGGATACCTGCAAACCCTCCTGACCCTGAATCTATTTTAAATAGACTGAAACAATGCAATTCAGATCTTCCAACAGCTGATTGGAATGTTGGCCGTTTGGATGAAGTGGATGGACCAAGACGGCATGCAGTGTTTATATTGAACACTCAGTCTTTGCCACATCTAGCAAAGTCTCAGGGCCGTGTATGTTATGGCTTTCATTATATGAAGGTGTATAAAAACGATCAGCTAAAGGATTCAGAAATGGACAAGCCTCTGTCTGAATCAGAAGTAAGCGGAACCTCTTGCGAAGTCGAGGGAGATACCAAAGTTGATGACATGGATAGTTACCGTATGCGTGAGGAGGCTTCTACTGCCTCAGAACTCACCAAAGTTGAACCTACGGTTATTGCGAGTCACCGAGATCTCTGAAGAGGACATTCTTGATGACTCGATTGAAGCGGCTGATGTGACGGTTGTTGAAAATCTCGATGGTAGTACGGATCCTCCAGATAAATCTTCATCATTGTAAGGCTGCATGTGCTGCCTTAAAAGTTCTCCTGATGAAAGGGGACATAGACATAGTTCTTATTCAAGAACCATATGTTTATAGAAACAAAATATGTGAATTAAGTACTCCGGGGTTGTAATTCGAGCCTGTATAACTGCTAAAAACGAGCTTAACTTGTTTCTGCTTCCTTCAATGTGCAATGGAGACACTGTCGTTGCCATTTTAGAAATAGCCAAATGCAAATATTGGGTATCTTGACACGGAGATGCCTCCATGTGCCGTTAAGACCTTAGTTGAGGAGTCACTGAAAACAAAGACGAAACTCATTATGGGATGAGATGCGAATGCGCATCATAGTATATGGGGAAGTAGTGATACTAATGCAAGGGGAGAGTCGCTAATAGAGTTTATTTTGCGTACTAATCTGGTAGTTTGCAACAAGGGAGATGCCCCAACCTTTGTCACTAAAAACAGGCAAGAGGTTTTGGACATCACCTTGGCCTCGCAAGAACTGAATGAAATGATATCTGAGTGGCAGGTTTTAAGTGAACACAGCTTCTCAGATCATCGCTACATCAGTTTCAAATTTGATGTTCATACCACCAAGACCATATTTCCGCCAAATGTTAGGAAAGCTGACTGGAATAGGTATAGGGAATCGTTCAATATGATGATACCGGAAATACCAGAGACAAATATGAGCACTGTGCAAGTTATCGAACACGCAGTGGAGAGGATTACTAAGGCCTTCAACATTTCACTGAAAGCTGCATGCCCTAAAGGGAAGCACAGGGGGAAAAATCGACCACCGTGGTGGTCTACGGAGTTAGGTAATATGAGGAAATCGTGCAGGAAGCTCTTTAACAAAGCAAAGTCCACCAGAGCTCCGGAGGATTGGGACGATTACAAGAAGAATCTGTTAGGATACAAGCGAGAACTGAGAAAGGATCAGCATAACTCTTGAAATGATTACTGCAGCAGCATTGAGAATATGTCCGAGGCTTCCAGACTACGGAAGGTGCCAGCATCCACGAAGTCTGCTCCAGGTTTCATTAAAACATCGGAGGGCAATTGGACAACGCCCAGTGAGGAGACGCTGGAGGTACTATTGGACACACCATGCACCATGCGGTTGAACCATGCACTGGCGGTGCCACAGTGGCTCAGCGGTCGTTTCCTATCGAGGAAATTGTATCAGAATCTAGAATAAAATGGGCGTTAAATAGCTTTGGATCATTCAAATCCCCCGGACCTGATGGAATTACTCCGGCGGAGTTACAAGCGGTGGCTGACAGAATTATCCCCTGGTTGTCGGCGATATATATAGGATGTATCAACTTAGCATATATTCCACGAAAGTGGAGGGAATCAAAAGTCGTTTTCATACCTAAAGCGGGAAAAGCCTCTCACTCGAATGCGAAGGATTTCCGACCAATCAGCTTATCATCATTCCTACTTAAGACTGAAGAGGATGATAGAATTTATCTTAGAACTAGCGTCGATTCAAGTTTGCTCTCGAAACGACAACATGCATACTCAAAGGGCAGGTCTACTGAGACCGCATTACATGAACTAGTCAGCTTTATTGAAAGCTCACTATCTGTCAAAGAATACACAATCGTGGCGTTTCTAGACATCGAAGGGGCGTTCAATAACGTCCATCCGAGCTCGATATTAAATGGACTGACAACTCTGAATGGTGATCCAGGTATACTTAGGCTATTAGACGAACTTCTAATGAAGAGACGTATTTCAGCCACACTAGGACAAGCAAACATACAAAGGTATGTGAACAGAGGCACTCCCGAAGGAGGAGTTCTATCACCTCTTCTTTGGAATGTTGCTATAAATAACCTTCTGGTTACCCTAGAAAAAGAAAGGATAAAAGTGGGGGCATACGCAGATGATGTGGCTCTAGCAGTCAGGGGAAAATTCCCATCCACAATCAGAGATATTATTCAGAGGGCCCTCCGGATGACTGAGAAATGGGCGAAAGACAATGGTCTTGGGGTAAATCCTGCAATGACAGAACTAGTCATGTACTCCAAAGATCGCAAAACTCCCACGGTTAGGCCCATTTCCTTAGGGGGTATTGAAATTCCCTTTGGTGAGTGTGCAAAATACCTTGGCGTTAATTTGGACAGGAAGCTGAACTTTAAGCTTAATATTGAAGAAAGGGCGAGAAAAGCAACGGTAGCTTTGTACTCGTGCAAAAAGGCAATAGGAAAAAAGTGAGTACTAAAACCAAAAATTGTGCATTGGCTATACACGGCAGTGTTAGACCTACAATGCTATATGGTGTTGTAGTCTGGTGGTCGGCACTTCACCAGCCAACAAGTTTGGACAAAGTTCAGCGTATGGCGTGTTTGTGTATCTCAGGCGCATTCAGCAAGGCGGGAACAAATTCCCTTAATGTCATGCTGCATCTATTGCCTTTAGACATTTTGGCCAAACAGTCAGCTGCAACAACGGCTTTGCGGTTGCGCGAGCTATCACTGTGGTCGGAAAAAAGTTACGGTCACAGTTCGGTCCTCAAAATAATGCCAGATGTGCCTAAAGTAGTGGATTACACTTTGGCGAGTCTTTTCGACAAAAAATTTGAGATTCTAATCCCCAACAGTGAGGCGTGGTGCACACAGACCCCGGAGAATAAAGAATATATAGATTTCTACACTGAGGCTCCTAATTGGATGGACAATTGGGTTTCGGAGAATATACTAATGATCTGGAACTTCGAATAGCGAAAAGATTACCTAATCACTGTAGTGTTTTTCAGGCTGAAATATTAGCAATAAGAGAGGTGGCGAATTGGCGAATTGGAGAAGTAATGTTCCAAAAAATGTGGGCATTAATATATACTCAGACAGTCAACCTGCAATAAAATCCTTGGACTCTGTGTTCCTCAACTCGAAAACGGCCATCGACTGCCGCAAATCTGTCAATGAGATGGCTGAGCAGTACAATATTCACCTAATATGGGTGCCTGGCCATAGGAACATACAGATTACTGGCGGATCTGGAAAACGTTAACTTAAGCAGTCTGCTAATGTTTTTGAAACAATCTGGTTGGTTCAACAAAGAAAAATAATCAAGAAGGTTCAGCGGTTAAAACTAGAAGTGCCCATATGTAATAGGTACTTTTAGTTAATGTCACAATGGACTGAATAGTCTAAGTGAGCCTGAATCTTAATCGGGCTGCCACTTTAACCTAACCTAACCTAATCTAAAGCACATGGGTACACATGGTTTTCTTCTAGAATTCGTAGAATTTTGTAGGGAATGCAGTTAAGAAAAATTACGAATCCACTCAAAAGCGGAACTTCCAGATTCAAAATACTGTCGAAATCGAAATTTTGCAAAAAAAATAAAAATTGCCAATATCTTGCGAACGGTAATAGATAATTGAACACGCACATGAACTTTTTTGTAGAGCTTTACAATTTCTACCCAGCAAAGAATCATCGAAATCGAAAAATCATTGCGGAGTTGACAGCTAAAACAAAATTTCATACCACCGAGGTGACCAGCTTTCAACGCCTACAGGTCAGCCCGTGGACCCATTAGGGACCCAAAAATTTATAAACTTAAAGGAAAACACCTCGGCTTTCACACACAGAATTATGTTGATATCTTTATCCGTTCAAGAATTGTCGAATTATTTCCAAAAACAAACGATTTGGAACCACTGTGTGTCGGAGCAATTTTACTTCGAATATCTGAATTCACATTTTATCAAAATTTTACCAAATGTTGATCGAAGAAATTGAAAAACACAATTCATAAAACTCTACCATAAGTGAATTCTCTCACTCTTAAAAATAAGTAGCGCTCGATTTATCTTGTCGACTAATAATGCTAAATACTTGAAGAGAAATAAGACACAGCTGCAAAAAATGTTTTGTTCGCCCGGAACCATTATATGTAGGGTTTTTCCTGACTTTTTCCATTTCAGGCAAAGCGGCATTTTTTTTTGTTAAATTCTCGTGATCAAAGTAAAACTTGCTTCGATGTGGCATATATTTAGACATTTAAATAAATTAGAAATCGCCTAAAGCTACGGTTATAAGGGGCTGTCTGGACAACTAGCAAGGTATATTATCTATATTATACTAAAATAATTAGTTTACAAGTCTATTGTAAACTAATTATTTCCAGAAATATGACGATAAAAGAATAGAAAGAGCAACTTTCTTGTAACTAATTGGTAGGCCATTAGAACCTGGCCTAGAACCCACGACTATATATGTCGGACAAGGCAACTATTACTACTTGGTACCATATTCAAATAGGAGAATGAAATTTCCAAAGTAATTGAAAATTTGTACTTAAATTATTTCAATTCATAGTTATTTCATCTAAACAAAAATACCAAAAGCAATTACATTATATTATAAACCTAGCAAAAACTAGGTAAACACATTTGATTACAATTTGCATTACCAGGAGTAATGCTGTCATTACACATTGCGCTACATTGCGGTGAGTTATAATGACTAACTTGTAACGACAACAATAAATAATTCTCGGTAATTTTCGAATTGTTATTCTCAAATTTGTATGCAGTTGGCTGTTAATGACTTAAAAAATAGAAAAAATTATGGTACCATTAGGAATAATTATTCACATAATTGAGCATTTACTTAAAAAAACACTCAAAAAATATGTAATGTAACGGCAATTCTGAAAATTTTTCCGTTCACGAAATTTTCATAATAAAGGGTGATACGGTCAAAATTTGGTCAAGGGAAAACGCGTGTAAATCGGTGAAATCGTTTATTTAAAAAATCAACTAAAATTTCTTTTTCAAGTTCAATTAGTATAAAATTCAGGAAAAATATTCAGTTAGGCTTTCGCTTTTCCAAATCCGATTTGCCGGGCCTCACGCTTGACACCTGCCATCAGATTTTTCGAAAATTTTTCGATAATTTTAGAAAATTTAGATTAATTTGAGAAATATTTAACTAAACTGTATTACAAACGCAGATGTCATGAAAATAGGTTAATATTTTTCTACAAATTCAAGAAAATTTATTAGCCACAATTTTTTTTGCACTTGTTAAAGAACATTTCGTAGTTTGAAAGTTCAAAATTCCAAAAATGTCTTTAATGCCATACGAAGTTCATGATTTGCGGCATTATTGGTAAAATTTACAAATTTTAAGAAATTCTGAACTATATGGTGGGAAGCCCAAAATTGTTATGATTCATTTATGTATAATTTTCCCCTTTTATTGAGTTCATTTAACTAACGTGCACAAAAAATTGTTATGTCAAGAAAACTTTCTCTAAAATAAGAATTCCCTGAACTAAAATATAATTAAATTGGCTTTAGTGTCCTATAGTGTAATGTTTTGTTTTTTGAGTATGATGTCAGTATATGCTAATCTACTAATCATGCAAAAATTGATCCATATCGGTTCATAATTATATATAGCCCCAAATATAAACCGACCCCCCAAATTTTAGATCTGAAAGAATCCGATCCAGTTGAAATTTGGCTCTCTAATTTCTGTACGAAAATTGGTTCATATAAAGGGTGGTTAAATTGTAAGGGCCGATGTTGAATGCGAACCACACCTAAACGCCAAGTTTTTTCCGAATTTTATTTGACATTTCTCTATATCACACTTACTCAATTTGAACCATGAACGTCGTGAATGAGCAGAATGTTTCCAAGAAATAGCACCAGTGGATGATCAATTATCGAAGAAAATCATCTTGAGTGATGAGGCACATTTTCACCTCAGTGAATTCGTCAATAAACAGAATTGCCGCATTTGGGCGAATGAGAATCCAAGAGTGATTGTCGAAAAACCAATGCACCCACAAAGAGTGACTGTTTGGTGCGGTTTATGGGCTGGTGGCATCATTGGGCCGTATTTTTTCCAAAATGTTACTGTGAATGGTGTTCGCTATCGCGAGATGATAACGAACTTTTTATGGCCCGAATTGGAAGATATGGATATGGACGATATGTGGTTTCAGCAGGACGGTGCCACTTGCCACACAGCTAACGAAACAATGGCTCTTTTGCACAACAAATTCGATGGCCGTGTTATCTCACGTAATGGCGATGTCAATTGGCCGCCAAGATCATGTGATTTGACACCGTTGGACTTTTTTTTTGGGGTTATTTGAGAGAAAAGGTGTACGTCGATAAGCCAGCATCAATTCTAGAGCTAAAGGATGAGATAATTCGGCACATTAACGGCATAGAACCCCTATTATGCCTCAGCGTCATCGAAAATTTGGACCATCGGATGAAGGTGTGCCACCGAGGTCGCGGCGCCCATTTGGCCGATATTTTGTTCCATACATAATTGAGTAATACCAATATATCATAATAAAATAAAATTACATTAATTTCCTAAATAGTTTGTGTTTTATTCAAAATCAACATCGGCCCTTGAAATTTTAACCACCCTTTAGTTTCATAATTGTCTAAAGACTCCTCTATATAAACCGATCGAGAACTGATTTATATATTTAATTTATTTAATCATACATATATGGGTATTTAATTATGCAATTTAGAAGTCCGTGTTAAGAAGTTTTAATGTACCTTGCCATACGCAACCAAAAAAAAAAAATCTTTTACGAATGTTCAGGTCGAAAACCAATGTTGTTACACCTAGGTTAGGTTCGCTGGCAGCCCGATGTATCAGGCTCACTTAGACTATTCAGTCCATTGTGATACCACATTGGTGAACTTCTCTCTTATCACTGAGTGCTGCCCGATTCCATGTTTAGCTCAATGACAAGGGACCTCGTTTTTATAGCCGAGTCCGAACGGCGTTCCACATTAGAGTGAAACCACTTAAAGAAGCTTTTAAACCCTCAGAAATGTCACCAGCATTACTGAGGTGGGATAATCCACCGCTGAAAAACTTTTTGGTGTTCGGTCGAAGCAGGAATCGAACCCACGACGTTGTGTATGCAAGGCATGCTAACCATTGCACCACGGTGGCTCCCTGTTAGCACCTGTATTTCCTGTTTATTTTCATAATTCATTATGATTGTAAATATATTAATAAATAAATAAATTTTAGCCATGAAATTTTTAATTAAAATGTTGTAATTAGTAAAAAAAAGTTATTTTCTTCGAAAGAAATGTTTTATTATTTTATTTTAGATGTCTATTTAACTATATTTTTTATTATGCTCTCTCGTATTAGCGGCAATTTATTAGGTGTATAAATATCTCTTTAATTGTTAATTTGTCGAATTTTAAATCTTTCAACGATTTTAATTTGCACCAACAAGGGAAATTTACTGCTTCGACAAAAAAGGAAGAATTTAAAGGGTGATACGGTCAAAATTTGGTCAAGGGAAAACGCGTGTAAATCGGTGAAATCGTTTATTCAAAAAATCAAATTAAATTTCTTTTTCAAGTGCAATTAGTATAAAATTCAGGAAAAATATTCAGTTAGGCTTTCGCTTTTCCAAATCCGAATTGCCGGCCTCACGCTTGACACATGCCATCAGATTTTGTACAGCCACCTTGTCCACCTTCTTCGCCGCAGAAAGCCAGTTTGCCTTGAACTGCTGCTTGTCCTTAGCAGCTTGTTTGGTCTTCTTTAGGTTCCGCTTGACAATAGCCCAGTATTTCGCAATTGGGAGGAGCTCTGGCGTGTTGGGAGGGTTCTTGTCCTTGGGAACCACCTGCACGTTGTTGGCGGCGTACCACTCCATGGCCTTTTTATCGTAATGGCAAGATGCCAAATCCGGCCAAAAAAGTACGGAACAACCGTGTTTCTTCAGGAAAGGCAGCAGACGTTTATTCAAACACTCTTTCACGTAAATTTCTTGGTTGACAGTCCCGGAAGCTATGAAAATGCTACTTTTCAAGCCACAGGTACAGATGGCTTGCCAAACCAGATATTTCTTTGCGAACTTTGACAGTTTTATGTGCTTGAAAATATCTGCTACCTTTCCCCTTCCTTTTGCCGTATAAAACTCCTGTCCCGGAAGCTGCTTGTTTCGTAAGTTTCGTCGTCCTTTACCACGCAGTCAAACTTCGTCAGCATCGTCGTGTACAGCCTCCGGGATCGCGCTTTGGCCGTCGTATTTTGTTTATCATCGCGATTTGGAGTCACTACCTTCTTGTAAGTCGATAGTCCGGCTCATTTTTTGGCTCGATGCACGGTTGTAGACGATACACCCAGCTTATTTGCGGCATCTCGGAGAGAGAGGTTAGGGTTTCGCTTGAAACTACCGGCAACTCTCTTTGTCGTCTCAGCGGCTTCCGGTTTTCGATTTCCCCCCGATCCAGACTTCCTGGCTGTCGACAAACGTTCCACAAACACTTTAATTACATTTGTAACGGTTGATTTGGCAACTTTTAGCGTTTTTGCCAGCTTTGCGTGCGAGTAGCTCGGATTTTCGCGATGCGCGAGCAAAATTTTGATACGCTGCTCTTCTTGCTTGGACGTCATTTTGACAACTGAAGAGTGAATTCCAAAATCAAAATAGGAACAACATTCTACACACACACCCCTTCAAAATGAGGGGTGTTCAGGCTTTTTAAATGCAAAATTGAAAGAAATACGTCAAGTTTATATTGACCAAATTTTGACCGTATTAACCTTTAATGCAATGTGTAATGACAGCTTTACTCATTTAATGCAAATTATAATGAGATGTGGTTACCTAGTTTTCGCTGGGTACCTACAAGATTACAGGGTACCGAGAGTTTTTGCTGGGTATTCTTCTCTACTTAGGCAAAATTATACCCCATTCACATGAGACTCAATATCTACTCAAAATGGATTTGAAGTAAATAATATAAAGAAAATACTAAAAGAAGATTTTGGAAGTTTAATAGAATGATGATTTACCCAATGGTAATAAAAATAATGTTTATGTAGTATTTATGCCTCCATTTTATATAAAATACTGCAAACAAAACTTCCCGGGAATTCCCGCACTTAATTCCCGGGAAAGCGGGAGCGAAAAATTATCGAATTTCCGGGAACGGGATCCCGGGAAAACCCCTAATTGCATGTTACGAGATCAACCCCACCAATAAATTCGAATTCTATTGAATTTAAAAAAATTAAGTTAAATCTTCAAAATATTTTTGGGAAGATTTTTTTATCCTTCAAAATATTGTGTGGATGATATGACTGACATAGTTAACGCATAAAGCACTTTAAAATTTACTTCGAAATAAATGCGATATTTATACCTTAAGCCACATAGTGGTAAGGGTATAACAACTTTGATCTGCCAAAAATATGCCTACCAGTAATATTAATTTAAGACTCCATAAAATAAAAGGTTGGCAGATAGTCCCCGGTCTGACACATAGATGGCGTCGCTAGTATTAAATGCATATTATTTTTATATAGTACCAACCTTCAAATGATTCGTGTCAAAATTTGACGTCTGTAAGTCAATTAGTTTGTGTGATAGATGTAATGGGCGTTTCACAAAAACATTCTTTTCTTAAAGAATTATTTCACAAATAATTTCAGAAATAAATATAGACCAATATTATCAGAGAAAAAACTTTATTTATTTTATATACAAAGGAATAAATCATGCACTTGAAATTATAATTATTAAATAGTTATTTTGGTAGAGGAATGTTTCATAAATTTGTATACTCCATACTTTTACGCTTCAGTGTCAAATAATTGGTTTTGTTTTTTTTTTTTTTGGTGATTCACTTGTAACTTCTTTGCATTCTCTCAGCTGAGGTATGTCATTCACAAATTTGTCATTGATGAACCATTCTAAACAGAAATAAAACAAATTAATATATTTTTTAAACATTTTCTCTTGCGTATTTAGTTTTTCTCACTCACTCGATTTATTTTTTTTTTATTTTTTTAATCCACTTTTTGTTCTTCAATTATTTATTTCAATCCAAATTACTTTTTGTCCGCAGACGTTGACACCAAAAGATAATCTTCCATTAATATTCTCACCGTCTATTTACTTTTCAATGATCTTTCTGTGTGGTGAATTTTTCATATATGCTTTTACACTAATGGTTGGCCCGATTTTTTGTACTTTTTTGTTATGAAGGTAGTAGTATGTACCAATGGAATATACTTATATACCATTTCCATATATAATTCTATTATTAACAATTTTTCACATACAAATAAAGAAATTGAAATAAATATATTCCAAAATGGCACAGAAGGGACATATTATCCTTTAGGAGAATTTAAAAAGGCAAAGGTTTTCAGATCACAAGATATGTCTAAGTCGATTTTTAAAATATATCTAATCGATAAAAGGAGATTACGATTTTGGCCTCTATCAATCAAACAATTGGTAGCACCACTTTTCATGACTATTTGACATTCTCCTTTTCCTTGTGGCTTATCGATTCTGGCAAGAAGATCGATATTTCTTTTGCCACTTCAAAATCACATACTTCCTTCTTCTTCGAGCCATCATTAAGAACAGATCTTTCTAAGTGAATTTGTGGATAATAAAATTTTAAATTATCAATTTCATCATCGGAGAAAATTATTAAATTACGAGATTAATTTAATATAAATTACAAATTGATACCGAAATATATGCGTATTTCTGAAATTTATCGGTAAGCTCTGAACAAAAGCGAAATTAAATGAGCTCTTACTAAATTAGATTAAATTTTAATAGGCAAATATCTGTGCTGCCAGGAAATATAATTTTTCATTGCAATTCTTGGTGTCATCATAAATTCTTCAAATTCGCTTATTTCTACAAAGTCGAACGAGATTTTGAAATCTATATTTTGCGGAAAATCTGGGCAAAGCACACTACCCACAGGGTAGTCGTGGCTTGAATTTTCACCGACAATCTTTTTGTTTGCACATGTGGAAATACATGTTCTAAACCACTAAAAATATTCTACCACTAAACGACTAAAAATGTTTTACCACTGAATTACTGAAGATGACGTGAAATACAAAGAAATTTCCGATTAAACATATATTTTGTGGGATTGGCCGAAGGTACAAGTTTTGAAGAAGGCGTTTTGTTATCAAGTATTCCGTATTGCTTTAGACCAATCCTCGTTTGTGTATGCGATTTTGAAATGAGAAGCAGAGTAGTTTTATGCTAAATTCCGAAATGTGCCCATGAAGATGGTAATCTACAAGTATCGAAAAACCTGAATGAGAAAACTAATTTTTACGAAGGTCCACGTAATTTTTGCTGAAACCATCGAATTTGAGAATGAGCTATACATTTTTAATCATCAATCTACATGGTAGAATCCATGGATTTTATTAAAGTTTTAAATAACGCAGTCATCCCGAATTTCAAGAAAATCGTCGTAAATTTATATAAGCAACATAGCATCACAGCAAGTTTCTATCATCCCAAAATCTAAACCCTTTAATTTTAATAGCACATCATCATTTGCAACAACATCGTCCCCATGAGGAAGGCCTTCACCATGTACAACGATTTGTTGGTAAGTCTTTAAACACAATATATAATTTTGGGTATGATGATCTAAAAAAATGTGAAATCATATGATCGGTGTACTATACTTGCTTTGATGTTTGATTTTTTTTTATTTGTTTTCTATCATTTATGACTCTCAATTTGTCGAAAGAGTAAACAGAGAAATAACAAGTCTTTTGAATGCTAGCAATAACATCAAAATTTTGTTTTTCAATTGCATCACTTTTGACTCATAATTTGGTGAGAGAACATGAATGATATTTGTTTTTGCTTTTTGCTATGATGAATGAATAACAACGAAAATATACTCTCACGTTCATTGTACTCGTTTTCTCATGTGATCTCTCTATCAAAGTCGTAGTCACAGGTGTTCAAATATTCATGCTATACAGCTTTTGTTGATATTTTTGTCATTTATGTTTCTTAAAAATATTACTAGAGATACATTCCATTTTAACCCATTAGGGGCCATTGTAGAGAATTATTCACATAAATTTTGAACTCATTGCTTTTCCGTGAATTATACGAAAATATCATATAATGAAATATATAGATTAATATGCAATTTATCATATATATAGGTATTTTTGATTATTTAAATAAATGTAATTATATATATTATATCATGTGCTGAATTGAAATTCAGATGTTTTCTTTTGAAGAGATGGGGCCTTGAAGCGTGAGTAAAGGGTAATGTTAGGGGTTTTGCGTGAAATATATTTAGCCAGCAAAACATTGGTTGGTGAGGGTAATGAGGCTAGTTTTCCAATTCGATCTAGGAAAACACATTTCAAATGTTTCAAAGAGTGCCTTTTGCATACCTACATTTTTGTTATGATTGGGGTCGGACCGGTACTTATTTTTTTTTGTTTCCAATCATATTTTGCCCATTGTAGTTTGTTTTCATTCCTAAATAAAAAGGGAGTCTATAACAATAATTCACGTAATGAATAAGAGGTTTAGAGAGGAAAGGACCCGAACCCCCCACCCGACTGTTGCTACCGAAAAAAGGCTCCCTCAGTCCTACTTCTCTCTTTATTCTATGATGGTTCGAAAGTTTATTTAAAAATCCATCTTCCTTCCAAATTTTTGGTCGTGAACATTAAAGAATTTGGCGCCCAACGTGGGGCCCGAAAGATGACGCTGTCTTTTTGGCTCTAAAACCGATAGTAAATATAGATTTCATTTTTTTTTAACTGACTTGGAAATTTTATTGTATGTAGGAGTTTTATCTTTGAATAGTTAGCGAAGGTTTTATGGAATTTTTGACAATTTGATTGGTCTTTCGAATAAGTCAACCGATTACTTTTTGTTAGCCTTTTCAAGAATTTAATGAATATATTCAAGAATATTTCTTCTTCAGTTTTGCTTGGCGTAATTTCAGGATTGAAGTTTATGTTAGGCTGAGTTATCAATACCCGATATATATTTAGGATTTTCGCTAATTTCGCATTGAGTAGCATTTTAGGGACCAATATACTTTCGGATGTGAGCGTTGTAATAAGTAAATGAGCTCAGTATTGGTTTGTTAAACATATCCTTCATTTTGACTTTATAAAAAGCACCATAGCCCAGTTTTGTTATCAAGTACTTTTTCGAAACATTGTTAATTTTTACTCACAAAGGAAACTCATCTCTGATAAAAAAACATCGTTCTGTTTATGTTTCTTAAACAAAAATCCATTTTTTTTGTCTTTATGAAAAATTTCTGAAGTTGGGGTAAATACTCTTTGAAGTAGTAATTTTTGGTTAAATAGAGTTTGAATTCAATGAAATGGATCGAACTCCGCCACAACCTAATCCGTCTTTGCCTTCATCGGCACCAGTGAATATAGAGCCTTCTGCTTGCCAGATTTGTCATTTAACAATGACAGAAGGTTCGAATTGTTTGATTTTGAACGAATGTTCACACCCATTTCACCGGTCCTGCATTGAAGAGCACTTAGCGACATCCGGCGATTGTCCAGTGTGCAAGCGACCATGCCAGCTAAGTGAGTTGAGGCCTTTAGTGATTGTACCAAAATCTTTGCCTGCAGGTAAACAATATGGAGACCGCGGTAGGGGTAGAGGTGCAATGACAAAACATTATAATACTAGGAGTAATCGAAATCTCATGCAGGAATTGCAAAATTCGCAATTAAATACAAGTTCGAATTTCGAGGGTTTTAATTTAGCCACTCCTAATCGGGATACGGTTCCAACTGGTCAACCGGTTGCAAATTCGCCAACCCAGAATATACAAAACCAGACAGCAACTACGAATATTGACTATGACAGAATTAACAATATGATCGAATCTAATCTAATTCGACTTCTGCAAAATATGAGTGTTTTTAATCAGAACAGTTTGAACTCGGAGACTGTTGGAATACAGCCCCAAGATTGTAATCGTGCGCAGGTTACGAATAGTGCTGTTAGAATTGGTTCTCATAATCAAAGTTCCAATCGAAATCCATCTACAGGTTCTCGAAATGCCAACAGCCGTCATATGAATGGTTCTCATGCTAACCAGCAAAATTTCGGTATGAATCTCTGTAATCTTTCTCCAAACTCATATACTAATTCCAATTTAAGTAATTTACCATCGGACAAGATTACGTCCATTGTCCAGAGCTGGAACTTAAAGTTCGACGGGTCTACATCGGGCTTAAGTGTGGACGAATTTTTATATCGTGTTAGGTCTTTGACCAATGATAATTTCAATGGTGACTTTTCAGCCATTTGTAAGAATTTGAATATTTTATTAACGGGTAAAGCCAAAGAGTGGTACTGGCGATACCACAAACAGGTACCCTCTTTGAACTGGAATGACTTTTGTAATGCCATACGTGGCCAATATAAAGATTCGAAAACTTCATATGATATTAGGGAAGAGATTCGTAATCGTAAGCAAAAGGCCAATGAGTCTTTTGATACGTTTTTCGAGGCGATTTCTACAATCATGGACAGATTACCTGCTCCTATGACTGAAGAGGAGCTTATTGAAATTTTGCCAAGAAATCTTCGCCCTGAAGTTAGGCAAGACCTTTTGTATGTCGGGATAAATTCCATATCTCATCTCAGACAGCTGGTACAAACCAGAGAAAATTTCCTCAACGATGAATATGTAAGACGAAATTTGGTTTCTCGTAATCCTTTACCAGGAGTTGCTCAACGCAGATATGTCGCCGAGATTGACGACCAGAATGTTGTAGATGATTTAGAGGGTGATGTGCGGAATGTCGATGCAATTAATAAAGCAAGTGCTAATTCCAAGTGCTGGAATTGCGACGATTTCGGGCATCATTGGCAAGACTGCTTAAAGGATAGGTCTATCTTTTGTTATGGCTGTGGAGTCAAAGGCATATATAAGCCTAACTGTATCAATTGTAAAACCAGAAGAGCAGTTAATTCAAAAAACTTAGGACCTGCGGATCCACAGATGGATTAAACAATATTGTGGATCCAAATATAATTTCTTCTCCTCAATTCATAGAGAATGTTCACTCTGAATTACCACATACCACACAATTACCACATACTAAACCCATTACTATTTTGAAACGTCCGGAGACACTGAATGAATCGTCAGTAGAAACGGATTCTACAGTGTTGTACCCTAGACTACCTTACCATACACGACTGGCTTTATATGAACGGAAACGAAATGAAATTTTTTCTTTATACCAGGAGACAAAAAGATCTCCTAGGAGATCTACAATTCGTTTGAGACGTTTTTATAAAATGCGAAAATTATGTAAGAAATTTCTTATATCCACAATAATTTCGAATCCGACCGATATGCGTTACTACGCCAAAGTGTCATTTTTAGAATACTCGGAATACGGTCTTCTAGACACAGGCGCGAGTATAAGCTGTATTGGGTCCAATTTGGCCTTAAGAGACTTTTCCAAATATGAAAATTTTTCAAAGTGTAAGTCACATGTGAAAACTGCGGATGGCAATGCCCAGAAAGTGACTGGCTGGCTTGATGTAGTGATCTCTTTTAAGGGAGTTTCGAAACCCTTAAAACTTTTTATAATTCCATCCATATCACAGAGGCTCATACTTGGTATCGACTTCTGGAGATCTTTTAACTTAATGCCAGATCTCATTGGATCTGCCGATTTATTTGATTCTAGTAGTCTTATGGAAATTTCTGCAAGCCTGTCTCCATCGAAAAATGATTGCCAAATGGATAAAGGATTTGAGAAATCTGGTGAAAATTTCTTTCCATTATCCGATGACCAACGAAGACAATTGAAATCGGTTATAGATTTGTTTCCGAATTTCGAAACCCAGGGGCTTGGTAGAACCAGCTTGATACGACATGCGATTGATGTGGGAAACGCTTCACCTATTAAGCAAAGATTCTATCCGGTTTCCCCTGCGGTTGAGAAACTGATGTTTGGCGAAATCGATCGAATGCTCAAGCTGGGTGTGATCGAACCATCCACCTCAGCTTGGAGTTCGCCGATGAGATTGGTGATCAAGCCAAACAAAGTTAGATTATGTTTAGACGCGAGGAAACTTAATTCGGTGACGAAAAAGGATGCCTATCCTTTACCTAATATCGATGGAATCTTCGCACGATTGCCAAAGGCTAACTTGATCTCGAAGTTAGATCTAAAGGATGCCTTTTGGCAGATTAGCCTGGACGAAGGGTCGAAGCATCTGACAGCATTTACAGTGCCTGGAAGGCCTCTATACCAGTTTGTGGTTATGCCTTTCGGGCTCTGTAATGCTCCTCAGACGATGTGCAGGCTAATGGACGAGATCATCCCTCCAGACTTACGGCATTGTGTCTTTGGTTATCTGGATGATCTCGTCATCGTGTCAGAAGATTTCCATTCGCATATTGAGGTATTGGCTAGGCTATCCTCGCAATTCCGAAAAGCGAATCTTACTCTTAATGTATCCAAGAGCCGATTTTGTGTTACAAGAGTAAATTACTTGGGATACATTATCGGTAATGGAGGCATTACTACTGACCCGGAGAAAGTGGCCGCAATTTTGAATTGGCCAACTCCAAAGAACCTCAGGCAAGTCCGAGGCTTCTTAGGATTAACCGGTTGGTATCGGCGGTTTGTTAAAAATTTTTCTTGTGAAACTTTTCATATTACGGAAGTCTTGAAGTGCAAGAAAAAATTTCAGTGGACCCCCGAGGCCCAACTAGCCTTCGAGCGAATGAAGAAAATTTTAACAACCGCACCGATTTTGTCTAACCCCGATTTTACGGAAAAATTCTATTTACACTGCGACGCCAGTGATACTGGAATTGGGGCCGTCTTGGTACAATTAGATTCTGAGGGTCATGAAAAGCCAATTGCATTTATGAGTAAAAAGCTTTCTACGGCACAGCGAAACTATAGCGTAACAGAACGCGAATGTCTCGCTGCCGTAGAAGCTATAAAAAGGTTTCGGTGTTATCTTGAACTCCAAGAGTTCGAGGTAATCACCGACCACTCAAGTCTACTTTGGCTAATGCGCCAACCAGATCTTAGTGGACGTTTAGCGCGATGGGTTTTCAAACTCCAGCCCTATCGCTTTACGATAAGCCATCGCAAGGGAAAGGAACACATTGTTCCGGATGCGCTATCTAGGATTCCCAGTGGCGAAATTTCGGCAATAGATGACATTCAGCCGGAAGTGGATCTAAATTCCCCGTATTTTAATGACCAAGACTATATTGAATTAAAGGCAAAAGTAAAAGAAAATGAAAGTAAATTCCCCGATATAAAAATGTTGGAGGGGTTTGTTTATTACAGAACCGAACATTATTCTGGTGACAGTGATCAGGAGAACCATGCCTGGAAACTTTGGATTCCGTATAGGCTTAGACAGGATTTGATATCCAGGGCCCATGATAGTTCCATTACGTCACACGGAGGGATGGGTAAAACCCTCGATTTGTTGAAAAGGAATTTCTTTTGGCCTGGAATGGTCAAAGACGTTCGTGACTATGTTAGGAGTTGTGAGGTTTGCAAAACCACAAAAGCTCCAAACATGGTCATGAAACCTCCGATGGGTAACCATGTTGTCTCGATTCGGCCATTCCAGCGACTATATATAGATCTTCTTGGACCTTATCCCAGGAGTAGTTCTGGCTATATAGGACTTTTAATTGTTTTGGACCACATGAGTAAATTTCATTGGTTATGTCCACTCCGCAAATTTACATCGAAGGCAATCCAGGACTTCCTGACAGCACAAATTTTTCACGTCTATGGCGTCCCCGAAAGTATCGTGAGCGATAATGGGAGCCAATTTAAGGCAAATGACCTGAATGCGTTTTTTACTAGCTATGGAATCAATCACGTATACACGGCATTTTATTCCCCGCAGGCTAATGCCTCAGAACGGGTTAACCGTTCACTCATAGCTGGAATTCGCGCGTTTCTTAAAGGCGACCACCGAAGATGGGACCAAGACCTTAGTTCTATCAGTTGTGCTCTTCGCAACTCGATACACCAGTCCATAAATTGCTCGCCATACCATGCCTTGTTTGGTTTTGATATGGTCACCCATGCATCCACATATGCGCTTCTCAGAAACCTAGATATTCTCAATGAACCGACAACCAGCCTCTGTAGAGATGACCAATTACAACTTTTGAGATTGAATTTAAGGAAACATATCAAAAATGCATTTGAAAGAAACCAACATCAATATAATTTGCGTACTAGGCCACAATCATTTGATGTAGGCCAAGTAGTCTTTCGGCGTAACTTCGTGCAAAGTAATTTTGAGAAGGGATTTAATGCCAAACTTGCACCCGTGTTTGTTATGGCGAGGATCCGCGAAAAATTAGGAAAGAATTACTACGTGGTAGAGGACATGGAAGGCAAAATTGTAGGTACATTCCATGGAAAGGACATACGAACATAAACGTCCTTTTTCCATTTTATTTTTGCTCGAATGTCGAAAAATAACCTGGTTTTGTAATGGGCGTTTCACAAAAACATTCTTTTCTTAAAGAATTATTTCACAAATAATTTCAGAAATAAATATAGACCAATATTATCAGAGAAAAAACTTTATTTATTTTATATACAAAGGAATAAATCATGCACTTGAAATTATAATTATTAAATAGTTATTTTGGTAGAGGAATGTTTCATAAATTTGTATACTCCATACTTTTACGCTTCAGTGTCAAATAATTGGTTTTGTTTTTTTTTTTTTTGGTGATTCACTTGTAACTTCTTTGCATTCTCTCAGCTGAGGTATGTCATTCACAAATTTGTCATTGATGAACCATTCTAAACAGAAATAAAACAAATTAATATATTTTTTAAACATTTTCTCTTGCGTATTTAGTTTTTCTCACTCACTCGATTTATTTTTTTTTTATTTTTTTAATCCACTTTTTGTTCTTCAATTATTTATTTCAATCCAAATTACTTTTTGTCCGCAGACGTTGACACCAAAAGATAATCTTCCATTAATATTCTCACCGTCTATTTACTTTTCAATGATCTTTCTGTGTGGTGAATTTTTCATATATGCTTTTACACTAATGGTTGGCCCGATTTTTTGTACTTTTTTGTTATGAAGGTAGTAGTATGTACCAATGGAATATACTTATATACCATTTCCATATATAATTCTATTATTAACAATTTTTCACATACAAATAAAGAAATTGAAATAAATATATTCCAAAATGGCACAGAAGGGACATATTATCCTTTAGGAGAATTTAAAAAGGCAAAGGTTTTCAGATCACAAGATATGTCTAAGTCGATTTTTAAAATATATCTAATCGATAAAAGGAGATTACGATTTTGGCCTCTATCAATCAAACAATTGGTAGCACCACTTTTCATGACTATTTGACATTCTCCTTTTCCTTGTGGCTTATCGATTCTGGCAAGAAGATCGATATTTCTTTTGCCACTTCAAAATCACATACTTCCTTCTTCTTCGAGCCATCATTAAGAACAGATCTTTCTAAGTGAATTTGTGGATAATAAAATTTTAAATTATCAATTTCATCATCGGAGAAAATTATTAAATTACGAGATTAATTTAATATAAATTACAAATTGATACCGAAATATATGCGTATTTCTGAAATTTATCGGTAAGCTCTGAACAAAAGCGAAATTAAATGAGCTCTTACTAAATTAGATTAAATTTTAATAGGCAAATATCTGTGCTGCCAGGAAATATAATTTTTCATTTCTTGGTGTCATCATAAATTCTTCAAATTCGCTTATTTCTACAAAGTCGAACGAGATTTTGAAATCTATATTTTGCGGAAAATCTGGGCAAAGCACACTACCCACAGGGTAGTCGTGGCTTGAATTTTCACCGACAATCTTTTTGTTTGCACATGTGGAAATACATGTTCTAAACCACTAAAAATATTCTACCACTAAACGACTAAAAATGTTTTACCACTGAATTACTGAAGATGACGTGAAATACAAAGAAATTTCCGATTAAACATATATTTTGTGGGATTGGCCGAAGGTACAAGTTTTGAAGAAGGCGTTTTGTTATCAAGTATTCCGTATTGCTTTAGACCAATCCTCGTTTGTGTATGCGATTTTGAAATGAGAAGCAGAGTAGTTTTATGCTAAATTCCGAAATGTGCCCATGAAGATGGTAATCTACAAGTATCGAAAAACCTGAATGAGAAAACTAATTTTTACGAAGGTCCACGTAATTTTTGCTGAAACCATCGAATTTGAGAATGAGCTATACATTTTTAATCATCAATCTACATGGTAGAATCCATGGATTTTATTAAAGTTTTAAATAACGCAGTCATCCCGAATTTCAAGAAAATCGTCGTAAATTTATATAAGCAACATAGCATCACAGCAAGTTTCTATCATCCCAAAATCTAAACCCTTTAATTTTAATAGCACATCATCATTTGCAACAACATCGTCCCCATGAGGAAGGCCTTCACCATGTACAACGATTTGTTGGTAAGTCTTTAAACACAATATATAATTTTGGGTATGATGATCTAAAAAAATGTGAAATCATATGATCGGTGTACTATACTTGCTTTGATGTTTGATTTTTTTTTATTTGTTTTCTATCATTTATGACTCTCAATTTGTCGAAAGAGTAAACAGAGAAATAACAAGTCTTTTGAATGCTAGCAATAACATCAAAATTTTGTTTTTCAATTGCATCACTTTTGACTCATAATTTGGTGAGAGAACATGAATGATATTTGTTTTTGCTTTTTGCTATGATGAATGAATAACAACGAAAATATACTCTCACGTTCATTGTACTCGTTTTCTCATGTGATCTCTCTATCAAAGTCGTAGTCACAGGTGTTCAAATATTCATGCTATACAGCTTTTGTTGATATTTTTGTCATTTATGTTTCTTAAAAATATTACTAGAGATACATTCCATTTTAACCCATTAGGGGCCATTGTAGAGAATTATTCACATAAATTTTGAACTCATTGCTTTTCCGTGAATTATACGAAAATATCATATAATGAAATATATAGATTAATATGCAATTTATCATATATATAGGTATTTTTGATTATTTAAATAAATGTAATTATATATATTATATCATGTGCTGAATTGAAATTCAGATGTTTTCTTTTGAAGAGATGGGGCCTTGAAGCGTGAGTAAAGGGTAATGTTAGGGGTTTTGCGTGAAATATATTTAGCCAGCAAAACATTGGTTGGTGAGGGTAATGAGGCTAGTTTTCCAATTCGATCTAGGAAAACACATTTCAAATGTTTCAAAGAGTGCCTTTTGCATACCTACATTTTTGTTATGATTGGGGTCGGACCGGTACTTATTTTTTTTTGTTTCCAATCATATTTTGCCCATTGTAGTTTGTTTTCATTCCTAAATAAAAAGGGAGTCTATAACAATAATTCACGTAATGAATAAGAGGTTTAGAGAGGAAAGGACCCGAACCCCCCACCCGACTGTTGCTACCGAAAAAAGGCTCCCTCAGTCCTACTTCTCTCTTTATTCTATGATGGTTCGAAAGTTTATTTAAAAATCCATCTTCCTTCCAAATTTTTGGTCGTGAACATTACATAGAGCGTCTTTTATGAAGCAACTTTTGTTATTGTGAAAATAGTGGAAAAAAGGAATTTCGTGTTTTGATAAAACACTGTTTTCTGAAGAGAAAAAATAGGGTGGAAGCAAAAACTTGGCTTGATAATGAGTTTCCGGACTCTGCCCAAGGGTAATCAACAATAATTGATTGGTATGCAAAATGCAAGTGTGGTGAAATGAGCACGGAGGACGGTGAACGCAGTGGACGCCCGAAAGAGATGGTTACCGAAGAAAACATCAAAAAATCCACAAAATGATTTTGAATGACCGTAAAATGAAGTTGATCGAGATAGCAGAGGCCTTAAAGATATCAAAGGAACGTGTTGGTCATATCATTCATCAATATTTGGATATGCGGAAGCTCTGTGCAAAATGGGTGCCGCGCGAGCTCACATTTGACCAAAAACAACAACGTGTTGATGATTCTGAGCGGTGTTTGCAGCTGTTAACTCGTAATACAGCGACCGGTGAACCGTCTACGAAGCTTAAAAGTCCGCTGCCAAAGTAATGGACTCTGTTTTTTGGGATGCTCATGGAATAATTTTTATCGATTATCTTGAGAAGGGAAAACCCATCAATAGTGACTATAATATGGCGTTATTGGAGCGTTTGAAGGTCGAAATCGCGGCAAAACGGCCCCATATGAAGAAGAAAAAAGTGTTGTTCCATCAAGACAACGCACCGTGACTTGTGGACTCATTGAGAACGATGGCAAAAATTCATGAATTGGGCTTCGAATTGCTTCCCCACCCACCGTATTCTCCAGATCTGGCCCCAGGGACTTTTTCTTGTTCTCAGACCTTAAAAGGATGCTCGCAGGGAAAAAATTTGGCTTCAATGAAGAGGTGATCGCCGACTCTGAGGCCTATTTTGAGGCAAAACCGAAGGAGTACTACCAAAATGTTATCAAAAAATTGGAAGGTCGTTATAATCGTTGTATCGCTCTTGAAGGGAACTATGTTGAATAATAAAAACGAATTTTGACAAAGAAATGTGTTTTTCTTTGTTAGACCGGGGACTTATCAGCCAACCTGTTATATATCGATCGACTCAGAATCACCCCCTGAGTCGGTCTAGCCCTTGGTGTCCGTCCGACCATGTTTTTGGTGTTCGCAGGATTCCGGTCGCATTTATTAAACGATTTTGATGGAATTTTGTTCATGATTTTTTCAGACAAGGACGAATTGGAAGAAATCTGATTAAGTTTAGATATAGCTCCCATATATATGTTAGGGGTGTGCAGGTGAGTAATATTTTACTCACGTACACTCCCGAAAGGAAAATTTGGACTCACGCACGAAAATGTCGTGACTCACTAAAATGCCGTGATTCACGAAACATATCGTGAATCACAAATAATTTTATGAACAATTTACCTTAGGGACGCTTCTGAAAATATGAGCATGATTAAAATCGAGTGCGTTGCAAATATATTTCTTGGCAATTCTGATACTACCAGATGTGCAATTACACTGATAGAAAAAGTTTCGTTATATTAACGAAATGTGTCATTAAAAGTGAGCCAACGAAACAAATTCGTTAATACAATGAAATAATTCGTTATTATGATGAATTTTCTGTTACTCAACGTAACGTTGTAGTACTATTAACGAATATTTTCATTGTCAATCAATGAAAAATTTTCATTGGCGCAATTTTAATGAAATTTTCTTTGTGTGTACTACGGGATTAAATTTTAGTTATTTGTATTTGTATTTATTGAGTTTGGTTCCTGCACAACAAGACTCAAGGTCCTATAATTTACAGTACAGGCATTTGATTGTATTAATTTAACTAAAACGAAATGTAAAATTATCGTTTAGATAAGATAAATGAGTGACACATGAGGTAAAAAGAAATGATTGTTTGCTACGAAAATAAAAAGCGTAAATAAATAAATAAAATATCAAAATTGAAAGTTAACTTAAACAGGGTCAATTAATAAACGTTTCTAGAGATTATATGAATCTTATTGCCAATTAAAATACAATTAAAATACAAAATATAATTATGATAAGTACAATGAAAAGAAGTGAATGGATAGTGTAGTTTACTTATTATTGTGGAACATGTCAATATTAAAGAAAATATATAAAAAGTTTGTTTTTGAATTGTGCTCTGCTTGTAATTGTCTTTATATTTAGTGGTAACATGTTCCAGAGACGAATCGTATGGATGAGGAATTGTCACTCCGATACAACATATCTGTGGCGTAGTTGGATTAAATTACCAGTTCTACCTGATGCACTAAAGCGTAATCTATTAAATAGATGATCAGGTTCCTTGTCCATAATAATCCTATGTAGAAATACTAAGACACGAATTTTCAGGTAGTTCTCAAAATGGACCCCCAATATTCTGGTTGAAAACGGAGTCAGATGGACATACCTGTTGAGGCCGAAAACGTTTCTTATAATGCATTAAAGGAGACATTCAATTTCCGTTTGCTCCTAGCATCACAACTAGAAAAGATTTCGCACCCATACGTCAATACCGGAATTAACTAGGTCTTCGCCAAGAGCAGTTTGATTCTCAGTGGTAGATATCTCTGTGTCTTCCAAAGAGTTCTAAGAGTGGCAAATGTCCTGCCACAGATCATGGTTATATGGTCTGACCACGTTAAAGAATCATTAAACATGATGCCAAGATTCCTATACTTTCTGACAATCTAAATAGGTTCATCATTTATATGAACGAAGGGAGTTAGTGACAGGCGATTAACACGCTTTTGGATTACCAGACACATGGATTTCGTCGCATTGAGGGACAAGCCGTTTCTCTGCGACCATAAGCTTACCCCTCGCAAATCCTCATTAAATCTCTCTACACATCTATCAAACTCCTCTGGGCTACTGCTTAGGTAGATTTGGAAATCATCCGCACACATCCGAGATTTGGAATGAGTTAAGACATCCGGTAAGTCATTCGCATAGACAGAAAATAGTAATGGTCCTAAGATAGAACCTTGTGGAACACCTTGTAAAACTGGCAGTGCCACAGATCTATTCCGACCAACCTGAACATATTGCGATCTGCCACTGAGATATGATGCTATTAGGCTAGAAGAGAATACCGAGAAGTGCATAAATACTGACAGTTTCTGTTGCAGGACGTGATGATTAACCGTGTCGAAAGCTTTCGAGTGATCCAGCAGGGCAAGTAGTGCGATATCACCATTGTCTATACTCTCTCTTATGTCCTCAGCCACATCCGTCAACGCTGAAGTACAGCTATGATGAGCTCTGAAACCAGATTGTCGATCTGATACTAGAAGATCATTGCGGCTAACGTGTGATGTGATTTGTCTATGCAGTAGGTGTTCGAACACTTTCGATAAAAATGGCAGAATAGCAATTGGTCTATACTCGGAGTTCTTCTTCGGTATGGGTATTATCCTGGCGATTTTCCAGCGATCAGGAAAGATACTCCTAGTAATAAATTGATTAAATACGTATGTCAAGTAAGGTATCAGTTCAGGCAGAAGAATCCTAATAAATCTCAGATCAATGTTGTCTGCGCCGACTGCATTGGACTTCACAGACAGGAAGCTTCTGATGACATCAAAACGACTTACACATTCAAAATTGAAAGATGATTCGATCGGAGTATTCGGTGTATCATAATATGATTGATCCGCAGAAAAAATTGGGAAGGTGGAAAACGTTTCGTTCACGGAATCAAGATCGATAGATGGATCAACAGTTCCACCACACTTGCCAATACCAACATCCTTTAGAGTCTTCCATGTCTTTCCCGAACCTAGAGCATTCCCAAACATTCTTTCGAAGCTCCTACGTTTATCCCGAGACATCTCCCTATTCACAGCCCTACGAGCAGCACGAAACTCGTCGTGGGCTTCAGTAGTCTTGAAGATTTTCCACTGGGCGAACCTCAAATCCCTTTGATCGATCAGTTCCCTGATACGAGAAGTGAACCAGCCATTACCTTTCCTCCTTACTGTCCTGGTAATCATCGGTACGGTCATGTCAAAGAGCGATGTTACATTATCCTCCAAAAATGCTAACTGATCATCGGGGGAATCGATGCGGTATATAGATGACCAATCTATAAGAAAAAATTGTTGCCTCAGAGCCGAGTAGTCGATGTTCCTAAAATCCCTGTAAGAATAATTGTCAGTTCCAAATGGAACACATATTCTATAGGTCAAAAAGATCAAATCATGCTTCGAGAAGCAAGGTACCGATAGTTGATCATAGTGGAGAATATTGTCTTCAGTAGACACTACGAAGATATCCAGTAAAGTGTTAGCAAATTGCGTGAAATGTGTCGGAGTGTCAGTATTTATCACGTATAGACCAAGAGCTCTCATATCTCCTACTAATTGTTGGTTTGCAAGAAGATTGCTGTTAAAGTCACCTGCTATCACAATTTCATCGAATTGTGTTGAAAAGATTTTCACTTGCCTCATGAAAGGGTCCATTTCGATATTACTTCTGGGTCGGTATACACTCCCAATAAGAACCGTCCGATCGAGAAAGCAAAACTCCAAGAAAATGTACTCTATTGATTCGATGCCGTCGGAAGTAAACCTGGGCTTGCAGTTTAAACCCTTCTTCACGTAAATAGCTACTCCTCCTGCAAAACCTTTACGATCTACTCTAAAAATCTCATAACCCTTCACCGACACCATCATATCGGTAATTGAGTCATCAAACCAGGTCTCGGATATGCAGAATATATCAACTGGGGATCCCTCGAAGATATGTCTGAACTCGTCCATTTTCCTATACAGGCTCTGTGCGTTAATATGACATATGTGGAGACCACTATGCTGACTGGATAAAATTTTAATCATATTTGCAGTTCCATCCCTGGACCATGATTGAGTGTTATTGGGTATACTCAACATCGATTAGAAATGCAGAAGTTATACAAGATTCAGAGCACAGTTCATTATTATGAAAGTAAATAAATTAATTATAAGTAAATTACACTTTACATTAAAATTTGTGATATTAATATTAGAGAATTTAGAGCTTAGAATATAATAGCACAACGAATTGGAGAAAGTATTTAAAATGGCAACAGATCGCTCATATAATGCTCTCCAATATCCAATATGGACCCACAGTGGTGCAATGGTTAGCATGCCCGTTTTGCATATACAAGGTCGTGGGTTCGAACCCAGTTTCGACACCAAAAAGTTTTTCAGCGGTGGATTATCCCACCTCAGTAATGCTGGTGACATTTCTAGTTTAACTGCGATGTGGAACGCCATTCAGACTAGTCTATAAAAAGAAGGTCCCTTGTCATTGAGCTTAACATACAATCGGGCAGCACTCAATGATAAGAGCCTTGCAATTCTCCCGCTATATGAGCTTGCAGGTAGTCAGCAGATTTTATAGTTCCCCTGGAATATGTAAGGTAGTTCCTAGCCTTCCTAACTCATCCGTTTCGCTGTTACCTCGAATGTTCCTGTAGCCAAGTCCCCATATTAGGTGAATGTTGTACTGTTTAGCCATCTCATTGAAATATTTTCGGTAGTCGAGGAACGTTTTCCAGTTATGGCGTCCAAGAATTTATTACAGGTTATGACTATAATAAATCAAGTACAAAGTAAAATAGTGTAAAACTGTTTCAATAACCGGTATCAAAAAGATTTTCATTTATTCAAGGGAGACCAAGAGAAGTCGTGGACAAATAAAAGATGCAGTTTAAAAAATAAATAAAATGTAATACAAAGTCTGAAAATTGTTTGATAATATATTTATTACACATATTTCCAGAGAGTATGTTAAGGTGCAAACACAATATTTTTTAATACAAACCGCTCCTGTTCATTTTATTTGCAGACGAATATTTGGTTCAATAACTACGCCATTATATAGTAAAACTTGAAATGAAAATATTTTGATATCACCTTCCTTGAATGCTACATGAAACAGTTTTCCCATCTCGAGTACAGACGTAAAACAAAAAAATAACAGCAGCATAAGCAAACTTCTTGAAGCTCCATTCTATCATTCATCAACGTCAGCAACAAGATCTGATCTCTTTCGTGTTGCCATAAAAACTTTGTTTAGAAACCAGAATGTTTTGCCTGCCAAAAGGCCTCCTTTTAAGTGACATTATTGATTTTTGTACACTTATCAATGTGACATGTTTTTCGGTAAAGTTCATAAGTTAATCACTCAAGCTGTAAAATCGATTTGGACATTGATGGTCGCTTAACATTAAAAATCTGTGGTTCCACGAAGACACCACGCAACTTGTGCTTTACGCTGGACATGAATTTTCACTTAAAATTGGTTGCTAACTTTAGTGTTGATACAATAGCATAAATCAATGAGACAACGACAGATGACCTTTTAGAGTAGGCTCATAGCGCAATTCATGGTCCAGTGAAAAGTTTTTATTTCATGAATATAATATAAAAAACGATTTCCTTTGAGTCTAAATTAAATGTTTGGTGAAATGATACTAAAAGAACAGTTGGGTTACCCAAAGATACAAAGTGGTAAGGTTGTATTCACACCACACCTTCGAACAGATTTACATGAAATCAAAGCTTTCTTTGACACAAGGACAAACGCTATTAGAACGTAAGAAGTCATGGCATTTCTGTGTGTTATTGCCTTCTTCTGATCGTGAGTATGCATGAATAACAATCCTGTAGGAAGTCTGGGGACATGTGTCTCTATGTCACCACTTTTGTCATAGGTCGAGGCCATTAACGAAGGAGAGAGAGAACAACCACCGAAAATAGGTCAAGGGCAAATCCACAAAACAAAATGAAATGATCCATTCACAATGAGTGTGAAGGGATCATTTCATTCAAACAATGATTTTATACCATTATGCAGGGCTGCCCACGCAGACAAAAGTAATTTTTATAAGTGAATTAAAAAATGAATAAAAGAAATTACAAAAGACTTGTGAAAAAGCAATTAAAATTGTACAAGGATAGAGCAAATGCTGAAGAGGAGTTAATTTCTAGAGAGAGCACTTTCAGTGATTTTATGCTGCAAGAAGAAAATTGTGAAAATTTTGAAGATTTTGAGTTAGCTGATTTGCCCACTCCAACTCTGAATTTGAGGGAAAAACTGAAGCAGTGGTACATCGAAACATCGCCTTCCAGAAAGTGTTTGGAGAAGCTGTTCAGTATATTGCAGGAGGAAGGCCTAGACGTTAAATTTATTTAAATAAATATACATAATTAATTTAATTTAATTCAATTAAAGATACATAATAAATATGATTTTAATATCTAATTTTACGCCTTTTTATTTGGTAAACAAGTGTTGACAAAATGGTGACAATGGACTACTGATTCAGTAGTCCATTGTCAATGTCTCCATATGGTTCCAAAAGTACCACCTAGTCAGTAGTTCTTGTGTCAGTAGTCCATTCTCAATGACAAGTACATGTTTAATGTCAATAGAATTTTACATTGTCTGGGGTATATTTGGTCAGTAGTACTGGCGACACAGTCAATAATAAATCAGTACTGTTTCACTATTGACATTTCCTACAGGGAATGTTCCACTTGTTGGTGTGTGTCAGTAAGGATTTTCATTTTGTTTATGTCAATGAGTGTGAGCAAAGGTCTGGTTATGCATCCAAAGACGGATTGTAATGCTACCCTTCACCACTACTGCGGTAAAGGGTATAATAAGTTTGTGCATTTGTATGTAACTCCAAGAAGGACCAGTCTCAGTCCCGCTAATTATATTGAATCATATTATGATTCGGTATAATTATAATTTATGTATTTTTGTGTGCACAGTACAGCTCGCAGTTTAATTCGGATCGTCCCCACATTTGGCATAGGGTCTTCAGTTCTAATTTAAAAAAAGTAAATTAACAAAGTAAAAAAATGGGAAACTCCAAGCCAAAATCCATATGTACTACTTGATGGTGCAGTAAATGTGCCGGTCCGTACTCGCTCAGAATTAATCTTTCACAAATAAACAAATTTCTCCAGAAAGGAACACCACTACTTAAGTCCTGCATAAGTAAACTGCTCTTTGGATAAGTAAACTGCTCTTTGGAGAGAACTGCTCTTTGGAACATTCCCTGTAGGAAATGCATAAGTAAACTGCTCTTTGGAGAGAATTTTATAAAATCATTTTTTGGATGGATATTATCGACCACCAAAACCCAGAATAGAATGAGAGTTGTAAAACTCTCAGAGTTTTCAATAAAAGTAATGACACAAACTGAAAAAGTAGTGAATTTAATATTCTAATTCTCAGAAAAATTGTACCCACTAAATTCTTGTTTGCCAAAGAAGTGTAATTTAGTTTGCAGTCGTTTGGACATATGATTTTTGCTTCGTATTTTAACAATTAAATCAATTATTTGTCTTTTGTGACCAAACGTGATAAAAATAATAGTAAAACTCTCTCTTATACTCGAAACTTAACATATGAGTGCTTAAAACAAAAATGAGAGAAATATAACAGTCTCTTCTTTTGTGAACAACAATACCAAACGTGAAGATCAAAACAATGTGTTAAGAGGTGGTCAAAAACAATCTTCTCTCAAATGTAAAAGATTCTAAATAATTGGATGTCATGTGCTTACTGCTATACTGAAGTGAGAGTTTAAGAATATCGCTAAAATAAAACAGAAAAGAAAAAGAGTTATTCGTCTCAGGATTGACAATACTTTTGATTTTTGCTTTGCAAGGTATCACTATTTTGTGTTTAACCCTCTAATGCCCCAATTAATTGTTAAGCTGATCGCAGAGGCTAAAGTTGCTGGCGTAAAAATGGTTGCAGAGTGTGAGGCATGCTAAAATAAAGTTGCGGGTGCTAAGTTTATTGCTTGTGGGACATGCAAAATGTCGTTCCATCTTAGATGTGCCGCATCAAAAAATTCTGGCCTGAGTGACACTATGGTTGAATTAATCAAAGCAAGCAAAGGTTGAGTGGTATTTAAATTTCACACCTGCATGAATGCCCAGCAGTCGCAGTCAACCTCGGCAGATATCTCTGCTGGGCTTACTGCGTTAGAAGCCAGTGTAAATAATCTATCCAAGATCATAGCTTGGATATATGATGTCGCAGCTCAATGATATAAAAAAATGAAGTTCACAATTGCGTTGAAAGAACCCAGAAATTGGAAAATTATGTAAACATTAAAATTAAACAACTGCAAGACGAAAATAATACTTTAAGGAGGCAGTTGAATAGGAGTGATGTCATAATAAGCGTATTGCCTTCTAATTTGTCATCTGAGGCATTACATACGGCTGTTCTTAAAATTGGCAGCCTTTACGATATTGAAATTCATCATAGTGACTTATGCACCTACGTAAAAACCAAAAAGGTGGTGATTGCTAAATTTAATAGTATTCATAAGCGAGACTCACTTTTTAAACGCTACATGTCGAATAGAGTCCTTAAATTGAGTGACGTCATCGATTCTGACATTAACTATAGAATCTCTATATATGACAACTTAACACCAATGGCTTCAAAGATGAACTACATTTGTAGGAGATTGCTGAGAGACAAGAAAATCAAAAAGTTTATGCCAATTAATAAAAATCAGCCGGAGGTGAAGGTGGATCTTAGTGATGGTAGAGAAGAAATGATGAACTCCGAAAAATTGCTTACATTTTTTAAAGAACAAACTTCAAAACCTGGAAAAGATTAATTTAAAAATTCCTAAGTAATTCTGTATTTAATTTCATTTGGTGTAAAATAGATATAAAAACATCAGAACCTGGGAACAATTAATTAAAGTATTCGTAAGAAATTCTTTACTTATTTTTGATTTGGTAACGGTATTGATATGTACACGCAGAGAAGAAACATGATTGCCACAATCATATTCGAAGAGCAAAATAATATGATAGCAGCTATTTTTGCGGCGACCATGTAACATTTTAACCTGCAACCATTTTGGCTCAGTGAACATGGTTCTAAGAAAAATACAATTGTCATCATCTAAAATGTTATTATATTGATAAAAAGAATTTTGTTTCCATTAAAAGACAATGGTCACGATCTAAAATGTTATGTTATTCGTCAAAAATGTTTTTCTTCTAGTTAAAAGAACATGGTCACAACCTAAAATGTTTTGATTTTTATGAAAAAAATTTTTTCGTCGTCGAAAAAAAGACGCCACTTGAGAAAAGAAAACACAAAATCAACTTTATTTATTTGTTTTTATTTATTTATAAACTAATTCATTGTTTATTTGTATTTATAATGTCGTGCAAGCAAACTTCACATATTTTTACACACTCTAGTTTGGTTCAATTTCAACAATAAGTAATCATTCCATATTTACTTCGTGCCCATCAAATGTACAAACGCAGACATCATATAACTGCAAATAAAAATAAATTATACCATCAAAATGCAGAACAAAAACCAGGTATATTTTTTTTCAATTACACTTTCCTTTTTTGTATTCACATAAAACCACGTGCCATTTCTTAATAAATAAATTAACACAAAACACAATAATTCCGTATTCTCCGTCCATTCCAAGAAACAATCAACACACGACTGACGCGCAAAATGAAAATCGTGTGTACCTGCTCAATGTTTTTATAAAATTCTTGTCGCTGCAAAAAAATTAAAAAATCAAATGGTCACGAAAACAATGTACATGGTCTTTATGGCCATGTAATGGTTGTAGACATGTCTATACGTAAACTATAAAAATATTTTTTTCTCTGCAAAAAAGTAAAAAAATTGAATGGTCAGATACATGATTTTCCTGACCATATAATGGTCTCAAATTCTATCATTTAAATAATAGAACATGTTTGCGGCATTTGAGAACCATTTAAATGCTTATTGCCAACATATATTTTTCTCCGCTCGAAAATTATTTTTACAAAGACAAAATACATGGTTTTCGCGACAATTACATACTCTAAATAAGCATTAAATGGATGCGGCAACCATGTCCAAACATGTTTTTTCTGTGCGTGTATATATTTTTAATTTCAGTATAAAAGTATTTTCTTCTCATTCCAATAAATTTCTGAAATTTTAGCATAAAGTCACGATATTTCAGTTGCATTCATGTGTTTGGTAAAAATATCTATTTTTTCTCATCCTATTATGAAATATATTTACCATAACATTCTACATATAAATTATTCTGCTTTGAATCTACTGTTTGTAAATAATAGTCAATCTGGCCCTCTCAGCACAATGTTCTCGATATTCACCACACAAAATAATAACGATTTTTTGAGGTGAATATTGTGAAGCATGTTGGTACATAAATCTGTGAACATAGTTACTTTTTTTATAAACTCTCCAATATTGAAGGACACCACCGGCTTTAAAGTACCGCTTAATTTTTGCATATCATAAAAGTGTTGTAAGCATTTGATAAGCACTAAGAGAACATAATAATGTGTAAGAGATCTCCAGTTTTATTTTAATGTCATATGTTATACGGTAACTGCATGTGAAATAAAATTTTTACTAAACTATTAAGATCAGTAAGTATGTGGTCATTGTTATTTTTTTTATCGCTTCATACACTCTCCTCCATAGGATTAGGATATAAATAGTTGTTCATTCCATTTGTAATACTTATATTCAGATCATTTTATTTGTTCATTTAATTTGGTTAGGTACTGTGGCAGTGACATTAACTACTAATTATTTTTTTTCTTTGTTTTTTTATCTTTTTCATTCCTTGCAGTTGAGGTATTGTGAACTTCAATACGGTATCATTAATTTGATTTGAATATCTTAAATTCTGAGAACATTTTGTTGTTTTTGATAGTTTATTACGAAGCGTTAACTTTTTCTACGTGATAATGATATTTTCAATTATATTCTACAAGTTTTTTTCCTTTTTTCCTAATATTAAGTTTAGTCTTAAGATAATTCTGTATGTAAATAAATTGACACTTATATGGGTATTTATCATGAAAAATGAGTTTGGATAGTAACCTTGGACCTATCATTAATGTCAATTCTGTTACTGACCTTCACTTGAGTTCAAACCACTTAAATACTATACATATTAATGCGCAGAGCATTGCGCCTGGAAACAATTCGAGTAAAATGGGTGAAATTCGGTTAATTTTTTCAAGTGGAGTTTTTTATGTTATAGGGGTATCGTAGTCTTGGCTGAAGATACACGCAAAAAAATAATTCTTTCCTCCCAAACGAAATTTTAGACAAATAAAGTTCGTTTATCATTTGCTGTTCGTTGAAAAGAAGTTTATTTGGAAGAAAAGTATATACTTTTTGTGATAAACGTATATTCTTTTCCAGGATGTAAAAACAATTTCATAAAGACTAACTCAAAAAATTTTTTTTCTGGCTAATTGCATTTTCCCCTCACATCTTTCTCACTTCCACGAAGTTTTTTAGTTCTTAGCACCTTTTTCTGTAATACAAACAATGTAGAAGAAATAAATTATATGATTTTATACATTTTTAAATTTTTTTTTTTTACCTTTCGCCTGGACGGAGAATCGAACCGCGGACCATCCAATTTGTAAGCCAACACACTATCCACTGAGCTATGTAGCCGTTATTGTCATCAATAGATAATTATCCATATAAGTTATATTTATATAGCATAGCTTGCGAGCCGATTAAACAAAGTTTATTTCACAGAAAAATACATTTAGTTGGGCACCATGGAGCAGTGGTTGCTACGTCTGACTTGCATGCCAAGGGTCGTGGGTTCGATCCTTGCTTCGACCAAAGTTTTTTTTGTTTTTTTTTTTTACATATATTCCAGATATGTTAGGAAGATTCCGAAAAAAATGTTCAACATTACTTGTAGTATATTAAATTTTGAACTGTAAAATGTGCCTTATTAAAAACCTAAAGTCAGAAAAGAACAGTGTTTGATATAAACGAAATGGACTGTGTTGTTGGTTCAAAAATAACTTTTTTTATTAAAAAAATTAACACTTTGTAACAAACGAATTTTTTTGGTGATAAAAGTGTATACTTTTCGAAGCAATTCAAAAAACTCTAACAAAATAGAAACGTTTTCGGTACACGTTTTCCAAACGTTTTTTTTTTCCTTTGCGTGTAGATATCTTGGATGCCGCGGTCAGCATAAATGGCTATCGTATCTTTAGGATCGATAGAACTGCAGGTATAGGAATCGGCTGAAGACGACTATAAGAAAATGCAGGGCAAAGTTTTGTAGACGGCTTAGCATCGTCGCCCAGAAATATGTGGAGAGAGTTGAGACATCTGGGCTATTTGGATGATTCCTTAGGGGCAGTTGAAGGGGATGTTGATTTATGTAATGATTTTTTTACTACTTAGAACACTCCCCATCTATTGCATTCGAAGATTATTTGGATTCGTCCTATTCTGGGTTCTCTTTGAGGACTGTAGACGTTGATGAGATCTGGTCTGCTATCTGCAGCATAAAATCGAATGCCGTCGGAAGTGATGGAGTTCCGTTAAAATTTATTAGGATGCTATTTCCGGGAATATCACATCATATCGCACATATATTCAACACGATTATCACCACTTCAACGTTTCTGAGTCATTGAACTTGTGCTAGGATTGATATCCGCGGGGGCCTTCCGACTTTCGGCCTATTAGCATACTCCCCGCATTCTCTAAAGTGTTGGAAGTAATTATAAATAACCAGCTCTCGGATTTCTTATCGGAGAATAGATTGATTTCGGAATTTCAATTCGGGTTCAGGAAAGGGCACAGTACCACTACACTTAGACTGCAGGAATTTTTACGGTTTTGGTAAGCCTCGATTTTAGCCGGGCGTTTGACTCTATTAGTCATGAACTTCTCTTCAACACAATGTTTTTCTATTCCTCTTTGTCGTCTATGCAAATCCTTTCTTTCAGGTAGAACTCAGTACGTTGAGTGTAATGGTTCCACCTCCCGCTTACGCGGTGTTCCGCAAGGTTCAATTCTAGGTCCTTTATTTTTCTCAATGTATATCAATGAGGTTTAATCAGGTTTAATCCTTTGGAAGAGCTCGGCCATATGCTGATGATTTGCAAATAGTTGGTAGTGGAGTGGAGTGCATCCAGTTTCAGGATCGGATGAATGATGAACTGGTGGCGGTGTCTGCATGGTGTAGGGATAATTTTATTGAGGTTAATGCTGCTAAATCCAGGTGCATTACTTTCGAATTGTACTAGTTTGAATTTCTTTGTTAACAATAGTGTTATTGACAATGTTGATTGCATTAAGGTTTCGGGATTTTATGTTACGTTGATAACCGTCTTAATTTCGACAGGCATATAAAGAAGGTCATTTCGAATATTACATTTCAACTGCGCAGAATTTATAGAGCAGGATCAAGTCTCCCTTTTGCTATACGAACGCGCATAGGACTTGGTCTTCTAATGCCACACATTATGTATGGCCTGGCAGTATTTTCAGGAACCAGTTCGAGTAGCCTACATCGCTTCAAGGTTTGTTTTAATCGAATTATTCGATATATGTACCATTTGAGGGTACATGACCACACACAAAGAAAATTTCATTAAAATTGAGCCAACGAAAATTTTTCATTGATACAACGAAACATTTTCGTTTAGACAATAAAAATGATCGTTAATAGTACGAAACGTTTCGTTGACTAACAGAAAATTCGTTATAAAAACGAAAATTTTAATTCTTTGGCTAAATTTTAAAGACGCATTTCATTAATATAAAGAAACTTCTTCTACCAGTGCATGTGACGAGCAGCTCTGTGGAACTTTTAGGGTGTACCTTTGAGAACTTTATTAAATTAAAGCTAATGATGTTGTTTTACAAGACAATGAAATATTGTAATCCATCTTATTTTATTGCGCTTTTTGAATTTGGAGACTCGAATAGAACTCGCTGTCTGGTGGTACCAAGGTACCAGACCTTAGTGATGCAGAGATCATTTCTCCCCATTTTGTCATGAATATAGGCAAATACTAATTTCGCGGCTTTGGAAAAAAGGAAAGAGAAACCATTTTATACACTGACATTAATGGTCGTCCAATTTAAAATGTTCTCTTATTATTTACCCATGTTGATGCCATTTATTTATTTACTGCATTTTAATATAATAATAGATGTCTAAGTATACTGTATATGAATTTGAATTTGTTATACCATAGTGTCTTTCTAAATTGTAGCTATGCATAATAATATTTGGCCTGTACCTGGCTTTTCGATTATCAAATAAAAATATATGAAATGAAATACAATATAATAGCATATTTCAAGTTAAAACATGTTCGTAATTTTTTTATTCAAAATTATGTTTTCTACAGGAGGTTTACGACTCTTGCAACATACCTATATATCGTCGTTAATGTATGTAGCAAATGTCACAGTTTGCGATAGGTCAACTCTAGTTGTCTAGGTGTGCCAAAATTTGTTTAAATCGGAGCGGATTTTTATATAGCTCCCTATATATCCTTCGCTCGATTTACACTTTTATGTCGACAGAAGCCAAAATTTTACTCCGACTTATAAGAAATTTCAAAGGGGTAGTTGAATTAACATTCAAACTATACAAACCAAATTTATGCAATTTAAGATTTAGATGTATATTTATTGGAGATATAGATCTTTCGCCCAATTTAGAAATTTTCATTGACTTTAATAAGTTTTTGCCTACGTTAATTAATGAATCAAAAAAGGCGGAAAAATTATTCACAAATGAAAGATAAAGATTTATTAAATTCATGTGTTTCTTAAAACTTATACATTTTTCCACAAATGCAGCCATCGTGAACTTCATATAGCGCAAAGCCATTTTTAAAATTTTTACCTCCAATTTTTTCCTTAAAACTACAAAGTTTCCTTTAAAAAGGAAAATAATTTATTAAGTCTAATAAATTTTCTAGAGTTTGTTATTTTTGTGATATCTGCTTGTATACGGCGTTTGTTATACAATTTATTTAAGCTTTACTAACATTAGTAAAATTTTTGAAATTTGTGACGTGGTGGGTTGAGGTACGTTCAGTCGTTCCCAAGGTCGATCTATGGACCAACAAACCTTAAATAAGAATACAAGTTGGTTTCCCAGATTAGGGTAAATGATTAAACAGCGTTTATTGGTGGTAAAAAATTATTATAATTTGTAATTGTGGTGAAGGAAAACGTAAAACAAAGGCGGTTGGGTGCTGATTCGGGTACTGGTTCTTGTTGTTGTGTTGAACGATTTCGAGTTAATCGTGAACTTTTCGCTGTGACGATTTAAAGATGCTCGTGAACTTTGTGATATTTGATAGCGACCGGGTGCACAGTTTGTGTCCTTACTTCTTTTTCTACACTTAAAAGTTACGCCATAAAACTTATGTTTCCGTCCATCTTAATCCTTACTTGTTTAGTTTTTAAGATTTCTTCATTCAATTGAACTTCCAAGGCACAGCTTCTGAAGTAATGTCAAGATAATCATGGAAGATAATCCATGATAATCCAAATTTGCACAATTTTCGCATCAAAAGTTTGGGATCCAAACTACTTTTTGTAAGCTCTATGTTTGCTGGCAGATTTTAAAATAGATTTGACCTCAAATGTAGACATATTATATTTTAGAACTATGACAATATTATTATTTTAAAACTTTTCCATTTACGAATTATATTCGTATAGACCTTATTTCATAACATCGTATGATATAATAGGGACTCCTAGAACACCAAACCTTTCATCGTCTTTGAAGTCTTCACAACCTTTAAATGTCAATTGTCATGATAGAATTATGTTCTCCCACACATGGAAAAACATAAAAATCAAATCACCAGTTTTTTTCCACTTCAACGCCCATTTATTGCCATGCCGGCACCATCACAACATTGGTGTTGAAAGTTCTAACACCAGGACTTTGTTGCTGCCAAATCCTATTTAGACTGGCTTAGAAAACAGTTAAAATGTAGGAATATTCCATTTCTTGAGTTCTTTGTTTTATTTCATTTTAAAAAATAAATCAAGTTTATGTGTGAAGAAAAAGAAATGTTTCATTTTAATACGAATTGTTGTTGTTCATAGTACTATGAAACTGTGGATATGTTTATGAGGGCGAGGGGTGAAAGAAAGATTGTAATGTTGGTAACATTTTGACTTGGGTTATTATTGTGCGGTTGCTCGTTTCTTTGTCTTCATCAGTTGAGTCAGAGATAAACCTAATCTAAAAGTGTTTCCACAATAATTCATTTCAATTTGGAAAGCCACATTCACATTCCCACGTAGATGCTCTGCTTCAAATTTTGTTATTCCGATGCCAAGGATGAACTCTCGTAAAAAAGAGGAAACGGAAAGACATACCAAAGCACTTGACATAAAAAGCCAACGAAACAAAAGAGAACACATACGAAACTGTATCATAAAAATGTCACTGCTCTTGTGTGAAGAATGGTTCTTGTATTCGCATGAATATATTCGTTGGAACAGTGTATGTATGTGTGGGAGAAACGTATATGTGTACGAATACTTGAATGACACAGCCAGTGGTGTAAATTGAGTTTTTTTGCCTTAGTAACTTTTCCAGTTGAGATAATTTAAAAAGCAGCTAAGTGTAGACACAATGTCATGCAAACCAAAACAGTGAATACATCTCTTCAAGTGTAGAACATTTAAATAAATTTGAAAGGAGGCTATATAAATATAGTCTCCGTTCTGATATGTAATAACCAAAATAATGCGAATTATTTTCTTAATACCCCCATTTACATGATGGGGGTATAATAAGTTTGTAATTCCGTTTGTAACACATCGAAATATCGATTTCCGACTATATAAAGTTTATATATTCTTGAAAAGGGAAAATTTCTAAGATGATATAACCATGTCCGTCTGTCTGTCTCGCTACAGCCTTCAATAATGGCGCTATCATCCTGAAATTTGGCACAGATTCGTTTTTTGTTTTCAGGCAGGTCAAGTTCAAAGATGGGCTAAATCGGTCAAAGTTTGATATAGTCCCCAAATAAACCTACCTCCCGATTTGGGGTCTTAGACTTATAAAAATCATGGTTTTTATCTAAATTGCCCTTTCCTATAAAGTATTTTCGTTTACAGCAAATTAATCCGAATTTTTGTCTTGTGTCAAAAGAAAACTTTGCTTGTCTAAAATTTCGTTCCTCAGAAAAGAAAGCTCTTCTTTCAGTGTATAGCAGGCGCACTGATTATGAAAATTGCTTTAAACTGTAAGTTAAATTTCCAGATTTTACTCCTCGTAATAAATAATGGCGGAAAAATCTACAGATTTAAGATTTCAAATCGATGCGTTATTTCATCATTTACACGATATGTTTATGAATTCTCTAAAACTCAATCAAAATTGGTTGTTTCAAATCCAGAATCTGATCTAGTCCTCCTACACTGAAAAAAATATTGTCGTGGGGTCAAAGATTTCATGTCTTTAAAATACGAATGCAAATTTTGCTTAGCATAGAAGACGCATTTCTCTAATATAAAGTTTTTTTCCTTGTCCAAAAGTCGATAAACTTTTCAATGAAGTCGTATTATCCTTATAATTAAGTCATTTCACTTAAAAATGGGTATCATAACATGAAAGAAAAAACGTTAGGGCTAACGTCAACTTGACTTTAATAATTCAGAAAAATTCTTTAAATTTAATGAAATTGTCTTTAAATTTGTTGTCTTTTTGCATCTTGACTCCAAAGCTAAAAATCGTTCAAATATAAGACATGTTTTTCAACACTTCATTTTAAAGACGCTTTTTACTTGAAACATAGCATAATTACTACTAGAAGTCGAGTCTTAATTTTGAAAATAAAGTTGTCGTTAACTAGTTTTTAAAGGAATTTGATAGCATATGAAGAAAAAAAAGCTGAAAAAGCGAAAAATTAAAATTTGCTTCCTAGAAGCAAATACACAAAACCCAAATTTAAAAGAGAATTTTGTCTTAAAAGTATCCTAACTTGTATTCTCCGCTTCTTTGGCTCGGAATCAATACCAAATTTTTTAAATTAAAGATAAAATCTTTGGAACCGGGCATGCTTTTTTTCAGTGTAGGTAAAATCTTTAAATTTATCTTCGGGAAGCGTACTGGTTGAACTGATTTGCTAGGGAGAATATTTGTCATCAAACCCCCTGAAATTCTATATATTATCAAGTAACCCGCTTCGACAAAGAGTTGTCAAAGTAAACTATTATATTTGATTCATGGTGGTGGGTATTTAACCTTTAACTGGGTACGTGGTGGTAAAATTTACCACCTCGAACACTCGTTTACATATATTTTAAAAAAGACGTGTGAAATAAAGTATATGTTAATCATTGAAAGAACATATAATATTTCGAAATATTGTTTTATTTTCGTTAAATACAATGTTTACTAATCAACAAATATAATAATGATACAAAAAAACCATTTTTTTACAGAAAAAATATTAATGTAAAAGAGGGGGTAAAATTTACCACACGTCGCAAATTACGCAAAAAAATTTCACCTCACCGGTTAAAGGTTAAGATTCGGCCCGGCTGAACTTACTGCTGTATATACTTGTTTTTTTTTTTTTTAATTTAATGGTTCAAATCCTATAATCATTTTGGATTTGTTCGAATTGGTGGCTACACTTGGTACGAATTATGTCCTTCAAAAGGCTGGCAAAGCTACTACAAGCTACACGAAAGTGGCTCTACGGTACTTTGGCCTATTCCAGTCGAAGCTTAGTCTTGGTATGATCGACACCGCGAGCCATAATCGGCAGTTATGGTACACACACAGAAGGAATATGATCACCTCAAACATGTATCAAGAGCAAAATCTTATTTTTGAACGGTGACCATGTAACATGTTTATCGGAAAAATTTTGTTTTCTCGCCAAACATAACATGTTTTCCGAGAACAGATACATAATTTCCGAGAAAATGACATGGTTCCGATAAAAATGTTACATGGTCACCATCCAAAAATAACATTTTGCTCTTGAAACATGTTTGAGGTGATCATATTCCTTCTCTGGGTGTAGACAACACCATTATCTTCGGCAGCGCTTCACTTATGGTGTGCAATCGGAGGTGTAAATGTATCTTTGGAAAGTAAACCCGATTATTTTGTTTCTTCTCAAACTGCTCAATTTCCAAGAAATCCAAATTTGGTAAATAGCCACTTTCATGCAAGTGAAGCAACTCATTGGCTGTTTCATGCATCGGTGAGCTATTACACTTTTGGAATTTCAATGGCTTTAGACCAATCCCTTTGGTTGTGGGCTTCACTACCAATATATGATGGAGGAGGGCGCGTGAGTGACTTATTACTCACGCACATTCTCGAAAAAATATTTGTACTCACGTATGAAATGTGGGTAGGAATTCACACACCTATTCACGAAATAGAAACTCATACTCACGAACGAACAACGTTTAGCCTACCGCTGCAGCACGATTCAAGACATTTAGCGTGATTCACAAAAATTTTCGGGACACGATAATTCTCGTATGGTTCATCAGCGAACCATCAAACAATGGACACTATTGAACTCTTAGGCATGATCAAAACCTCACCAAGAGCATGTTTTTAATCGTGAAAGTGGATATTGTTCGTGATTGTGATTTGTTGTGTGCCTATATTTTACCGTGATATTTTATTGTGAGCGCAATCTTTTTTCCGGAATGGGAATTTTTAAAGTGAGTGTGACTTTCGACGCCAACGTGCGTTTTGTCATGAGCATGATTTGGAAGAAATTTTACTCATGCACATTCATTAATATTTTAACTACACAGGAAGTTCATTTGAGTCATATTTTCAATGGGAAATTTAAAATTTTATTGTTTCAAATAGGTTAAAAACAGATTGAGAATTAATAAAATAGTGCAAATTATTTAAATTTTGCCGAAAAAACACGAAATCCTTTCTAGAAAAATTGCGAATTTTTGAAAATATTTGATGTCAAACGTTCCAGACAAACGTTATAATAAAAAAATTTTAAAAATATTTATTCGTCAAAATATCACAAAATTTCTTAATTCACATCCAAAACACTGCATTCGCATCACACCTTAAGAAGTGATGGAAATTCAGTGCAACGGCTATTGAAATGGTGGGCATCCGTCCTATGACAAGCCCATGTTAAATTCATCGCTTCTGCGTCAATTTTGCACCACTTCCGGATCCAAAAAGAACATTTTCACTACTTTTTTGGCGACGCTTTTTTTGCTGGGATGTTGGTCGGATGGTATTTCAAAGAGACCTGGGTTTGGAGGACATTTTCAAAAATTTCTTACTCAACCATTGTCATGCTGGGTTGTTTTGGAACAATGAACACACTTAAACTTTTGATACAAATCGCAAAGCAAATAAATGGACACACTACACAGTTAAGGTTCAACGCACACACTCACTTCCGAAAAACTCTAACTGACGAAACACCAACAGCATAACTTAAATAGCTGAATATGATACTGCCATGTATTTAAGTTTATATGCTGCAAACGTTCCGAAGTTATCTATGTGCATGTTGCCGATGCCTTTGGAATATTCTCAATTGTGTCAGTGATATGAAACATAAAGAATATTAAGATAGAATACGTTTACGTTAAGAGAACATGCACTTGTTATACATACCCAGCGGGAAATGGAAGCGACGTGGAATCGATGATGGAAGTGCTGTCCGGGTAGCTATAAGGCCTGGGCGCTGCATTACGTGTTCATTTCAAAATAACATTGGATTGGATTGGAGACCAAGGCCTTGCCTCTCGCTTCTATTCGTATGCCTTCTAGAGGTGGTGTCGTCGATGTCATGTTATCAGGCCTTCATACTAAGTACAAAAATCATGCCTTCCAAAGAAGGCCCTCAAACAGGCCTGGCCAGGAAGGCGTAAAAGAAAGCGTGTAAAAATAAATATTTTGAAGGCAAGGTTGTCTATGAACTGAACATTTGCCCTCATACATTTTACGTTAGAATTTAATTTGACTTACTTTTCCTATACAGTTTATCTTCTTTTTTTGATTTTAATATTTACCTCAAGTGTATTTTTATTTTTCTGCTCCGTCGGGATTTGAACCGGGGTCCTCGTTATTGGTAGTCCTACACTCATCCACTGGCCTACGACACATTTATGTGATGTGGGCGCCAAAAGGTGAACTTAAGCTACACGTGAGGTCATTCCGCGTTCCCTTCTGTTGGAAGTGAACGTATAATGGGTATCGGATCTTTTATATGTTACAGAGAATGACTTCTAGAAGGCCAAAGTTAGGAGTAACTAGACATAAGCAAATTAATAGCTTGGCAGCCAACAAATAATGAGTATGGGATCATTGGTGGGTTCGAACAGATTCTACTATAGGCAAAGTTATAGATTTTTGTTATTATTAATTTAATTATTAATTATTTAGAAAGATTTATGTTTATTTATTTAACCGCACTATAAAAATAAGTAAATACGACCGGAATGTCAGGCAGGCCGAGTCTTATGGACCATCCACCATGTATTACGAAGAAAGTTCTACTAAAGACAAGGTATCTTAAAACCTCTTAACATTGCCTTAATGTACATGGAGGTAGATTAAATACCTATATAAGCTAAATCAGTTCTTGATCGGTTAACATAAAAATTTACAATTTCGATTGGATCGTATGAAATATGCCCCTGCAGAAGCGCAGGAAACCAAATATGGAAATTGCTTAGGCAGATAGCCTCTACTTGCTAGTGCCCGAATAAATAAGTTTATTGTAATTTGTAATTATAATGAATTAAATAATAAATAAATAATGTAAATTGCTTTTTATGGAGGCTATATATATCTTTGGAACGATATGGGCCACTTTTGCATCGTTGTTAGAGGCCAGTTACTAACACCACGTACCACATTTCAACTGGATCGAATGAATTTTTCATCTCCAGAAAGCGCAGGAAATAAAATCGGGGGATCGGTTAGGACTAATTTTTGCCTGGTTGTTACAGGCCACGGATGTGATAAAATTGTCTACTCCAAGAGGATCGTGGGCTACACCTAAATATGGTCCGATATAGCTCATTTGCAATACCATCCGACCTACATAAATAGTAGCTACTTGTACAAAGTATCCTGTCGCACAGTGGGGTATTTGACCCCCAAACTGGTATTAATTCAAGGGAACAACCGATTTACATGAAATTTGGCAAAACGTTTGCTCTTGTTAATAGTAGTATCTCTGTCAATTTTCAAAGAGATCGTGTCAGGTATATATATAGCGCCTGTATATTTAATCGTCCGATTTGAGTTTATATCCCATATTACTCAGCCAATTTTTTGAAATTTTGAACAAACTTTTTTTTGAGTGGCAAACACTTTTACTATATTCAGTTCAAACGTGATCGGAGTTATATATACCTACCCATATGTACAGGATGGCTGATATGTAATGCAACAAGTGCTATTCTTTTTATTTTTTTTTATAATATATAACAACAACAAATAATATATGTTAGAAGACAAATAGAAAAATATCACGATCAAAACAAACGTATAAAGTAAAACCAATGGAAAATATGTGGGTAAATTGATCTACAACTAACTATATGTCCAACTTAATCCCAAAAATAAGTAAATTTTAAGACATCGTCAGAAATGCTGTTTCGAATACAAAACTTCACTTTTCTACTGCTTTTTTTGTTCCTATGGTGGAGGGTATAAAGATATATTTTATTTTAAATACACTGGAAGGCGGGGAGGGATACTCATTTCCAAATTTCTGCCAAATGGATGAGAATAGCGCATTACATGCTCTAGAACTAAAATCAAGAACTATATCTAAATATAAATCATCTTGCGAAATAACAGCAAATTCTAGTTTTGATGCAAATCGGATTAAAACCGTGTCCTATTAAAAATGTTGATATAAATGTTTGTTTGATGATTATATAAAAAAAACTGAATTTTCGTTCTTATAACAACAATGTAGGGCCTTCTTTTTCCAATTCCAAAAGAAGGCACAGAATAATGTTTGCGGGCATTTTTTAGAAAGGAAGTGCAAGGCATTTTAGCATGCATGATAGGAGAAGGCATATGGGAAGGTGTTAAGGATCCCAAAATCATGGGTTAAGAAGGCATGATTTTTGCGGTACTTCGCAATTTTCCCGCTGGGTAAGAGAAAGCACCATTACAGTCACACAAGCAAAAATTGGTCTAGTGAGAGGGGAGCAAAATACGTTCACTACAATAAAAGTCACCCAAAATTAAACCACACCGATTTCTGTGACATAGAGGGTGCTACTATGATACTGTGTTACTATGAAGATATAGTCTATGTGAGCCTGACAATAAATCGGGCTGCCACTTTAACCTAACCTAATCTATCATGAAGACAATTATATTATCAAATTATTGAAGTAAAACTTCCACCACATTTTTGGCGTAAAAATTCCTTTTTTGAACTGATTTTTTTACAAAAAATAAAAAGATATTAAGTATGTACGGCCAAAAGTTGGACCGATGTTGACAAATTTTTGTATGGTCCTTAGAGGGCATGTACTAACATCGCACACCAAATTTCAACGGGACCGTAGGCTCTGAGGTCAAATCTGGGTCTATATGGATCGATATATAGCTATGGACTAATATGGACCAATTTTTGCATAGTTGTTAGCGACATATGCTAACATGATAACGTGATATTAAATATTACGATATGACTAACGTGATATTAAAGATTACGCAACCTACATTTAAGGACAAGCAATTTACACAAATTTATTTATTTATTTATTTATTTACAAAATTAGACTTATAGTATAATATAAGAATAATATTACAATAGTAGCATTGGCTACAGAGGCCATCAGCTAATTACACAAATTTAAGGACAAATTTCTTTGATATAATGAAAGTTTAATTAAAGAAAGTTTCTAATATTTCATCGTCGTTTGTCTTTGAGCTATGAAAAACGTTCATTAAAGCATAGAAAAACCTTTTTGATTTAAAGACGGCGTTCTTAAATTAACAGAAATATTGACTCCTTAGATTTAAGATAAAAAACCCTTCAAGTATAGACAAAGACTTATTTTAAAGTTTCTGCATCTTTGGCTTAATGCTTTTTTCCGAAAATATTTTTTACTTTGAAGTGTCTGTTATAATTTGGATTTTTAATCTGGTATTTAAAGGCTATTTGTACGAGAATAGCTTATTAATATATCGCAAAAAGAGAATGAAAAATCCAATCCAATGAGATATCTATCCATATTTTAATTTTATTGATCCTAGATATAAACCTTTATAGGTCGCAAAAAATATCGTTATTTTAAAGAAGCCGCTTTGGCTTCAATACCAAAATCCTTAAGGCAAAGTCAAAATCTTTGAATCCAAGAAAACTTTTTCTTTGAGTGTACTAGCATTTGAAAATATTGACATTTTATTTACACACGACTAAGTATAATAAATGTTAACTTTATTTTCTTAATCATTCTCTACACTGAAAAAAATATTGTCGTGAGACCAAAGATTTCATGTCCTGCAAATACGAACACCAATTTTGCTTAGCGTAGAAGACGCAAGTTTTTGTTTCCTTATCCAAAAGTCGATTAACTTTTCAATGAAGTCGTTTTGTCGTTATATACCTATAAAAGGAATATGGTCAACCCAAACAAGTTTCAAGAACAAAATGCAATTTTTGGACGTTCACCATGTATATATTCACCGAAAAAATACTATTTTTTCGACAAAAATGTCCCATGCTCATTTAAATTCGGAAATTTAAACGACAACCTAAATTTGATTTTGATAACACATGAAGAACAAAGCAAAAAACAACATCTTTGGATCTGAGGAAGCTTGTTTTCAGTGTGGGTATACATATATATCTCCCTATTACTTAATATTCGCCCGTGTGGGTAAAACCGAGCCTGTGGAACAGGGTATTATAAGTTAATGCATATGTTTGCAACACCCAGAAGGAGACGAGATAGACACATGGTGTCTTTGGCAAAAATGTTCAGGGTGGGCTTTTGAGTCGATATAGCCATGTCCGTCTGTCCGTCTGTCCGTGAACACATTTTTGTAATCAAAGTCTACGTCGCAGTTTTAGTCCAATCGACTTCAAATTTGGCACAAGTATGTGTTTTGGCTCAGAATAGATACCTATTGATTTTGGAAGAAATCGGTTCAGATTTAGATATAGCTCCCATATATATCTTTCGCCCGATATGGACTAATACGATCCCAGAAGCCAGAGTTTTACCCCAATTTGGTTGAAATTTTGCACTAGGAGTACAATTAGTAGTGTAGTCAAGTGTGCCAAATTTTATTGAAATCGGTTCAGATTTAGATAAAGCTCCCATATATATCGTTCGTCCGATTTACACTCATATGACCACAGAGGCCAATTTTTTGTTCCGATTTAGTTGAAATTTTGCACAGGGAGTAGAATTAGCATTGTAGCTATGCTTGCCAAATTTGGTTGAAATCGGTTCAGATTTGGATATATTTCCCATATATAGCTTTCGCCCGATTTACACTCATATGACCACAGAGTCCAATTTTTAACTCCGATTTAGTTGAAATTTTGTAGAATTAGCTATAATGCTAATTCTACTAATATCAACATTTTCCATGTAAAATCGCCACTGCTTAGTCGAAAAGTTTTAAAAATGACTCTAATTTTCCTAAACTTCTAATACATATATATCGAGCGATAAATCATAAATAAACTTTTGCGAAGTTTCCTTAAAATTGCTTCAGATTTGAATGTTCCCATATTATGTTTTGCTAACATTGTGTTCCACCCTAGTGCATTAGCTGACTTAAATTTTGAGTCTATAGATTTTGTAGAAGTCTGTCAAATTCTGTCCAGATCGAGTGATATTTAAATGTATGTATTTGGGACAAACCTTTATATGTATATAGCACCCAACACATTTGATGGACGTGATATGGTATCGAAAATTTAGATCTACAAAGTGGTGCAGGGTATAATATAGTCGGCCCGTCCGACTTTAGACTTTCCTTACTTGTTTAATATTTATTTAATAGAATAGAATATGAACTCAAAATAAAAAAGTAATGAAAGTCTAAAGTTGGGCGGGGCCGACTATATTATAACATGCACCATTTTGTAGATCCATATTTTTGATACCATATCAAATCCGTCAAATGTGTTGGGTGCTATGTATAAAGGTTTTTGTCCCAAATCATATAAATCTGACTCGATCTGAACATAATTTGTTAGATTTCTACCAAATCTACACTGTTAGAAGAATATGTTTTTCATGTATTCCGATATAAACAAAATGTGTTGCGGGCACAATTTTTCAACACAATATATTTGTGCATGTATACATATATAAACTTACAAATTTCGAGTAAACATATATAATGTTTATGTTGTGATATTTTATTAAGAGAGCGACAGAAAGAGAGAGAGAGAGAGTATAGAGAAAGAAATAGAGAAATAGAGAGAGAAAGAAAAGAGACTAATTTCTGTGAAACCGCTTGTATGTAGTTTCGGAAAACTGTTTCATGATAAGGCCAAAAACATTTGAAAAAAAACAGCTTGTGTTTTCGTCTTGAGAGCAGCATTTTATGTATGTGTGTACGTCAGTGTGGCCAGGTAATTTTTGATTCTTCCCCCCAAATCTTAAGAAAAAAACCCTAAATTGGTCTAGACCTTTTTCAAAAACCCCCAAAAATTTTAAGTATGTAAAAAGTACAAAAAGAGACCCAAAATTTCGTTAAAAAATCCTGTAGTGATACACTATAAAAATTAAATTTAACACAAATATATAAACTGAAAGAAGATTTCTTCTGAGGAACAAAATTTTAGACAAAATATTTTTTTATGCAAAAAATTTTCCTTTGAAGTAAATAAAAATCATTAGATAAATTCATTACACCACTTGTCACAAATTCGGGTTCGATTCCTCATTCAACAGAACACCAAAAAGTAACACCTCAGTAATGCTGGTGACATTTCTGAGGGTTTCAACGCTTCTCTAAGTGGTTGCACTGCAATGTGGAACGCCGTTCGTACTCGGCTATAAAAAGGAGGTCCCTAGGTGAGTCCAAGGAGGTCCCTAAGTGAGTCTAAGTGAGCCTGATACATCGGGCCGCCACCTAACCTAACTTTGTTTTTAATTGTATCAAATATTAAAAATGCCCCTTCAACAGATGCGTTTAAAACAGAATGTCATTGCATACTTGCTTGTAATTAAGAATATGGGTTGACTTCCCTTATTTTTTCTCAAAATTCATGCCAGAATTGTTCCAAGTTTTGTTGAGAATTGCTCCAATTTATAAGATTGAAGATATTTTCTTTTACCTCCAAAAATCCCCCCAAATAAATGTTACCCCTAAAAATCCCCGTAAACGTGTAAAAAACCCCTAAATTTGGGGGAAAACCCCCAACCTGGCAACACTGGTGTACGTACATGTGTTTTGTTTATCATTTTGGCATTATGGGCACAATATTTTTCTTGGTTCGTTAAAAGAAATCGGAACGTACGAGGAGTAAGTCAAAATATGCAGGCAAAGGAAATTAAAAAACGATGGAAAATATACAAAAATTACAAAGAGATCTTCATAAAAATAACAAAAGGGCACTATACTCTTTTTAAAGTTGGGACAGTAAAATGAAAAAAGGAGGAAATAGAGAAAAATTAAACAGTAAAATGTATAAAAATAAAGATTAGTTATTCTTTATTAATAAGTAGTCCAAGAGGAGTTGACGGACACCTTCAAATATTTAAGCGGGAATTAAGTTCGAGTTTTGCAGATAAAACAATTGAAAAAGTTTATTTTCTTTAAAATGAATTATAAAAGAAAAGTAAAAGGCAGAATGGGTAATTTGAGAGCAATAATGCCAACTTAATAACTTAAAGGTACAAATGAAACTAAGTACGAAACACGGTCAGTTTTTGGATTTCAGGGATGACTTCCTTAAGTTTTTCCTCCCAACCACATACTTTGAGCAACTGGAGGATGAGGCGCGAAAAAGCAAACAAAAACCAAGGGAATCATTCAAAAATTATGCGCTGGCTATGCAAGACCTCATGCGGCATTGCCAATATACCGAAGAACAAAAAGTGGAGAGGATCTTCCGTAACGCACTACCCGAGTATCGATGGTACATCCAACGTAGAGACTTTCTGAGCCTTCAAGAACTATTGGAATTGGCTCTGTAAAGCTTGCCCTCAATGGTGGTCAACCCGCAGGAACAACACTGGCGCCTAGAGCCGGAGAACTCATCAGACGGACACCGAATCCCCAACCCCAGGGCAGCCTGTCGCCGCTGTGGGCAAAAAAGACACTACGCCACCGGCTGCCTACGTGAACCTCTTCTCTTTTGCTGGGAATGTGGAAAACGAGGCGTTAGGACGATCTCATTCTGCATGCCGAACAAGGGAAACGACAACCGGACACGCCACGTACGAGGGGAGGCGAGTCCACAAGGCAACCAAGCAACCCTCCACTAAGAACAATGCTCCGGGTGGAGCCTAAGAATCAAGGGCCAGTCCGTGTACGCAACTGTCGACACCGGAGCAACGGGCTCCTTTATGAGTAGAAGGTTTGTAGGCGTCATCGACGCCACCCAAGCTTTGATCCCATACGTAACTGAGGTGACATTAACCGACGGTTCGCAATGCAGCATACAGGAGGCCGTAGAGGTTTCGGTGGAAATCGGTAACTAATGTATCGCTACAAGATTTCTAGTCCTACCTGAAGCCACCGAAGGTGTCAAATTCGACGACAAGGAATCCACGAGTAACATGGCGCGGTTACAGCGTCACCTCATTATCACTAACGACCCAATCCGAGGTGGTCAGGAGCAATAGAGAACCACTAGCGCAGCCGCCGCGGAATCGGAAGTGACCCATAGCCCGGTAAGTGTCATTTCCTCAACCGAACAAGGACGAGCGCAGAGATTCCTGGACGATGAGCTACGAAAGTTTCGCGCGCTTCAGGGGGTATCGACGGTGGCAGCGCATAGAATTGTCATGAAGGACGACCGACCGTTTAAACTAAGGTATGCCGCACGGAATCCCGCTATGCAAGCCATTATCGACGAGAAAACTGCGGAGCTATTGGACAAAGGAAACATCGAGCCATCTACTAGTCCCTATAGCTCACCGATCACTCTCGCACAAAAGAAAAACGGGACCTGGAGATTGTGCATGGATTTCCGTCACCTAAACAGTAAGTCCGAACCTGATGCGTACCCACTCCCAAGAATATCTTCTATTCTAGATCGGCTGAGAGAAGCCAAATACGTTGGCAGCCTCGACCTAAAGGATGGGTATTGTCAGATACCTATGGAGGAGAATAGTAAGAAATACACAGCCTTCACCGTCGCCGGTCGAGGATTGTACAGTGGATAGTAATGCCCTTAGGGCTTCATTCCGCGCCAGCCACTTTTCAGCGAGCCCTGGATAGTGTCATCGGGCCCTATGCTTTCGCCTACCTGGACGACATAATCGTCATCGGGAAGACGCTGGACGAACACCTCAGTAAGCTACAGGAGGTATTTGGGCGGCCACGTAGAGCCAACTTGAAAATAAACCCGGAGAAGTGTGAGTTCTTCCGTCATGAGACCAGATATTTAGGCCACGTTATCAGTGAAGAAGGTATTCACACTGACCCGGACAAGATCGTTGTCATAGCCGAGATGCGGCCGCCTCAGAACTTAAGAGAGCTACGTCGGTTTCTTGGAGTTGTGTCCTGGTACCGTAGATTCGTAACAGATTTTGCCACCCTGGCGCACCCGCTCACATTGTTGCTGAAGAAGGGAAAACACTGGAGATGGACGGAGGAACAACAGACTACTTTTGAGTTGCTAAATGCTAGATTGACGCAAGCACCAGTTTTAGCCTACCCGGATTTCGACAAAATGTTCATGTTGTGGGCGTTGGAATTACAGCAGTACAAATTCTCCGTGAAATACCGGAGAGGAGGCTTCAATGTTGTGGCCGATGCACTTTCACGCCAACCACGGGAGTCCCTACAGCGTGCGGTTGAGGGCTCCACGTCCATGGGTAAAGGAGTTGATGGGAAAGGTCAAGGACAACCCGGGGAAGTTCCCCGATTATTCTATAATCGGGGCACAACTGTATCGTCACTTCCAAACCAGTTTCACGGACGAAGTGTCACACCATGTAAGATATGCGTGTCCACCTTCTTGCGAACACGGGTTTTGCAAGAAAATCATGACCATCCATCAGCCGGCCATCTGGGAATCCGCAAAACGATCAACCGAGTCAGCAGTCGCTATTATTGGCCGGGTTTTGGTCGTGATGTGACCAACTATGTAAGGAAATGTGAGTCGTGTCAGTGCTATAAGGCCAGTCAAACCGCGCCAGCCGGAGAAATGCTTGTTACCATCCCCGTGGAGCCATGGACAACGGTCTGCGCCGACTTTGTGGGGCCCTTGCCACGAACGAGACACGGCAATACGATGATGTTGGTATTCATGATGGTTTTACTAAGTGGGTGGAGCTGGTGCCCTGTCGTAAGGCAACGGCTGAGGGTGTCGTCAGGTCTTTCCTTGATAGAATCCTTAGCCCGTTCGGGGTTCCAAAGATACTAGTCACCGACAACGGTAGCCAGTTCACTAGCAAAAGAGTTGGGACGGGTCGCGCAAGATCAACGTAGGTACTATAACTTCAGTCGAAGGCCGTGGAAACCGGTTAAAGCCTCTGTTAAGATGCAGTGTATTTTATTTTATAATATTGAATTTTATTTTAAAAATTTTAAATATTTATTTTATTTAAAAGTTCCAATTTTTGACAGTGTATTAATCGATTATCAAAACCAAACATTTGCATTGCTTGTAATTATTTTACGCATAGCTATGCTCTCTTGAATTTATTTAGCTACAAGAAATAACTGTTTTGAAAGCTCAGCTCACTTTGTATAAAAGGCATGCGCACATTGGCGAATTAAAACCTTTCGCAAGAGCAAGACCCGACCACTCAGTCTTCTCGACTAATTTGTAATTCTGTTCTATTTTCTTGCTCATGAAACAACGACAATCCTTGCACGATGAACCAGAGACCACTTAAGCCAACCCCAGCCGATCCGTACAAAGGCATACTACAAAGAACAATATCAAAATCAAGAACTAAGGCGCAAAAACAATCTTTCCCCGATAAAAAGCTACACAATTCGACTGCAACGAATTGTCGAGAAGGAGGATACCAGGACCAAGTGCACGACACGCCCAGTTGCCCTGGTGAAACCTCGATTAGAGACGATTTGCATCTCATCCGACAGTGACGAAGCCTTTGTCCCGCCCCAGACCAGGAATTGGCGTCGCACCCGTCGTTTGATGCCAACGCCAGAACGGTCACCACCATCACCACGGCCATAAGCCCGCCACCGCTTGCCAGCACCCCCAGGTTTTTTGAAGGACTCACAACCGGTACTCAAGACGACGCGTCACGACCATTCTTAACGGCCCTTTTGTTGGCGCCACGTACGGTGAATCTTCAGGCCTATAGAATCGATGACGAGAGACCTACAACGTCTCGGTAAGCGACGCAGGCCCCATTGCCCGAGAGGCCGCTGATCCTATCTAACGAGATTGTAAGTGCACCGCTCGTTACCCTCGCCCCAGCTGGTTTCGACACGACAGACATGGAGACCGATGGAAGTGGGCCATATCCCGACGCCTTGGATGAACTCGGAGACACCCGTTCGAGACCACCACCGCCATCGATTCCGACGATACATACATCCGGCGTGACGATGACGGATCAGACGCCCAGCTGTACTGCAAGCCTTAGAACCATATATAAAACTGGACGCTACATCGGCCGCACCAGCAGTACAAAAGGGCGGTTCTTGTCCACGGGAAGAAGTATAGAGTTCTCATCAAGCGGCAAGCAAAGCTGATAATCCAACAACTGTCTCACCGCCGATGAGGGGGAATAATGTAACGACGAAAGTCACCGGCGTTTTCAACATATTAGCTAAGCTCTTGAATTTGGTTTGTTTTGTTGTATAAATTGTTTTTATTTTCTCCCTCTTTCTTCTCATTTTAAATTGTTATTTGTATTATTTTCTATTATGAATTGTTATTTTTCTTATGAATTAAATATCTATTACTTTTAAGTTACAACCAGAATTCCCATTGCATTGATTTCTAACTATTTTACTATGAGTATACATAAAAATAAACATGAAAGGTGCAACATATACATACATCTTTGCCTGGGCATACGTGCAATAGGTATGTAACGGCATTAAAGTGACGTCGACTGCAGCCTCACCACCTATAAAAGGAAGCTACAGAGGTAAATGCGGGACAGTCGAAGATCGCACGTGGACGAGTCAACAGGTGGTGAGTATAGTAAGAAATAATATTCAACGTGGAAAACTTAGTAGTGAAGTTGTTGTTGAGTGAAAGTAAAATCCTGATTCGCCTAGTTCTCGTGACCTCTATTCAAGGTCATTAGTTTATGTTGTACCACGTGTTTTCTCCACAACACCGACGAATAGGCCGCAGCACGTTTGACTTGTGTACTTATACAGGTCGCAGTCACTCTCGATCTTATTGACTTTGCCCCAGATTTGTCCTTTATTCAAAGTCATCAGTTTATGTTGTACCACGTGTTTTCTCCACATCACCGACGAATAGGCCGCAGCACATTTGACATGTTGTCTTATCCAGGTCGCAGTCACTCTCGATCTTCACGATCTTATTGACTTTGTCCTAGCTTGTCCTCTATTCAAAGTCATCAGGTTATGTTGTACCACGTGTTTTCTCCACATCACCGACGAATAGGCCGCAGCATATTTGGCGTGTGTACTTACCCAGGTAGAAGTCACTTTCGATCTTCACGATTCATTGACTTTGTCTAAGCTTGACCTCTATTCAAGGTCACCGTTTTAGGTTGTACCACGTGTTCACTCCGCACCCACGGTACATTTGACTTGTGTACTTACCCGGGTCGCAGTCACTCCAGATCTACACGATCTCAACGTCTCTGACCTTCATTTTGCTTGTGTACTTACCCAGGTCGCAGTCACTTTCGATCTTCACGATCTCATTGACTTTGTCCTAGCTTGACCTCTATTCAAGGTCACCGTTTTAGTTTGTACCACGTGTTCACTCCGTACCGTAGACGAATAGCCCGCAGTACATTTGACTTGTGTACTTTCCCAGGTCGCAGTCACCCCAGATCTACACGATCCCATTGTCGCTGACCTTCATTTGACTTGTGTACTTAGCCAGGTCGCATTCACCCCAGATCTACACGATCCCATTATCTCTGGCATTCATTTGACTTGTGTACTTACTCAGGTCACAGTTCGATCTACACGATCTCATTGACTTTGTCCTAGCTTGACCTCTATTCAAGGTCACCGTTTTAGGTTGTACCACGTGTTCATCCCGCACCCACGGTACATTTGACTTGTGTACTTACCCGGGTCGCAGTCACTCCAGATCTACACGATCTCATCGTCTCTGACCTTCATTTAGCTTGTGTACTTAACCAGGTCGCAGTCACCCCAGATCTACACGATCCCATTGTCGCTGACCTTCATTTGACTTGTATACTTACCCAGGTCGCAGTCACCCCAGATCTACATGATCCCATTAACTCTGTACTTACCAAGGTCACCATTCCTAGTATCGTCACGCTCATCCACTTCGCCGTCCCTGGTTTCTGGTTCGCTCTAGGGCACTGTTCACTCATTATTCCGCGTCCCTTAGTACTGTTCCAGCTCCCCTCGCTCCACATCAGGTTTCACAGGACCACCTTTGACTCACCACTGTCTCGTCTAACTCGTCTCACCTGGTTTAAGTGGTGTACTTAACCAGGTCGCCATTTACTCTCCCAGTCTTTCAGAACGTACTTAGCCATGTCGCCAGTATATCACACTCATTCGCCAACGCATGATTATGCCTGGACTTCGAGAGCGTACTTAGTCAGGTCGCCATTTCACCACAGAAATTAGCCAGTGCAAGATCCCAGCGCAGACCCCTTACCAAGATACGGTGTGCTTAACCAGGCCACCATATTAAGCCTCGTCGAAGCAGGCTTGATATGGTGTGTTCCACCCCAGGACATTAGCCGACTTAAATTTAAAGTATATAAATATTGTCCAACTCTGTCCAGATCTGGTCAGATTTAAATATGTGTATATGGGAACATAAACCTTTATAAAGGGTGATTTGTTAAGAGCTTGATAACTTTTTTTTAAAAAAAAACGCATAAAGTTTGCAAAATCTCATCGGTTCTTTATTTGAAACGTTAGATTGGTCCATGACATTTACTTTTTGAAGATAATTTCATTTAAATGTTGACCGCGGCTGCGTCTTAGGTGGTCCATTCGGAAAGTCCAATTTTGGGCAACTTTTTCGAGCATTTCGGCCGGAATAGCCCGAATTTCTTCGGAAATGTTGTCTTCCAAAGCTGGAATAGTTGCTGGCTTATTTCTGTAGACTTTAGACTTGACGTAGCCCCACAAAAAATAGTCTAAAGGCGTCAAATCGCATGATCTTGGTGGCCAACTTACCGGTCCATTTCTTGAGATGAATTGTTCTCCGAAGTTTTCCCTCAAAATGGCCATAGAATCGCGAGCTGTGTGGCATGTAGCGTCATCTTGTTGAAACCACATGTCAACCAAGTTCAGTTCTTCCATTTTTGGCAACAAAAAGTTTGTTAGCATCGAACGATAGCGATCGCCATTCACCGTAACGTTGCGTCCAACAGCATCTTTGAAAAAATACGGTCCAATGATTCCACCAGCTTACAAACCACACCAAACAGTGCATTTTTCGGGATGCATGGGCAGTTCTTGAACGGCTTCTGGTTGCTCTTCACTCCAAATGCGGCAATTTTGCTTATTTACGTAGCCATTCAACCAGAAATGAGCCTCATCGCTGAACAAAATTTGTCGATAAAAAAGCGGATTTTCTGCCAACTTTTCTAGGGCCCATTCACTGAAAATTCGACGTTGTGGCAGATCGTTCGGCTATTCATGATGAAATGTCAAAGCATACTGAGCATCTTTCTCTTTGACACCATGTCTGAAATCCCACGTGATCTGTCAAATACTAATGCATGAAAATCCTAACCTCAAAAGAATCACCCTTTATATAGCACCCAACACATTGGTCGGATTTGATATGATATCGAAAAGGTAGATCTACAAAGTGGTGCAGGGTATAATATAGTTGGCCCCGCCCGACTTTAGACTTTCCTTATTTCTTTCTTCTACGATAGGGTGTAACTTCGTAAGTTTTAGTTATGTCGGATGAAATTCTGAGTCGATCTTAGCATGTCCGTCCGTCCGTCCGTCTGTTGAAATCACGCTAACTTCCGAACAAAACAAGCTATCGACTTGAAACTTGGCATAAGTAGTTGTCATTGATGCAGATCGGATGGTATTGAAAATGAGCTATATTGGATCATTTTTACGTATATACCCACATAAACCGATCCCCAGATTTAACTCGCGGATCGTCTTAGAGACGATAGTATATGATATCTAATAACCACGCAAAAATTGGTCCATATCGGTCCATAATTATATATTATATAAACCGACCTCAGTTGTGACCTCCGGTGTTTAATGGAGGAGCAAAATTCATTCGATTCGGTTGAAATTTGGTACGTGGTGTTAGTATATGGTATTTAACAACCAATTATATATAGCCCCCATATAAACCGTTCCCCAGATTTGACCTCCAGAGCCTTTTGGAGGAGCAAAATTCGTACGATCCCGTTGCAATTTGGAACGTGGTATTAGTATATGGCCGCTAAAACCCATGCCAAAGTTGGTCGATATCGGTCTATAGTTATATATAGCCGATCCCCAATCACACAAAAATTGGTCCATATCGGTCATAATCATGGTTACCACTCGAGCCAAAAGTAATCTACCAAAATTTTATTTCTATAGAAAATGTTGTCAAAATTCTAATTCTATAGAAAATTTTGTAAAAATGTTATTTCTATAGAAAATGTTGTCAAAATTTTAATTCTATAGAATATTTTGTCGAAATTGTATTTCTATAGAAAATTTTGTAATATTTTTATTTCTATAGAAAATTTTGTCAAAATTTTATTTCTATTGAAAAGTTTGTCAAAATTTTATTTCTATAGACATTTTTTTTAATTTTATTTCTATAGGAAATTTTATCAAAATTTTATTTCTATAGAAAATTTAGTCAAAAATTTGTTTCTATAGAAAATTTTGGCAATATTTTATTTCTATGGGAGCCACCGTGGTGCAATGGTTAGCATGCCCGCCATGCATACACAGGGTCGTGGGTTCGATTCCTGCTACGACCGAACACCAAAAAGTTTTTCAGCGGTGGATTATGCCACCTCAGTAATGCTGGTGACATTTCTGAGGGTTTCAAAGCTTCTCTAAGTGGTTTCACTGGAATGTGGAACGCCGTACGGACTCGGCTATAAAAAGGAGGTCCCTTGTCATTGACCACTGTGGTTTCACAATGGACTGAATAGTCTAAGTGAGCCTGATACATCGGGCTGCCACATAACGTTACCTAACCTAACCTTTATTTCTATACAAAATTTTGTCAAAATTATTTCTATAGAAAATTTTGTCGAAATTTTATTTCTATAGAAAATTTTGTCAAATTTTATTTCTATTGAAAAGTTTGTCAAAATTTTACTTCGATAGAAATTTTTTTTAAAATTTTATTTCTATAGGAAATTTTATCAACATTTTATTTCTATAGAAAATTTTGTCAAAATTTAATTTTTATAAAAATTTTTGTCAATATTTTATTTCTATAGAAAATTTTGTCAACATTTTATTTCTATAGAAAATTTTGTCAAAATTTTATTTCTATAGAAAATGTTGTCAAAGTTTTATTTCTATAGAAAATGTTGTCAAACTGAATTATACACGTATTTAATAGGAGTTTTTTAAATTCAATATATACCACGTATGCACTATCTTACAATATAAAAGACGGTGTTAGGAAGTTTTAAGATACCTTGCCATTGGCAAGTTTTACCGCAACCCAATAATTCGATTGTGGATGACAGTCTTTAGTAGAAGTTTCTACGCAATCCATTGTGGAGGATACGTAAGCTTCGGCTTGGCCGAACTTACGGCCCTATATACTCCTACTTGTTTCTGTATAATTTGTTTTACAAATATGAACATTTCCTATAAAACTAAAACAAGAAATATTTATATTTTAGCTAAAAATTTCTAAAATAAACCTTGATTTTATTTTTTTAGGTGTTACGGAAACTTTTGCCGTCATATCCGTTCAAATAATTTTGAATGAAAAGGCAATATTTAGTCGACCACATACGTCTATAAAGGGACTATATTTATATCTGAACAAAATTTCCACAGAGTATACACCCTCAAAAAAAATCGCCTCTCTAACATATGTTCCAAACATATTTTGCAGGAAGCACATATATTATTGGATACTGCCGAAACATTAATATGTTTGTTTTATGTGAACATATTATATGTTTGGAAGCATTTTGAGCCCAAAATTATCATATGCTTGGAAGAATTTTTCCCAAAGACGATTGTGCTCATTGCCTAACATACTCGTAATTTTTACTTCCACGAAATATTTTAGTTTTTGGCACCTTTTTCTGTAATACAAATAATGTTGAAGAAATTATTCACTTTTATACCTTTTTTAAATTTTACCTTTCGCCTGCACGGAGAATCGAAACGAGGACCATTTTTTATATTTCAAGGTGTTCGTCAACTCCTCGTGGACTACTTATTAATAAAAAGGAACTAAACTTTGTTTTTATACATTTTACTGTGTAATTTTTCCCTATTTCCTCCTTATTTCATTTTACTGTCCCAACTCTAAAAAGAGTATAGTGTCCTTTCGTTATTTTTATGAAGACCCCTGATTTCTTTTAACGAACCAAGAAAAAAATTGTGCCCATAATGCCAAAATGATAAACAAAACACATGTCCACACATACAAAAAATGCTGCTCTCAAGGCGAAAACATATGCTGTTTGTTTTTCAAATGCCTATTCTCTTGGTTCCGAATGTCTATTCTCTTTATTCAAATTAAATAATATTTAGACTTAAGCATATAAAATTTTTGACCTTATCATAAAACAGTTTTCCGAAACAACATACAAGCGGTTTCACAGAAATTGTTCTCTTTTTATTCTTTCGCTGTGTTATGTTGATATCCATCGTCAACTCTCCCGGTTTCCATCTCTATTTCTTTCTCTATACTCTCTCTGTCGCTTTGAATAAAATATCACAACATATGTATGTTTAGTCGAAATTTGTAAATTTATATATGTTTGCATTCACACATATGATTTTTATGCAACATTCATGCTCCAAACATAATATATTCTAACATATTAATATAGATGTCCCAAACATTTAGTGTTACTTTAGGAACATTACATGTTTTCACTTAAATATATTGTGTTTTAAAATTGTGCCCGAAACACATTTTGTTTATATCGGAACATATGAAAAACATATTTTTCTAACAGTGTATTTTCATGTAAATTATGGTTATTATATTCTTTTCACATAGTGGTGAAAACTGCAAAAATATTTTCGTGTAGCACTGTTCTCAACTATAAAGATATAATGGTATATTTTTAAAAAGCAATTATCTATCCACCCATGTTCAACACATGTACTATCTTAATATAAATTTTATATACTGGGAAATTTAATTAAAAATTTTTATATTCAAATGCCTTCGGCTTACAAACAGTTTTCTGTTTAATTGATTTCCATCATTGATGAGTACTCACTTATCTAGTAAAATGATAGGCAATGTACTTTCTCCAAGGCGTATTGTTGCTATATTGATATGGATTAAATTTGGAACAGGAGGAAATATATTTTTAGTAAATACCATAAAAAAAACATTTTTAAATATTGTTTATATTTGAAGATTTTAGTTTGAAGAAGTAAAATGTCATGTATGTTTACTTACTATAATGACAAAAAGACTAAATTGAAAATTGTATCGCCTTTGAACAAAGGAAAAAGGCTTTATTTCAGCAAAATTCCTTTTCTATGCTAAGCAAAATTCGTATTTTAATGTATGTATCGCCTTTGAACAAAGGGAAAAGGCTTTATATCGAAAAAATGCGTATTCTATGCTAAACAAAATTCGTATTCGTATTTTAAGGATATGACATTTTTTGACTTCACGGCAGTAGTTATTCAGTGTATAAAAACGTTAATTAAATAACTATTTAGGCCACTTAAGTCTTGATCGGAGTCTATTAATAATTATCAACGGTCAGGCAGACAGACAGACACGGTTATATCGACTCAGGGAACCACCCTGAGCATTATTGCCAAAGACACCATATGTCTACCTCGTCTCCTTCTGGGTGTTACAAACATATGCACTAACTTATAATACCCTGTTCCACAGTGTGGCGCAGGGTATAAAAAACGAAAAAAGTACCATCAGGTCAAATCTTATGTACCCTCCACCACTGATTGCGTACAAACTTCTATTACAGGCTGTAATCTACAATTGAATTACTTGGAATTAAAACTTCTTCAAATTTCAACCGTTCCAATGAATTGCTTCGAAAAGTATACACTTTTATCACCAATAAAATTCGTTTGTTACAAATTTTATTTTTTCAATAAAAAAGGTTATTTTTGAACCCCAACAGTCCATTATATGTAATATATATATATATATATATATATATAATATATATATATATATATATATATATATATATATATATATATATATATATATATATATATATATATATATATATATATATATATATATATATATATATATATATATATATATATATATATATATATATATATATATATATATATATATATATATATATATATATATATATATATATATATATATATAATATATATATATATATATATATATATATATATATATATATATATATATATATATATATATATATATATATATATATATATATATATATATATATATATATATATATATATATATATATATATATATATATATATATATATATATGTAAAAGGCTAGGAAACTTTTTTGGAAACATAGTCGAGTGCCTTTATTTTTCGAGTGTACAGTCTAGTATACAGTAAAAATCGAAAATCCCTTATAAAGAAGTATTTTCAAAGCAAATTCTTGAATTCAATCAATGGCATGGGGTATTTAAAAGTCGACCAGATTGAACATTTGCCGTACATACTTGTTTTTTGAGTAAAACTCCAAATGGATTTCCATAATTCCATACCAAATACTTTAAAATATAACTTCCTTGAAAATGCAAATCATTTACCATTCATGAGTGTACAAAACTATTGAATTCAACATAATTTAATTTTTTCACTGTTTTTGGATAATAATATTCAACAGCTTTTATCCGCCCATCGGTTCGTTGTATTCTATGGTGTTAAGTCCTTTCAATTTTGCATTTCTGAACCAGATGCTTTAAAGTATAACCTTTTAAACCGCTTCTGAATAATTTGCTGGTGAAAATATTCGAATTACCTTGTGAACAAATGTTGCAGAAAGTTAAAGCAAATAATGGTAAAGCAAACAGAGAAATGTAACAACAACAAAAAAACTGATAAAAATGATTTCAATGAATTCAATATTGATTTTATGAAACGCATACAAAAAAACACGCTAACCATCACCACCACCGCCAGCACCATATCAAGGAATTCCGCAACTCGAATATCCGTCATGGAACGGGTTGTGTTTGCTCAATGAATAAATGTTTAATTAAATACACGAAGAACAAATTTATCAATGAATGGTGGTCATTCACACAAATTGGAACAAGTGGCCATGGCATGTTTACAAAAGCATGGCATACTTCCATTATGACCACAAGAGTATGGGTGAGATAGAGAACACGATAAATGTTCACGATTAATATTTTTAGACACAATCGATGAACACATTGTCCCGGATGGTAGGGTAAAACTACTCAAAAAGAAAAGGCGAGAAACGAAAAATAATTTCTACAAATGTCGGTCAACTGTGAACAAAGGATATTTGTTTAGCGACGAAACGTGACAACTATTGGTGTCATGTTAAAAATACCAGACTGCCGGTTTATTTGCCACATTATAATATTGTGGGTGACCAAGTTTAAGTTAAATGTCATCATTATTAACATTATCATCGTTTCCCTCGACAGTGTCCTTAGCCATTCATCCGTCCGTCCCCACTATCATCTTTATTGTTGTCATCATAAAAATAAATAACTGGAAATTTCCTTAGGCTCGTGTGCAAGACAGACAAATGACGAACGAGCATAGTATAGTCTTTTGATTATTTTTGTTCATTCATTAACTTTTTGGCCTTTTTTTTTCCTATTGAGCCACAAATGGAAATGAATGAATATACATGCTCTTGACAAATGATGGAATTATATTTGATTACTATAAAATTGCTGTAAATGGAGATGTCTCAGTATGAAATACACACACACATACATATAGAATAGCCTGCTTTATAAAAATATGGGAAACGGAAATGCTAGAGAGAGAGAGAGAGAGAGAGAGAGCTTGGCTACTCAGAGAACATGTGAATATTAGTGAGGATTATATTGTGGGCGTAATCTTCTTGTATCTAGGCGGATACGGGAGAATATTTCCTGAAGTAAACATATATTCTTTTGGCATTTGCTTCTGTGAATAAAGCATTATCTCATTAACATCATTAAATGCTTAATTCTGGAATATATAAAGAAAATAATTTATTTGAGTAAATGGAATATTTCCCTTCAATTAAAACAAATAAACACCACCTATCTTGGAGAGATTCCAAGCTTATATATCTTTCAATCTATTAGGTATTCTTCAACATCTTGTATAGGTATGGATTTTGATGTTGATTATTTAACTCAGTAATTGCTATAAAGATGCTTAAAGATTTTCTTTCCTAAAATATTCAAGAGTAATATGGATTAATAGAGATAATATTTTGCAAGATTGTGGATCATTTTTCAGATACAAACTCCATGGAAACCCTATCTCAAACTTTAAATCTCGAGATCGGTTTATAAGGCGGTCGTATTGACATTTAACTCGTTTTATATCATAAACGTCTATTTACCACTACTATCCGAATAGAGTCGAAGAAACTTCAAAATATGAGGCAATAAAATCAGACGTTAGTATCCAGTATTAGTATCGTAAAGTATAAAGCCTACTGCATACAATAAAAAAAGCATACCCGGTTCTAAAGATTTTAGGTTCTTCTTTAAGTTCTTTAGGTAAATTTCTTGGTTGACAGTCCCGGAAGCTATGAAAATTCTGCTTTTCAAGCCACAGATACAGATGGCTTGCCAAACCAGATATTTCTTTGCAAACTTTGACAGTTTTATGTGCTTGAAAATATCTGCTACCTATCCCCTTCCTTTTGCCGTATAAAACTCCTGTCCCGGAAGCTGCTTGTAGTCGGCTTTGACGTAGGTTTCGTCGTCCATTACCACGCAGTCAAACTTCGTCAGCATCGTCGTGTGCAGCCTCCGGGATCGCGCTTTGGCCGTCGTATTTTGTTTATCATCGCGATTTGGAGTTACTACATTTTTGTAAGTCGATAGTCCGGCTCGTTTTTTGGCTCGATGCATGGTTGTAGACGATACACCCAGCTTATTTGCAGCATCTCGGAGAGAGAGGTTAGGGTTTCGCTTGAAACTACCGGCAACTCTCTTTGTCATCTCAGCGGCTTCCGGTTTTCGATTTCCCCCCGATCCAGACTTCCTGGCTGTTGACAAACTTTCCCAAACACTTTAATTACATTTGTAACGGTTGATTTGGCAACTTTTAGCGATTTTGCCAGCTTTGCGTGCGAGTAGCTCGGATTTTCGCGATGCGCGAGCAAAATTTTGATACGATGCTCTTCTTGCTTGGACGGCATTTTGACAACTGAAGAGTGAATTCCAAAATCAAAATAGGAGCAACATTCTACACACACACCTTCAAAATGAGGGGTGTTAAGGTTTTTTAAATGCAAAATTGAAAGAAATACGTCAAGTTTATATTGACCAAATTTTGACCGTATAACCTTTTATAACCTTTTAAACCGCTTCTACGAATAATTCTGAATAATTTGCTGGTGAAAATATTCGAATTACCTTGTGAACAAATGTTGGAGAAACTTAAAGCAAATAATGGTAAAGCAAACAGAGAAATGCAACAGCAAAAAAAAACTGATCAAAATGATTTCAATGAATTCAATATTGATTTAATGATGGTATATTAGGACTATAAAAGGGTGTGCCGAAAATGGCGAGTATCGGTCCATGTTCTGGTATAGCCTCCATATAGACCGATCTCCAGATTTTACTTCTCGAGCTTATAGAAACCGTAGTTTTTATCCAATTTGCCTGAAATTTGAAATCTAGAAGTATTTTAGAACCACAAAGCGGTGTGCCGAAAACGGTGAGTATCGGTCCATGTTTTAGTATAGGCCCCATAAGACCGATGTCCTTATTTAACTCCTTGGGTTTCTTAAAACCGTAGTTTTTATGGAATTGCCTGAAATTGTAAATATACTGGTATTTTAGACTCACAAAAGCGTCCATTTGGTAAGGCCTCACTATAGACGGATATCACTTCTTGTGGGTATAGAAGCAATTTTCATGATTAGTGCAATCATAGAAATTGCTTGAAACTGATTGTAAAATTTCCAGATTTTACTTCTAGTAATCATTTAAATAAATAAATCCAGGCGTTGTTTCATCATATTCTTGCACACTTTCAATTTAATTTTTTTCTTATAAATCCAGAATCTGATATTTTCTTGATAGGTAAAATTTTAAAATTTATCTTCGGGAAGTGTGCTAGTTGAACTGCTCTGCTTGTGCTAGTTGAACTGCTCTGCCTGAAGCTATAAATTTGAGCCATGACCAAGAGTTAGGCCCAATTAGTCGACCTATTGACGGGTCGACAGTTTCACTCAAAAAAAGTAAACTCTTTATTTCACTAAAGCCAATTTAACTTTGTTTTAGTTCATGGAATTACTATGTTTGGAGGAAGTTTCCTTTACTCTAATAATTTTTTGTATACGTTAGTTAAATTAACTAAAACCGAGGAAAAAAATAAACTCAAATGAAGCATACAGATTAACTAAATTCGTGTCTTCCACAAAATATTTCAGAATTTCTACAAATTTGTAAATTTTACCAAAAATGCGTCCATCATGAACTTCGTATGTCACTAAAGACATTCTTGCAATTTTGAACTCCAAGTTTTTCCTTCAACATTCAAAATTTTCTTTAACAAGTTAAAAACCTTATTTATGCCTAATAAATTTTCTTGAATTTTTCGAAAAATATTTACTTATTTTTATGACATTGGCGTGATGCCAACGTTTGTAATACTGTTTAGTTAAAATTTTCTACAAATATCCAAAATTTTCTAAAATTAACCGAAAATTTTCTTCCTGGCGAGTTCACTGTTTTTTCAGTGTTGCAATAATTTGACAAATCGAACTTTCCCTCAGGAAGGTTCAAAAGGAGGTAATCCCTCACGAAAGCAGAAATGCTTTGTTTATATTAAAGAAATTAGGATCAGTCGACCCAAGCACGTTATCGGCAAAGCGATTCCTTAAAATGGGCTCAAGGAATTGTTGAAGCTGGAAAAAAGGAACGATCATCGGATGAGCTGTCATCCTCCAAAAGGTATCAAAGATCGTTTGCCAAAGTCTTTGTTGGTTGGTTCATCAAAAGAAAATAATCGAGAAGGTTCAGCGGTTAAAACTAGCAGTGCCCATATGTAATAGGTACTTTTAGTAAATGTGGTATCACAATGGACTCAATAGTCTAAGTGAGCCTGAAACTTAATCGGGCTGCCACTTTACCCTAACTTAACATTTATTTGACGGTTCTACTGATTTTGTCTTTACACTAATGATTTTGGTATTGATGTCGAGCCAAAGAAGCGGCGAATTGAAGGGAGGATACCTTTAAGAAAAAATTATCTTTTAAATTTGAATTTTTCGTACTTGGTACTAGGAAACAAATTTGAATGTATTCGTTTTTAATTCATGTGCTATCTAAGTCCTTTAAAAGCGTGTTAACGAAATTTTAAATTAGTAAATTCAGAATCGACTTCAAGTAGAAATTATGCAATGTCTCAAATAAAAAACGTCTTTAAAATTAAGCGGATATGTCTTTCAAGACATATCCTATTTCTCAACAGTTTTTTAAATTTTATTTAAGATACAAAAAGTCAACAAATTTAAAGACGAAGAAGATTTCATAGCATAGTTGAGCTTAGTCAAACAAAATGTTTTTCCTACACCCAGAAAAAAGGGGCTCTATTGCCAACTGAACTTTATTTTAGTTCATGACGATTAGTTGATTTTAGTTAAATTTTGCACAATATGAGTAAATGTTCCTTATTTGAATAATTTTTTGCTAACTTTAATGACGTGAACTAAAAATAAGAAAAAAAAGTTGTATACAAATATAGTGCACAATTTTACTAAAAAATAAAATAGTTCATATTTTCCTAAAATGGCACAAGTTTGCTTAAATTGTGTCCATAAGTCACTCAAATGAGTAAATTTTACTAAAATTGAAACCGTCTCGAACTTCGTACAGCGCTAAAGACATTTTAAAAATTTTTAAATCCAATTTTTTCTTCCAACATATGAAATTTTCTTAAACAACAGAAAAAAATTAATTATTTTTAAAAAACAATTTGACAAAAAGTATTAACTTATTTGTAACATGTTGCAATTAGAAAACTATTCTAGTTAACATTTTCTAAAATTAACCTACATTTTCTTCCACGGTGGGGTCACTTTTTTGGGTGTATAAATATGTTCTAATTTAAGGACAAGAAGTGTTAGGCCTCACGACAATATTGTTTTCAGTGTACTTTCGGTACCCTTTTCAAATTAAGAAATCTATATTAGCTTCAACAACTAAAAATATTTTGAGAGTTAAATATTCCTTAGTGATAACCATCATCATAAGCGTAGAAAGGCCTCTGGGGAGGGGGCCTAGACCCACCAGAAAAATTTTAGCCCCCCATGTGAAAATGTTCGTTTTTAGTCCGGAAGTGGTGCAATATTGGCGGAGAAGCGACGAATGTAATATGAACTTTTCATAGGACGAATGTCAACCGTTTCAACAGCCGTTGCAATAAATTTGCATCACTTCTTGAGGTGTGATCCGAATTCAGTGATAGTAATGTGAATTAAACAAATATTTTTGATATTTTCCCAACTAAATATTTTTTATATTTTTTTATGATTTTTTAATGCATTCTAACGCTTGTTTGAAACGTTTTCTCTCAAATATTTTCAAAAATTATAGATTTTTCTCTAATCGATTTAGCATTTCTGTGGCAAAATTTGAATAATTTTTACCATTTCATTTATTCTTACTCTTTTTTAAACTATTTGAAAAAAAAGAAAACAAAAAATACACATTAAAATATGAAAATAATTAAGTGAAACACTTCCTGTGTAGTTTTAAAAAATTAACTTCTTTGTGAGGATATTTTTTGAAGTGCTTTTAAAGTTGTGCCTTTTGAACAACTCCCAATTTTTTGCTGGGAAAAGTGTGGAACTACTTTTAGTTGCTTTGTTATAAATGGATTGTCTAGTTATTTGGATGTCTAATTTTTTATTCATTTTTATGAAGTAAAACAATAATTGAACCTATAAGTTCAGTCTATAAATTTTTAGTTAGGGGGGCTATATCCCCCCTAGGAAAATTGTCTGGCTACGCTAATGACCATAATTATCATAATTTTACACTTACAAGTGAAATTATTAAGTTATTTACTTCCAACAATTTGTACACTGCAGCTGCAGCAGATATAGACAATTTGGACTCGTTTGGCTTATAATATATGTTTACTGAATTTAATTTTGTATATTTTTTCTACTTTAGAAACCGAATTTTCGCTTATATATTTTTAATTAGTTTTATTTCAACATTAAATTATTTTGTTTTACCTGCTTTTTAAATTGATATACTTACAGTATTATTATAGGGATTTTGTTTTTCTTAATATGTTATTTTGGAGAAATTTTCAAAAACCACTTGACAATACTGGCATAGTAATAGCGGGTTTAGCAATTAGTCCATATCGGATCATATTTAGCATAACATAGTATAAACAAAGATCTACAGGTTGTGGCAGATTGTGGCAGAATTTGCTTCATTTAAAGTGCTCGGTATAAGTCCGAACTTTGACTTAATATTCATAATAATCAAAGATACGTTTAACATTAAACAACCTTCCATCAAGCAAACAATCTTGAGCATTTTATTTGAATTGAGTATACAAGATGTATAAGATTCGGTCTTACTTACATATTCCGACATTATTCTACCTTTAAGCTGCTAGCACCTCCATTCGCCAGATCTATTAAAGCTAAGGAAATGCACCTGCGTATAAACATATATTTGTATAGATTTATATCTTTTGAATGTTCGACTTCAATAGTACATCCAAAGAAAAGTAGATTTCTAAAATCAATTTCTAATTCTTATTTTTAGCCTGAATTCGTATTTTAAATTTTAAGTACGCAAATACTAAGTTACACTCATATTAAGTACAGAGTGTGCTTAATTGTGTAACTCAACTACTTAAAGTTTGATTTAAGCTTGTTTTGAGTTAAAACAAGAAAAATGTTACTTAATTCGTCTGTGAGAGTTAGGAATTGAGACCACAAAATAATGTTTTTTCTCCTCAATGCTCTCATCGATTTTCAACCGTCGAAAACTTTTTGTTTTGATTGTAATGGTAGCGGCTTGCATTTCTTTTGCTATCTTAAGACGACTATGACTTAAAATAAGTAAACTTTAGTTTTATATTCCTTTATGAGTCATAGCATAGCTTGCATTTGATTTGATATATTAAGCCGACTTTGGCTTAAAATAAAAAACTTTTACTTAATATTTATTTATGAGCAAATTGGAATGCAAAATAAAGTTTTGCTCTCCTTGTTACTCTCACAAATGTTTAACCAAAAACTTTTTTTCGCATGTATGAAACATTGCACAGTTGTTCCAAATCGCTTTTTGGGAAATAATTCTGTAACTTTTGAACGGATAAAGATATCAACATTATTTTTTCTGTGTGTTAAAGCTGAAGTGTTTTCATTTAAGTTTGCCAAGTGGGTCCACAGGCAGACGTGTAGGCGTTGAAAGTTGGTCACCTCGGAGGTATGAAATTTTGTTTTAGCTGTAAAGCGTGCCTGTGCAATTATCTTTTACCGTTTGCAAGATATGGGCCCTACAATTTTTAAATTTTGACAAAGCTTCGGATCACCATCCTGTTGAAATACGACTTCATCTTCAGGATAGGCACTCTTGTCAACAAACTCAGAAGATGAGTCTGCAAAATGACGAGGTAGTCTTCCTTCTTCATAATACCATCAATTTTCTGCAATGGCCCAATGAGCCACCAAGTGAAGCAGCCCCAAACAATGATGCTTCCACCACCATGCTTCACAATTTGCTTAACATGATGGAGTTGAATGGTATCTCCAGGACGACGCCAGCAATATTGTTTACCGTCCGATTGGATACCGTTAAATTTTGATTCATCTGACCAGATAACACGTCTCCAGTCATCTGTCTTCCAATTTTTATTCTCTCTTGCAAACTTCATACAAAGTCGTGATCATAAAGAAAGGCATAAAGGGTGATACGGTCAAAATTTGGTCAAGGGAAAACGCGTGTAAATCGGTGAAATCGTTTATTTAAAAAATCAAATTAAATTTCTTTTTCAAGTTCAATTGGTATAAAATTCAGGAAAAATATTCAGTTAGGCTTTCGCTTTTCCAAATCCGAATTGCCGGGCCTCACGCTTGACACCTGCCATCAGATTTTGTACAGCCACCTTGTCCACCTTCTTCGCCGCAGAAAGCCAGTTTGCCTTGAACTGCTGCTCGTCCTTAGCAGTTTTTTTGTCTTCTTTAGGTTCCGCTTGACAATAGCCCAGTATTTCTCAATTGGGCGGAGCTCTGGCGTGTTGGGAGGGTTCTTGTCCTTGGGAACCACCTGCACGTTGTTGGCGGCATACCACTCCATGGCCTTTTAACCGTAATGGCAAGATGCCAAATCCGGCCAAAACAGTACGGAACAACCGTGTTTCTTCAGGAAAGGCAGCAGACGTTTATTCAAACACTCTTTCACGTAAATTTCTTGGTTGACAGTCCCGGAAGCTATGAAAATGCTGTTTTTCAAGCCACAGATACAGATGGCTTGCCAAACCAGATATTTCTTTGCGAACTTTGACAGTTTTATGTGCTTGAAAATATCTGCTACATTTCCCCTTCCTTTTGCCGTATAAAACTCCTGTCCCGAAAGCTGCTTGTGGTCGGCTTTGACGTAGGTTTCGTCGTCCATTACCACGCAGTCAAATTCGTCAGCATCGTCGTGTACAGCTTCCGGGATCGCGCTTTGGCCGTCGTATTTTGTTTATCATCGCGATTTGGAGTCACTACCTTCTTGTAAGTCGATAGTCCGGCTCGTTTTTTGGCTCGATGCACGGTTGTAGACGACACACCCAGCTTATTTGCGGCATCTCGGAGAGTGAGGTTAGGGTTTCGCTTGAAACTACCGGCAACTCTCTTTGTCGTCTCAGCGGCTTCCGGTTTTCGATTTCCCCCCGATCCAGACTTCCTGGCGGTCGACAAACGTTCCCCAAACACTTTAATTACATTTGTAACGGTTGATTTGGCAACTTTTAGCGATTTTGCCAGCTTTGCGTGCGAGTAGCTCGGATTTTCGCGATGCGGGAGCAAAATTTTGATACGCTGCTCTTCTTGCTTGGACGGCATTTTGACAACTGAAGAGTGAACTCCAAAATCAAAATAGGAGCAACATTCTACACACACCTTCAAAATGAGGGGTGTTCAGGTTTTTTAAATGCAAAATTGAAAGAAATACGTCAAGTTTATATTGACCAAATTTTGACCGTATCACCCTTTAAAATACAAAACTAACATAACGATATATTTTGGTTTTATAATGAGTACATCAAAAAGTGCAAAATTGAGTACATACGATTTTTTTTGTTATGTTTATTTATCTCTCTGAATTATTTACTTTTTGTTTTGAGTTTTTGTTATTTTATTTAGAATTGTTGAAGGAATAAAGGAAAAATAAAATAATTTAGAGTTTATTTATTGCTTTTTTTATTCGCTTAGAATTGTAAAAAATTAATTATGTACTCATTTATGCACGCCACTGTATCTATTGTTCGATACACACTTACCAGAAACTAAATTTTCACTCCTATGACGGGGGTTTCACGCACTTGCACAGTTTTACTTTGAAAACTTTAAATTCAGTTTTTTTTTTTTGGAAAAAAGGCAATTGAAAAATTGAAATGCCTTTCATTCATGTGTCAATTGGAAAATAGAAAATTTTCATTCTGGATCGACTTCACAATCATAATAAGTTGCAAGCAAAGATTTTGAAAAAAAAAATAAAGAGAAATTGGTTTTGATTTGCGAATAAGATTTATTGCAATTAGCTGCGAAATACAATTTTTATCTTTAGCCGAAATCCTTTAATTTTTTTAAATTTGAATATTGGTTTGACATCATTAAATCACAGGAAGTTGGACAAGGCTGTTATTTGGACACAGATCTTTTGGATCTGTGGGATGACTATCCCACAGATTGCAAAATTGGCATATGGAATTTTGACATGGCTGAAACGCACAATTAAATTGGATTGTGAAAGAAAAAAGGCTTTCAAAATGGCAATTAATGCGGCATAAATATCCCAAATTTACCTAAATATCGCAATTCGCTATAAATTACATGAAGCAACAAAGAATCCGGGTATCAAAAGAAAATCATATATAAGGAAATTATTTCTAGAGCCCTGTCTGGCCTACACTTTGAAAAATTACAATCAATATAGATCAACGTTTTCCAGAAAACACTATGGAGACCGCAAACCTACTCATCTATATATGTATATACTCTTAATTTAAATTATTCTTTTCAAGTTATATTAAGAAACTGTAACTCAAGTACTGGTCCACAAGCGCTTGTTGGCTGAGCAACTCAAATAATTTCGTGAGTATTAAAGAAGCTTTGTTTTTTTTTATCTTCGTAATTTGTTATATATCTATGGATGATGGGAATTTTCATTATTTAAGATTATTCAACTAATTCTGATTTGTTTTCTTGTATTAGAATTTTAAAATATTGAGATAGGCCACTTTTTGCAATTTAACATAATTTTTAATTCCCCTTTAATTTATTTGTTGATCTAGAAATAATTGTCAATATAATGATTTCTAAAAATATGCAATATTATTATTAAATTATTTGCGTTTAATTTTCGAAATTGAAGGTTTGAGCGTGTAGAGTGTCGTTAGGGCTGACAAACATCTTGGTCGGCAAGGAAGGGTGGGATAACCGATCGGATATCAATGACACCTAGATATCCATTTTCCGGGACCGGTTCCGTTTTCTTTTAAATAGCTAACTAGGTTTGTCATTATGAAAAAAAAATGTATGCTACCATTAAAATTTTATTGTTGGTGTAAGCGGCTGGGATCTAACTTCGGCGACAAGAACACCCCCCCTCCACTGAGCAAGGTCGGAACATTCGGTAGCAATGGTCAGTAGAAGTTAGGATCCAGTGTGAGAGCCGTTACATAAAATAAATGGCGCCCAACGTGGGGCCCGATATCGGTGGAAAAAAATATAGAGTAATTAATTTACATAAACTTTGATAACAAATCATGTTCATGTTCATCTATCGATATTTCCCCATATAATGACAGATCAAAAAAAAAAAAAAAAAAAAATCCAAATTTAGAAATATTTATCTGTTTTGGATTCTTTAATTTGCATTCATTCATGTGGGATTTAAAGCCAAACTTAGATAAATTTTTTTTGGGTTGGTCAGAATAATCACTCTAGAATGTTTGAGAATTTTGGTCCTGAGTACAGTTGGGATCTTACTCACATGACAGAGTTTTACTTTTGGCATTAGATGTTAGTGAGTGGTAAAAATTTTAGTGCTATATGTTGAATAAGATCATTTAAGAAGGATTTTGATACTAAATAGTGGTTATCTACCTACAATGATCATATTCAATAGTTTTTTTTATATTTGTTTCTAAGAAAATGGAATGGTAAAGGAAAACATTATACACGTGATAATCTTCAAGAGTAGAATACTATCAGTTTGTGTATAAACATTTGCAACTCGAAGAATTTTTTTTTTCACATTGAGTAAAATAGTTATAAAACATGTATATTACGAACTTGAAGACGCGGATGGAAAAGGAAGCGGGATATACCATGCTAAAGACATCTGGAAATAAGATTTTTTTTTTTTTTTTTTTTTTTTAGTACAGGTGGTGTATTTTATGACGGGGGTTTCACGCACTTGCACAGTTTTACTTTGAAAACTTTAAATTCAGTTTTTTTTTTTTGGAAAAAAGGCAATTGAAAAATTGAAATGCCTTTCATTCATGTGTCAATTGGAAAATAGAAAATTTTCATTCTGGATCGACTTCACAATCATAATAAGTTGCAAGCAAAGATTTTGAAAAAAAAAATAAAGAGAAATTGGTTTTGATTTGCGAATAAGATTTATTGCAATTAGCTGCGAAATACAATTTTTATCTTTAGCCGAAATCCTTTAATTTTTTTAAATTTGAATATTGGTTTGACATCATTAAATCACAGGAAGTTGGACAAGGCTGTTATTTGGACACAGATCTTTTGGATCTGTGGGATGACTATCCCACAGATTGCAAAATTGGCATATGGAATTTTGACATGGCTGAAACGCACAATTAAATTGGATTGTGAAAGAAAAAAGGCTTTCAAAATGGCAATTAATGCGGCATAAATATCCCAAATTTACCTAAATATCGCAATTCGCTATAAATTACATGAAGCAACAAAGAATCCGGGTATCAAAAGAAAATCATATATAAGGAAATTATTTCTAGAGCCCTGTCTGGCCTACACTTTGAAAAATTACAATCAATATAGATCAACGTTTTCCAGAAAACACTATGGAGACCGCAAACCTACTCATCTATATATGTATATACTCTTAATTTAAATTATTCTTTTCAAGTTATATTAAGAAACTGTAACTCAAGTACTGGTCCACAAGCGCTTGTTGGCTGAGCAACTCAAATAATTTCGTGAGTATTAAAGAATCTTTGTTTTTTTTATCTTCGTAATTTGTTATATATCTATGGATGATGGGAATTTTCATTATTTAAGATTATTCAACTAATTCTGATTTGTTTTCTTGTATTAGAATTTTAAAATATTGAGATAGGCCACTTTTTGCAATTTAACATAATTTTTAATTCCCCTTTAATTTATTTGTTGATCTAGAAATAATTGTCAATATAATGATTTCTAAAAATATGCAATATTATTATTAAAGTATTTGCGTTTAATTTTCGAAATTGAAGGTTTGAGCGTGTAGAGTGTCGTTAGGGCTGACAAACATCTTGGTCGGCAAGGAAGGGTGGGATAACCGATCGGATATCAATGACACCTAGATATCCATTTTCCGGGACCGGTTCCGTTTTCTTTTAAATAGCTAACTAGGTTTGTCATTATGAAAAAAAAATGTATGCTACCATTAAAATTTTATTGTTGGTGTAAGCGGCTGGGATCTAACTTCGGCGACAAGAACACCCCCCCTCCACTGAGCAAGGTCGGAACATTCGGTAGCAATGGTCAGTAGAAGTTAGGATCCAGTGTGAGAGCCGTTACACTCCGAGACCACAGTTTCACTCCGATTTTCTTGAAATTTCTCACAGGTAGCAGCATTAACATTTCAACTATGTATGCCGAATTTATTTGAAATCGGTTCAGATTTAGGTATAGCCCCCATATAAACGTACATTTGCAGAAATGCATTATTTTACCAGAGTTAGTGACGGTTAGTTCAAGTTTCTGCGCATTTGGCTAAGCACGGGTATGCATATAATACATCGTTGGAAAGGTATTTGAGAAAGCTTTATTTCTGTGCAATTATAAAGAACAAAATTCCGATTTTTTGGGAATTAAAAATATGAATTGAAACATTAATAACGTTTGAACTAATTGTGATATCATTAAAAAAAAAATATTTATTAAAATTTTTATTGATTTTTGAAGGGAAATTTGTTTTAAGAAATATTGCTGAATATACCATTCCCACAATTGGTATCAAAAATCTCCAAAAAGGGGTCATATATTGAAAACACGTTATTTTTTTGTAATTTGCATATTTCTCAGATGTTTACTGGTAGGATGTTGAAATCTTTTACAGTTATTTAGTGGACACATAGAGCTTTTTGGAAAACAGGTTGACTTAGCAATCGGTGCTTTGACAAATGAGAATTTTTGAAAACAAAATTTTTTCTTTTTAAAAAATTGCAGATTTTGGGAGGAGAAGAACTCATATACTACTTCACCAAAATGGCCGATAAAAGCTTAAAACTTATCCTTAGTTGGTGCTCTATAAGAAACAAGTAAAATAGGGTTGGGAGACGTCTATAGAGAAATGTTACGATAGAAAGAATTTATGTGCCTTTTTCCAAAAAAAATGGTGAAAATTCGATATTTTTTTGAAATTCTAATTTGTGGACTTTATAATTTTTAATCTAAAGCACACATTTCTTTCTTCTAGAATTCGTAGAATTTTATAGGGAATGCAGTTAAGAAAAATTACGAATCCACTCAAAAACGGAACTTCTCCTTTCAAAATACTAACCCCACTTTGTCAAAATTTTCCAAAAAAATAAATTGTGGGCCTATATCTTACGAACGGTAAAAGATAATTGCATACGCACCCAAACTTTTTAATAGAGCTTTACAAGTCCCAGCAATGAAATAGCATCGAAATCGGTTCAAAATTGAGGAGTTAAAAGCTAAAACAAAATTTCTTACCCCGAAGTGACCAACTTTCAACGCCTACAGGTCAGCCCGTGGACACAATAGGCAAACTTAGAGACACAAATTTGCAAACTTAGAGGAAAACACTTCAGCTTTCACACACAGAAAAAATTATGTTGATATCTTTATCCGTTCAAAAGTTACAGAATTATTTCCAAAAAAAGCGATTTGGAACCACTGTGCATTGTGGGTATGTACGAGTATGTGTGTATTTTTCTAAGACGATATAAGCAGGTCCGTCTGTCTGTCTGTTGTAATCACGCTACAGCCTTCAATAATAGCGCTATCGTCCTGAAATTTGGCACAGATTCGTCTTTTGTTACATGGTCCCCATACAAAAATAACATTTTGCTCTTGAAACATGTTTGAGGTGATCATATTCCTTTTATGCGTGTATTAATTTTTTGGGTGTAGTACATATGTAGAATAAGTCGAGAAGTAGATTATTGAAAAAAAATATGAATTTTATATTTATTTATGAGAAATATTATATAATTTATGGGAGCCACCGTGGTGCAATGGTTAGCATGCCCGCCTTGCATACACAAGGTCGTGGGTTCGATTCCTGCTTCGACCGAACACCAAAAAGTTTTTCAGCGGTGGATTATCCCACCTCAGTAATGCTGGTGACATTTCTGAGGGTTTCAAAGCTTCTCTAAGTGGTTTCACTGCAATGTGGAACGCCGTTCGGACTCGGCTATAAAAAGGAGGTCCCTTGTCATTGAGCTTAACATGGAATCGGGCAGCACTCAGTGATAAGAGAGAAGTTCACCAATGTGGTATCACAATGGACTGAATAGTCTAAGTGAGCCTGATACATCGGGCTGCCACATAACCTAACCTAACCTATATAATTTATATATGAGAAATATTTCCTATTTCATATTTGTTTACACTGAAAAAAATATTGTCGTGAGGTCAAAGATTTCATGTCTTTAAAATACGAATACAAATTTTGCTAAGCATTGAAGACGCATTTCTCTAAAATAAAGTTATTTTCCTTGTCCAAAAGTCGATAAACTTTTCAATGAAGTCGTATTGTCCTTATAATTAAGTGATTTGACTTAAAAATGGGTATCTTAACATGAAAGAAAAAATTTATAGGCTAAGGTCAACTTGACTTTAATAATTCAGAAAAATTCTTTAAATTTAATGAAATTGTCTTTAAATTTGTTGTCTTTTTGCACCTTGACTACAAAGCAAAAAATCGTTCAAATATAGGACATGTTTTTCAAAACTTTCTTTTAAAGAAGTTTTTTACTTCAAAAATAGCATAATTTCTACTGGAAGTCGAGTCCTAATTTGGAAAATAAAGTTGCCGTTAACTCGTTTTTAAAGGACTTTGATAGCATATGAAGAAACAAAGCTGAGAAAGCGAAAAATTAAAATTTGCTTCCTAGAAGCAAGTACACAAAACCTAAATTTAAAAGAGAATTGTGTCTTAAAAGTATCCTTACTTGTATTCTCCGCTTCTTTGGCTCGGAATCAATACCAAATTTTTTAAAGTAAAGACAAAATCTTTGGAACCGAGTATGCTTTTTTTTCAGTGCATATATTTTAATACAAACCTCCATCTTCTTCAAACTTAACAAAAGTTGTACTCTTTAAAGTGTTTCGGAAATACCTTAACATCTGCTCGAATTTCTACAGAGCTCCCATACAATTTTTTGGTTCGCGTTTTTCTAATATAACTGAGTTACGTAAGTTCTTTATAGTCTAATATATAATCAAATTACCTTTAAATTTACCAAATATTAAAATAAAATATTAGCACCTATAAATTATTTTTTTTTCCTCAAGTGTAAGTTATCTATATTTCTATTATACATTTATGAATTCTTTCTCTACAATATATTATATGTTTTTACTATTTATCGTAACCCTGGTCATTATGTAGTGATTAGTGTAGTGTAGTAAAATTTATGGAATAACCTACTCTTGCATTATTTCAATTAAAAATTATAACTAATGGCAAAGAAAAAATTACCAGCAAATTAAAATACAATATCGTATTAAACTTTATAGTAAAATAAGCTATTTCCGCTGTATTTGTTTGTTTTTAACTGTATTAGATTGTCATATAAATTTATGAACAATGAAGGGAAATAGATGTTAACGCAGACATAGAAACATGTATATCCTGTAATAAATATTTGAACTGGCCTAATGCCAATAACAACATTTGCTATTATATTACCGGGACTAAGGATGTATATTGAAACGAAGAACTCCTAGTTGTATTTTTATAAATGAAAATTCAAATTTTATGAATACGCACAGAAAAAATAATGTAGTCATCACTTAAATAAAGCTGTTTCCTAAATATTTGTAATAGCAGTAATAAAGAGTTAATTCAGAGACAGAGAGTGGGATCTTTCTCAAAAGCACAACGTCTCCGATTTAGTTTAAAATTATAGCGAAGTCATAGAGGAAACAAATTATAGAGGAAGTTACAACAGCACGTGTGTGGTCCAAAAAGTTTTAACAGTCTAAATGGTAGGACAGATTTCTTTTACGTGTAGAATAATGGCAATCATTCTTTTAATACATCAATTGTTTTTTTTTTTTGTTAAAAATTCCTCTGGAAATACCTAAAATTTTCTATATGTATAACATGTTGTCGAATCTACATAAATATTAAAACATATTTTCCATTGGCATCATTATTGCCCAGGTCATTTGGCCTTCGCACCAATGCTTATTGTCAAGATTTGTTATGAATGGAAAGGGATAACATGAATCGGATACAAGCAATGGTTATATGTATAATTTATTGCTAATTATTTACACATGTTTATTGTTAGTTTGTTATAAATTAATGCAAATAGTTATAGTTAAAAAAACACAATGCTTAATACAAAAATGGTACAAATTATTTCATTTTAAAATTCACTACAGCGTTGACACTAAGGTTAATAGTTTCGCCATGTTATTATTTTCCTTGAGAAGGTACATATAGAATATTTGGATGAAATCTGAGTATTAGAAGAAAGCATTTAATTCACATTTACCCCAAGCGATGTAGACATAAAAAGAAATTAACAGACCTGGGGAACTTCCATAGGCATTGTGCCAATATGTTTACATACATCTAATATTCAGGCAATGAAACGCAACAACACCATTCTTTATGAAATGGAGAAATAGTGCTAACAAGTACAAATTAAGTTTTTATACCAATGAAGAAGCATGAAAACTAAATTTCAAGTTTTTAAAGAACATAATTTAAAATCAATGTAAACTAATTACTGTAATATTAATTTCTAAATATAAGATGAACCAAACACTTGCAGGTTTTCCTTGGACGTCAAGAACTGCTTTTATGTATCCACACGCAAAAAAATAATTCTTTCGTTTCTCATTTGCTTTTCGCTGTAAGGAAGTGTGTTTGGAAGAAAAGTATATACTGTTTGTGATAAACGTTTATTCTTTTCCAGGATGTAAAAACAATTTCATAAAGACAAACTACAAAAAATGTTTTCTTGCTAATTGCATTTTCCCTCACATCTTTCTCACATCCATGAGTTTTTTTTAGTTCTTAACACGTTTTCCTGTAATACCAACAATGTAGAAGAAATTATACGATTTTATAAATTTTTAAATTTTTATTTTCCTTTTGCCTGGACGGAGAATCGAACCGCGGACCATGCACTTTGTATGCCAACACACTAACCACTGAGCTATGTACCTGTTATGGTCATCAATAAATAAATATCCATATAAGTTATATTTATATAGCATAGCTTGCGGCGCCCACGAACCGAATAAACAAAGTTTATTTGACAGAAACAAACATTTAGTTTGGCACCGTGGAGCAGTGGTTGCTACGTCCGACTTGCATGCCAAGGGTCGTGGGTTCGATCCCTGCTTCGACCAAAGTTTTTTTTTTGTTTTTTTTTTTACATATATTCCAGATATGTTCGGAAGATTCCGAAAAAATGCTCAACATTACATTGTAGTATATTAAATTTTGAACTGTAAAATGTGTCTTTTTAAAGACCTAAAGTCAGAAAAGAACAGTGTTTGATATAAACGAAATGGGCTGTGTTGTTGTTTCAAAAATAACTTTTTTTATTGAAAAAATAAAAATTTTGTAACAAACGAATTTTTTTGGTGATAAAAGTTTAAAATTTTCGAAGCAATTCAAAAAACTCTAACAAAAGAAAAACGTTTTCGGTACACGTTTTCCAAACGTTTTTTTTCTTTGCGTGCATAATGTCATAGTATATGGTTCCACGAGGGCAGTTCGGAAACTTCTTAGCCTAGCACAAAAAGCGCGGTATAAACAGAAAAAAATTAAGTGTTTTGGAAACTTCCATCTCTGTTATGAACACATGTTAAATTTTGTTTCGATCTGGCAACTTCTTCATATAGAAACAGGTGATCAAAAAAGACGCATCCGCAATTTTTTTACAATAGAAAAATTAGAAATGAGTGATGTCATTAAATATTTACATAAAAAAGGTTTATCGGGACAAGAAATTCATAATGATATGGTGAATGTGTTAGGTGAAAGTGCTCCTTCATATGCAACAGTAAAAAATTGGGCTGTTGAATTTAAACGTGGTCGTACAAGCATTGATGATGAACCACGTACACGCAGAGAAATAATATGATCACCTCAAACATGTTTCAAGAGCAAAATGTTATTTTTGTATGGTGACCATGTAACATGTTTGTCACTAAAATGTTATTTTCACGTCAAATATAACCTGCTTTCCGAAATCAGATACATGATTTCCGAGAAAATAACATGGTTGCGAAAACCATGTTACATGGTCACCACCCAAAAATAACATTTTGCTCTTAAAACATGTTTGAGGTGATCATATTCCTTCTCTCGGTATAGTGGACGTCCAAAAACAGCAACAACAACAGAAATTGCAGCCAAAGTGAATGATATGGTATTAAATGATCGACGAATAAAAGTGTGTGAAATTGCTAATATCATGGGCATCTCAAATGATCGAGTCCATTTAATTTTGCATGAAGAACTACAGATGAAAATGCTTTCTGCAAGGTGGGTGCCTCATTTTTTAACCGTCGGAATCAATACCAAAACCAGTGGTGTAAAGAAAAAATCTTTAGAACCGGGCATACTTTTTTGTTCAGTGCAGTTCACAAATTTACACCCTCTCATAGAAGAAAAAAATCAACAAAAAGTAAAGAAGAAAATCGTTGGCAGTACACTGAAAAAAATATTGACCTAATATGGAAGATTATGCAACTTAAATTTTAGGGCTCAAAATTTTACGCAATTTTAAGTACAAAATTCTTTAAAACAATGAAAGTTTATAATACTTGCTTTAAAATTTTTTTTCATTAAATTTAGGACACAAATCTTAAAATTTTGCGTATCTCTGCTGAAGTTGTAGATCTTTGAAGTAAGGCAAATTTTCCTTAAAATAAAGAAAATCGTTTGTAATTTAAAGAAATCGTCTTTAACTCAACTGACATTTTGAATTTTTAAATTTAAGTTTAAGACAAAAACGCTTCAAATATAGGCAAAGACTTATTTTAAGGATTTGCATCTTTGGTTTAAAGTTTTTTTAGCATTAAGAAAACTGTTTTTACTTTGAAGTACCTGGCATAATTTGGATTTTGAAATTGGAGTTTGTTTGTACATAAATACCTTTATTAATATGTATATCGCAAAACAGAAAATAAAAACTCGATGAATGAGATCTGTATTCAATTTTAATTTTTTTGATCCTAGATTTAAAGACAGGGAGGTCCGTAAAAAAATGTCTTTATTTTAAAGAAGCCGCATCTTTGGCTCGGAATCAATACCAAAATCCTTAAATGAAGGTCAAAATCTTTGGATCCAAGTAAACTTTTTTTTTGAGTGTAGTTTATTCTTACTACATTTGGGAATCGTACGAAAATTTTCTTCTGCTTTAGTTCATAGTGAACTTATGTGTACGATCATTGAACTTGATACACACGTTTAATTCAAAAAATGTTTGAGACATAATTACGAAAACGTAAGATTTCATTTAGCTGTGGAAAGTTTCGAAAAAAAATCCAACAAACAAATATTTTTTTTGCATAAAAAATAAATTTAGCGTTAGTTTAGGGTTGTTTCTGTGTGTATCGCCCGACAAACCATAAATCCTCCGAAATTGCAATGTTTTACTAATATATTCTATATAAACTTTAAGTCTTAGTGTACAAAATGTTGTCCAAATTAAGCTAAAGTTGAAGGATTTTGGCCTATAAATTGGTTTTGAATCCAATTGTCTTTATACTACAACGAAAAGAAGCATGCCCTAAGATATTGTCTTTACGCGAATGATATTGTAATGCACAATTTAAAAATTAGTTTTCATCTACCTTAAATTACATACAAACAATTTTTCTCCAACCAGAGTTAAAGCACTATAGATGTTCATGTATAGTTAATGAACTGTTATATTGTTTCACACTTAAATAATTTCCCCTCCTCTCACCAGCCCACCACTAGCTACACAAAAACCAAATGCTGTAGCAATATTAAAAAAAAAGAGAAAAATAGTAGTTAAAGCTGTTAACTTAGTGCTCCAACAGTTTACCTATGATATCGAAATAGTTTTGAAAACATATTTGCGGTCAACTCAACCGCATAGAGGTTTGAATATTTTAGCTAGAATTAGGGAAAATTGTTTCACAGACATAATTTGCAATTAAAAACGTGCAAGTAACAAAAAAACCATAGAAAATCAACATTTTAAAGTGGACATTTAGAAAACAATTATTTTGTATAGCTTTTTGGTGGTATTAAATGCCACAACCACAACTTTTCGTTGCCAGGTCTTTAATTAGCGCTTTGGTACTTAAATCACAACATTTAATGGAGTAAATGTATTTTCAATTATTTTTTTTATCAAACATTCCCATCATTACAAGTAATTAAGTATCATAAATATTCCAATATTGGACATTTGAAAATGCCAGAGTTTATTGAAATCGTTGTTGCTGTAGATAATCGTAGGTAAATCACTGTACATATCATATAATAATATGGAGGGTGAAATTGCTTTAAATGTTAATAATTGAAATAACTACAATATGCAGCAAATCTCTGCATGTTAATTATCAACAATTCACTGTGATAACTTTCACGGGAATATTAATGTAGGACCTTGAAGAGCTTGGAAACAAAAAACGAAAATTGAAATGATCGACTTGGTCGCAAACATTACAATTTGCACTTATACCAGTATATCTGGGACCATCCAATTGGGACGCAGAATTCAATCGTTTAACAGAAATTTTCGAAACAAATATGTTTGTTAACCCAATTATTATTGGTGATTTCAATGTAAGAATTGGCGAAATAGGGCAGGAATTGAATGAAATTTATATGGACACGTTTAAAAATGGATACCAACAAAGAAACTCAGTGGACAAAGTAGAAAATAGCAAAGGCAAACAGTTGGTGAGACTCTGTGCAGATAACAATTTACTCATCCTAAATGGAAGAACAGCAGGCGACGAAGAAGGAAGTTTGACTTATATAAGTACAAGAGGTGAATCCGTCAACGACATATGCGCGGCATCATGTGATGTCTTACACGTTATAAAGAGTGATTTGTTAAGAGCTTGATAACTTTTTTTTTAAAAAAAACGCATAAAATTTGCAAAATCTCATCGGTTCTTTATTTGAAACGTTAGATTGGTCCATGACATTTACTTTTTGAAGATAATTTCATTTAAATGTTGACCGCGGCTGCGTCTTAGGTGGTCCATTCGGAAAGTCCAATTTTGGGCAACTTTTTCGAGCATTTCGGCCGGAATAGCCCGAATTTCTTCGGAAATGTTGTCTTCCAAAGCTGGAATAGTTGCTGGCTTATTTCTGTAGACTTTAGACTTGACGTAGCCCCACAAAAAATAGTCTAAAGGCGTCAAATCGCATGATCTTGGTGGCCAACTTACCGGTCCATTTCTTGAGATGAATTGTTCTCCGAAGTTTTCCCTCAAAATGGCCATAGAATCGCGAGCTGTGTGGCATGTAGCGCCATCTTGTTGAAACCACATGTCAACCAAGTTCAGTTCTTCCATTTTTGGCAACAAAAAGTTTGTTAGCATCGAACGATAGCGATCGCCATTCACCGTAACGTTGCGTCCAACAGCATCTTTGAAAAAATACGGTCCAATGATTCCACCAGCGTACAAACCACACCAAACAGTGCATTTTTCGGGATGCATGGGCAGTTCTTGAACGGCTTCTGGTTGCTCTTCACTCCAAATGCGGCAATTTTGCTTATTTACGTAGCCATTCAACCAGAAATGAGCCTCATCGCTGAACAAAATTTGTCGATAAAAAAGCGGATTTTCTGCCACTGATTTTGGTAATAAAATTCAATGATTTGAAAGCGTTGCTCGTTAGTAAGTCTATTCATGATGAAATGTCAAAGCATACTGAGCATCTTTCTCTTTGACACCATGTCTGAAATCCCACGTGATCTGTCAAATACTAATGCATGAAAATCCTAACCTCAAAAGAATCACCCTTTACAAGAATTTCGAGTCGAGAAACAGGTTTGGTCTGATCATATGCCCATTAAACTAACCTTGTCCGCGGGTAATCGATGTGATAATATCAGAAATATGAATTTATTTCCGAAACTATTCTGGAAAGAAAATGAAAAGATAGAATACAGAACAAAACTAGATGAGAATGTTGCGCAACTTCTTACAATACAATCGGAAATTACTCTATCGACACTTTGTGAAGCTATAATTAATGCAACAAAGCAGGTTAATACTTCTCACAAAAAGGTCGAGTTCAAACAACCATGGTATAACAAAAACTGTTACAATGCCAGACAACAAAGTTTTAAACTGTTGAGAAAATATCAAAATTCAAAACAAGAAACGGATAGAAAATTATATCTTGATAGTAAAACAAAATATAAACGAATTTGCGAGGATAGCAAAAAGGAATATTACTATAATTTGGAGCATAAAATAAACACTGTGGTTAGCAGTAAACAATGGTGGAAACTGGTTAAAGAGTTTAGGGGCCATCAATTTAAAATTGATTCTTCGATCTCAGCCTCAACTTTCAAAACCTATTTTCAAAATCTTCTTGGGCAGCGACAGACACAACTTGAATACCAATATGCACAATTTATGAATTATGATGAGATTTTAGACACTCCAATTTATAAAGAAGAGCTGGAAAACGTTCTTAGTAGGCTGAGGCAAAACAAGGCACCCGGCGAAGATCGGGTTCCATACGAATTTTGGGTAAACGCTTCGGATATTTTTCTCCAGCAATTACTGAAACGCTACAACGAGATTCTCGATACCGGAAATATAGAAGAATGTGTTACGAAATCCATCATATTTCCAATACATAAGAAGGGAGATACCCGTGACCCAGCCAACTATAGAGGTATATCATTTATGAATTCTGTAGTTAAAATATTAATGGGGATCCTCAACGATGGACTTTGAAGTTGGGTAGAAGTGCATCAAGTTCTAACAGAATATCAAGCAGGGTTCCGGAGGAACTATTCAACATGCGACAATATCTATAACTTAGCAAGTATTGTAACAATAAGTCTGGCAGAAAAGAAAAAGGTATACGCATTTTTCGTAGACTTTAAAGCGGCATTCGATAAAGTCCCAAGACAAGCTCTGATATACAAACTGTTATCGATGGGAATATCATACAAATTTCTTCGACTTATACAAAATATTTACAAAGACACAAAATCAGCGATATGGACCGGAGAAGAGATCTCTGAATACTTTCAAACGGAGTCAGGAGTGAAACAAGGCTGTCTTATGTCACCTATTCTATTTTCATTATACATAAATGACATGCATGAAATTCTAAAAGGTGGCTTATGGATAGAGAAACACAAAATACGCCTTTTATTATATGCAGATGACATTGTGATTCTAGCAAATGAAATAGATGTCCTACAAGATATGATTAACAATTTGGAAACATATTGTAATTTATGGAATTTAGAAGTAAATCTAACTAAATCTGAGATCGTAATATTTCGTAATGGTGGACGAATTTCAAATCGAGAAAAATGGAGTTTCAGAGGAGAGGAAGTTAAAATTGCTTCACAGTATAAATATTTGGGCGTAATATTGACACCAAAGATGAAGTTTGAAAAACATATCGAGACCAGAAATATTCAATCACGGTACGCATTAAACACAACTTGGCAAACAGTTCTTGGAAAAAATACCATAAGTTTGCAAATGAAATGGAAACTTTATTTAGCAGTTTGTAGATCCATTCAATCATATGCGGCACAGGTATGGGGCTTTGGTTGCTTTGAAGCCGTCGATTGCCTGCAAAGATATTTTATAAAGAAAATTCTTCAGCTTCCAAGTAACACCCCAAATTATTTCATAATGCTTGAAACATTCGCAGAGGAAAGTCACATATATACATTATCCTTGCATCTGAGATATATAGACAAAATTCTGTTCAATTATCACGAAAACAGGTTGCCGAACTTTTTATCTAAAATTCTCATTCAAAGAGAACTCTTCTGGGTGAAAGAAATACAAAATTTGGCATGCAATTTGAACCTTAATTGGCCTGGTATTACAACGTCAAGAGAACAGTGGGTACACTTTAGTGATGAACTTGTTCACAATATTAGAATCTCCAACTACAATAACAACGTAAATAAAAAATATCAGTCTTCACGTATATACCGTCTATTGAATCACGAAAAAGCCGCCTATTATATCACTGATACGAACAAAACAAGCGACATAACATGGATTATGAAAGCCCGCGCAGGAATGATTCAACTAAATGAGAACAGATTCAATGCAAGCGAGCCAGAGAAAATATGCTGTTTATGTAATCTTAATGAAAGAGAAACATTCCAGCATTTTTTGGCTAAATGTCCTGTTTTAGCCGAGTACAGATATCGCTTTTTTCAAAAGTATAACTTAAGCGAAGAGGATACCATTTTAATTTTAGATGGAACGGAGGAGAACGATTGGAGCGGATTAACCAAATACCTAAAAACTGCGCTTAATTATAGGAATTTTTTGGTACAACAATACAATTATTAAATAATTATATAAAACAACAATTTTTAAAAAAATATATCAAAAACAAAATCCTACGTAAAATATTTTTGATAGACAGACGTTCAACTGAACAATGTCAAATTAAATTGTTATCTTTTTATTCAATAAGCAATAAGAAAAATTATTAATTGTGAAATCCAATATTTTTGAATAAAGAAGAATACTACTAAAAAAAAAAAAAAAAAAAAAAGATCGACTTTTGAGATTTTTTTAACCCTTGGACGACGAATGGGACATTTATAAACAAATTTTCAAAAAAATATATTCTATCGACCCAGTAAATAGGTGTATTTTGAATATGAATTCGCAAGAAACTTAATTTTATCGAGCGGTTAATTCTTCGTCGTTAAAGAGTTAAATTGCGTCAAACTGACTAATCCACTTCCAATGTTGGTCAACATCGACTACATTAAAATCTCTCTGAAGTGGACATTCGCGGTCGCCTAGATTTTGTCCACATTTCGGAGGTGTCCATTTATGAGCGATTACATAATATAGCTAAGTGGCAATCGCTTAATATTTCTTTTGTTTCTCGCACTATTGCTTGTTGTCGCAATACTGCCAGTGTTGTAACGCGCCCAAAGAGTGAACGGAAAACACAGTATGAGCACAAGATATTTCCCAAAAATTGAAGGATTTTTTCGAAAATAACTCGTGAGCTGAACATGTCGCCAGAACGGATGAGCAAATATTGAAAAATGAACTTGAATTAAAGTCATTGAAGATCCAAAAATTACAAGAGCTTACCGATGCACAATAAAGCTTACTTTACAAAGTGCCTATAGAAATAAAATTTTGACAAAATTTTTTGTAGAAATAAAATTTTAACAAAATTTTTTATAGAAATAAAATTTTGACAAAATTTTCTATAGATATAAAATTTTGACAAAATTTTCTATTTTTTCTATATTTTCTATCCAATTTCTATATTTTCTATCCAATTTTCCTGAAATTAGAAATCTAGAGGTATTTTGGGACCATAAAGAGGTGTGTCGAAAATGGTCCGTATCGGTCCATGTTTTAGTATAGCCCCCATATAGACCGATCTTCCGATTTTGCTTCTTAGGCGTCTAGAAACAGTAGTTTCTATCCGATTTGTCTGAAATTGAAAATCTAGATGTATTTTAGGACCATAAGGAGGTGTGTCGAAAATCGTTCGTATCGGTCCATGTTTTGACATAGCCCCCATATTGACCGATCTCCCGATTTTGCTTCTTGGGCGTCTAGAAACTATATTTACCATCCGATTTGCGTGAAATTGGAAATCTATAGGTATTGTGGGACTATAAAAAGGTGTGTCGAAAATGGTCCATATCGGTCCATGTTTTGGTATAGTCCCCATATAGACCGATCTCCCTATTTTACTTCTTACGCGTCTAGAAACAATATTTTCTATCCGATTTGTATGAAATTGAAAATCTAAAGGTATTTTGGGACCATAAAGAGGTGTGTCGACAATGGGCCGCATCGGTCAATGTTTTGATATAGCCCCCATATAAACCAACCTCACGATTTGGAGTCTTGGGCCTATAAAAACCGTAGTTTTTATCCAATTTGCCTGAAATTGGAAATATAGAGGTATTAAAAAGGTGTGCCAAAATTGGTGCTCATCGGTCCATGTTTTGGTATAGCCCCCATATAGACCGATATCCCGATTTTGCTTTTAGGGCTTCTAGAAACTATATTTACCATCCGATTTGCCTGAAATTGGAAATCTAGAGGTATTTGATGACCATAAAAAGGTGTGCCGAAAATGGTGCTCATCGGTCCATGTTTTGATATAGACCCCATAGAGACTGATTTCCCGATTTTGATTCTTGGGCTTCTAGAAACTATATTTTCTATCCAATTTTCCTGAAATTGAAAATCTAGAGTTCCTTTGGGACCATAAAAAGGTGTGTCGAAAATGGTGCCCATCGGTACATTTTTTGATATAGCCCCCATATAGACCGATCTCCCAGTTTGCTTCTTGGGCTTCTAGAAACTATATTTACCATCAGCTTTGCCTGAAATTCTTGAGCTATAATAAACTGTATTTATTACATGATTGGCCTGAAATTCGAAATCTAGAGGTATTTTTAGACCACAAATAAGAGTGCCGAAATTGAGGTATATCGGTCCATTGTTTGGTATAACCCCCATATAGACTGATCTCTCGATTTTTACTTCTATATTTTCTGGCCGATTTGTTTGAAATTGAAAATCTGGAGGTATTTTAAGATCACAAATATGTGAGTAGCAAATGGTGCCTATCGGTCCATGTTTTGATATAGCCCCATATACACCGATCTCCCGGCTTTATTTCTTGGGCTTATAGAATCCGTAGTTTTTATCCGATTTGCTGGAAATTAGTAATCTATAATAAAATTTTAGACAAACTAAATTTCTTTTTCTTATAAAGTGTTTTCGTTTATTCAACGATTGTCTCTAAAATTTGTGTCAAAAGAAAACATTGCTTGTCTAAAATTACGTTTCTCAAAAAAGAAAACACTTCTTTCAGGGTAAAGCAGGCGCACTGATCATGAAAATTGCTTCAAACTGAAAGTAAAAGTTCTAGATTTTACTCATCGTATTTAAATAAATGCGGAAAAATCTACAGATTTAATATTTTAAATCAAGGCGTAATTTCAACATATACACGATATGTTTATATTTGCTCTAAAACTCAAACAAAATTGGTTCTCATAAATCCAGAATCTTATCTGGTCTTCATAGGTAGAATCTTTAAAGTTTGTCTTCGGGAGCTGGCTCGTTTGGGAGAAGATTTGTCATCAAACCCCCTACAATTCAAGTAACCCAATACGACGAAGAGTTTTCATAGTAAACTATTATACTTGATTCATGGTGGTGGGTATTTAAAATTCGCCCGGCCGAATTTACTGCTGTATATACTTGTTTTAGCATCAGTTGGATAGCATACTTTTTTTCTGTGTGAAATTCTGAGTCGATTTAGCGATGTCCGTCCGTCTTTAGAAATCACGGTAACTTCTGAACGAAACAAGATATCGACTTGAAACTTGGCACAAATAGTTTTTATTGAGTTAAGTCGGATGGTATTGCAAATGGACCATTTCAGACCCCATTTTGGTATAGCCCCCTTATAAACGCACCACCACATTTGGCTGCGGAGACTCTTAGAGAATAAATTTCATCCGATCAGGTTGAAATTTGGTACGTGGTGTTAGTATAGGGTCTCTAATATTCACGCTAAAATTAGTTCATATAGGTCCATAATTATATATAGCCCCCATAGCCCAAGAGAGAAGTTCACCAATGTGGTATCACAATGGACTGAATAGTCTAAGTGAGCCTGATACATCGGGCTGCCACCAAACCTAACCTAACCATATATAGCCCCATATAAACCAATACCCAGATTTGGCCATCGAAGCCTCTTGGAGGAATACATTTCATGCGATCTGGTTTAAATTCTGTACGTGGTGTTGATATATGTCCTCTAACACCCATGCAAAAATTGCTTCGAGGAAGCAAATTTTAATTTTTCGATTTTTCAGCTTTTTTGTTCATATGCTATCAAAGCCCTTTAAAAACGAGTTAACAAAAACTTTATTTTTCAAATTCAGACTCGACTTCCAGTAGAAATTATGCTATGTTTTAAGTAAAAAACGTCTTTAAAATAAAGTATTGAAAAACATGTCCTATTTTTGAACGATTTTTGCTTTGTAGTCAAGATGCAAAAAGACAAGAAATTTAAAGACAATTTCATTAATTTTAAAGAATTTTTCTGAATTATTAAAGTCAAGTTGACCTTACCCCAAAAAATGTTTCTTTCGTGTTATGATACCCATTTTTAAGTAAAATCACTTAATTACAAGGTCAATACGACTTCATTGAAAAGTTTATAGACTTTTGGACAAGGAAAAAAATATATTAGATAAATGCGTCTTCTACGCTAAGCAAAATTTGCATTCGTATTTTAAGGATATGAAATCTTTGGCCTCACGACAATATTTTTTTCAGTGTAATTACCACACAACAGTTCATATCGGTTCGTAGTTATTTATAGACTCCGCTATATACACCAATTTGGGTTTTGTGTACTTGCTTATAGGAAGAAAATTTACAATTTTTTGTTTTTTCAGCTTTTTTTCTTTATATGCTATCAAAGTCCTTTAAAACCGAGCTAACGACAACTTTTTTTTCCAAATTCAGACTCGTCTTCTAGTAGAAATGTTGCTATGTTTCAAGTAAACAACGTCTTTAAAATAAAGTGTTGAAAAACATGTCCTATATTTGAACGATTTTTTGCTTTGTAGTCAAGATGCAAAAAAAACAACAAATTAAAATATTTTTTTTGAATTATTAGAGTCAAGTTGTCCTTAGCCCAAACATTTTTTCTTTCATGTTATGATACCCATTTTGAAGTCATATCACTTAATTATAAGGACAATACGACTTTATTGACAAGTTTATCGACTTTTGGTTAAGGAAGAAAACTTTATATTAGAGAAATGCGTCTTCTATGCTAAGCAAATTTTGCATTCGTATTTTAAAGACATGAAATCTTTGACTTCACGACAATATTTTTTTCAGTGCAAGAACTGAATTATATACACTGAAAAAATATTTACGCGATATTAAAGATTACGCAACCTAAATTTTAGGATGCGAAATTTACAAAATATTAAGGACAAATTTCTTTAAAATAATCAAATTTTTATTAAAATAAAGTTTATAATCTTTGCTTCAAGAATTTGTTTCCTTAAATTTAGGACACAAATTTTATAAATTTGCGTCCCTCCATTAAAGTCTCATGTCTTTGGGCTAAGGCTAATTTTCCATAAAGTAGAGAAACACATTTGTGATTTAAATAAATTATCCTTAAATTAAGTGAAATATTGACACTTTAGATTTAAGAAAAAACGCTTCAAATATAGGCTAAGACTTAGTTAGAGGATTAAGCGTCTTTGGTTTAAAGTTTTTTGCTTGGAATTAAAAAAACATTTTTTTACTTTGAAGTATCCGTTATAATTTGGATTTTTAAAGTGGCATATGTTTGTACGTTAGTACCTTTATTAATAAACCGCGAAAAGAGAATGAATATTTGATAAATATAAGGGAAAGTCAAAATCTTTGGGTCCAAGTCAACTTTTTTTTTTGAGTGTACAAATTTAATCGGCCTTTTTTTGTCTAATATATACCCCATATGGACTAACCTACAATTTAGATATATACATTTTTCTTATTTGAAAAATGTTTCCTCTCAAAAACACAAACAAGATATGGTGTATCTATAAAAATTTTCTATACGGTTCATATGAAGAGAAAATTAAATTCGTCACTAAAAGTGCATTTCCAGATGTACATTAAAAGATATGACTTTGGAAGAACTTCTAAAATAGTTTGCTGGGCAGTTGTCACAAAATGCGGATTAAAGAAAAAATTACAACTTTTTTCGTTTTCTAAAATTTTGTTACGTAGAAAAGTTTGTCAACTTGAATTTTCAAAAATGCGACAAGTCGGAGGCAGCCAGAATCAGAATTAGAAAAATGTTACCTGTCGACTTTTTCAAAAAATGTATCACAAGTTGTATTACAATATTGTGGGCAATATTTTTGAATTCTTTATTTATTCTGGTAAATAATAACTCCTGTCGCTCAAAGGAATCTTCTTTATGCGATTTTTCCAATTCTCGTAATAATTGTTTCGAAATTTGTTCCGAAACAAACTTCTATGTAGCAAGGCGCCCATATCTTTTATTAACAGAAAATGTTAGCCCGGTCGCTTGAATTTTCCAAAACCAAAATTCGATCCATAATTCTTCTTTTTGCATATACATTAATGTGACATTTGGCATATGTATAGATGTCGCTGTCAGAAAAAACTGTGACGAATGGATTTCGGCGAAAAATTTAAATTAAATTAGAATGTTTTTTTTTATTTTTGCCCACAGTAGTACTGTATACAAACTTCGTTTGGGTCGAAATTAACCTTTTTTATTTGTGTAAAAATTGTTCAATGTGTAAAAACATGCTTTTTGTTCATATTTGGTTTTATATTTTCACTTAGCATGACATATCAAGATTCTATCAGCTTTAATATCGCTTATGATATTCTATCCATTTTATTCGTTTCTAACGCATATTTGTCATTCCTGGCACATTCATAATATTCTTAATTACCACCATACTTCATGTAAATCAAAGTTATCACGAAAGTCTGTGTACATTTGTTTCTGAACATTCCATCGTTGAAATCAATTTTATTTTTATTATAGATCTATTAATACTCGAACAATGTCGCTATTTGATATTTAAGAATTACTGTCATACAGCGTTGCCAATTTAGCTTTTTTCCCGCTAGATTTGGCTTTTTTTGAAGACGTTTAGCGGGAAAAAAATGCATTTAGCTTTTACCTTTTTTCTGGCTTTTTTTCATGACCTTTTGAGCTATTTTTGGCTTTTTTTATTTTCGACATGTTTCTATTGAAATATGGATAAATCGGCGTTTTTATCTAAGCTTTGCTGCAAGTATAAGGGTTTCCACATATTTCAAAGCTCAGTTGAAACATTAATAATGAGTCCAGCCATTATGCGGGCATTTTTGTAGCAAATACACCTTGTTGTAAAGTTTTTTCATTATATACATAAAAGTTATCGTAAACTTTAAATCTACTATTACCATACAAATTTGTTAGATAAACTGTCAGTAAATTATTGGGAATATTATCATTTGACTCGTTTATCCTTTTTATGTTATTATAATATTCTAAAGTTATTACGATATTACTAAATTAAAATAGTAGATGTGAATAGCTTTGTGCGCTGAAAAAATATTGTCGTCTCCTTAAAATACGAACGCGAATTTTGGTTATAATTTCTTTTATATAAACTGTTTTCCTTGTCCAAAAGACGACAAAGTCGTTTTGTCCTTATAATTAAGTGATTCAACTTAAAAATGGGTATGTTTTCATGAAATAAGGAAGAATTAATGAAATAGTCTTTAAATGTGAGGAGTTTTTGCATCTTAACCACAAACCAAAATAGCGTTCAAAAGTAAAAGATGTTTTTCAACACTTTATTTTAAAAACATATATATACAATAATTTCTACTTGAAGTCGAGTCTGAATTTGGAAATTTAAGTTGGCGTTAGCACGTTTCTAAAGCACTTTGATAGCTCATGAAGAAAAGGAAAATATTTTTACTGGGAAATGTAAACTATAGGTATTTTCTACAATTTAAATAAAAGTAATGTATTTCGAATTTTTCACAATTTCAAATCCAAACTAAAATTTTATTTAAAAAAATGACAAATCATTTTTTTACCAAATCCAAAGCATGCTTAGATCATTTAATATTTTAAAATAACAAGTAAATAAAATAGAGGTGTTGGGAAGGTAGCTCCCACAAAACGAAGGACTTCCAGTAAAAAATTTGTGATAGTAATCAAAATGTATCGAATACTCAAACAGAGGTAATATGCCTTAGATATTGTTACAGTCTCACAGAAGTGGAATTAAAATGAAAATAATATGCATTGTAAGTGAAATAAAGCCTTTAAGTTTGTTAAATTTCAATCAAAAATGTGACTTTTGATACAAAAAAATTTAGCTTTTTTTCTAGCTATTTTTTAGCATTTTTTAGCCTTTTTTAGCTATTTTTTTGGGCAAATCTAGCGGTTTTTGGTGAAACAATTCTGGCAACGCTGCTGTCATAGAATGTTATAGATTCTACAAAAATATACATATATTTTTCTAGGTATTTCTGTGTTAAAAGAGAACCTAAAACAAAAGCTTCAGTCAAATTATTTCGATTAGTAATGCCAACAACATGACACGAAATTGAAATTTATCACCGTAAGCTTGGGACAGCTAGACAAACCGGCGCATTTTTACACAATATAAATAAAAATATCACTGACATTGTTATCGCTGCTTCTATGGTGCACAGTGGTAATTACACTCTATATAAATCTAAAATATATATGATATTAATATCTGAATCAAAAAGTGGATATGTCGATTCAAATTTGGGGAAATCGACTTTAAACTTTCTCAAATGTGACTTTAGCATTTTCATATAGCTCTACCAGTTTTGGGAAATATGATCAACAGCTGCTACAGTAATATGAGATTCGAGCAATTATGCGTTAAAATGCGTTTATCTATGGTCTATGTCTACCAATCATTACATTTGGTCTATGTCTACCAAATGTAATGATCGAAGGTTGGTACGACAAGGGAAGGGAATATTGCCCTCTATTAGATTTGAAAAGAGCTTATTAACATTAAAAAATATCGAATGCGAGTTTTATTTAGCTTAGAAGACGCGCTTCTTTGTAACAAACTTTTTCCGTAATCAAAAGACAATACTACTCAATTTTCATGTCTTCAGATAGCGGGTCAGGTATGATCGCAATTTTGGTTTCATATGAACAAAACGTAAAAAATCTAACAATTTATACATTCCTGAGCATTATTATAATTTAATAGAATTATGTAAGAAGAAATTCCTATTTTGGTAGTAAAAATGGCTCAGAAAGATTTCATTTCGACACAAGAACTTAAAGAATTAACGGATAACGGAAAGAAAAACACCAATGGAAAAGATGTGTCTTGGCTAAAAATACAATGGTTCAGGTTTCAAAAAAAATTCTCCATATAAGATGTTTTTTTTTTTAACTTCCTTAAAAGAAGAAAGCGTAGAATATACGAAAAAATTGATTTACTTCCATTACCATTAAACCAATAATAGAAGAAAAACGTATAAAGTCATGAAGTTAATTTTGAAAGTGGTATAAGTCATTTTAACCTTTCAAAATTACATTTCCTTTTGGGTATGGTTATATCTTTCACAATCATAATAAATACTTGTTTGTTGGTACTACTTAACTTTCGAAAAATCTTTTCCATAAAACAAAAATATTTTTTTTAATCCTCTAAAATGCAAAACTCAATATATATATCTCGAAACTACAACAACAATTTTCAAGATTCTTGAATTTTTCGTAAAATTATTTCATATTTTTGTAATATTAGCGTTTGTAATATCGTTTAGTTAAATTTATCTAATACTAAACAATATTTCCCTTCCTTGTGGGTCTACTCTTTTTTTAGTGAAGTTGGTATTCAACTTAGACGTGTGCGCGTGAGTTAAATTTCACTCACATTCACGAAGCCAAATATTTATTCACACACGCTCACACAGGATAAGTGTCGTAGTCACTCACACTCACACACATTCACGAAATGAAAAGCAGTACTCACGCACGAACTACTTTTACAGACTCACGCTCGATTCACGACTATTCCAGTGACTCACGACAAATTCACGAAACTCACGACATTTTCCAACGGGGAATCAGCAAAGGGAACAAAATTGCCAATTGATCAACTGTGTTAAGTGACAGTGTTAAGATGAGCAGCAAAATAGTAAATCAACGCAAAACTTTGCTTTCTACACCCAAAGCCAGCAAAGCTAATATTGAAAACACTCCAATTTCATCCAAAAATAAATCACCCAAACTTATACAACTAATTGAACAAAAATTTGCCCGACAAAATGAAATTATAGCGGCAAAAATTGAACAAGCCGTTACGAATGCTATGTCTGTTATTGAAAATAAGCTTCTTGATTTATCGAAAAACTTAAATGAGCTAGCAATGAGAGTGGATGAAATTGAAAAATCAAATAAATCAATGAATGAACTGAATGAACTGAAACTAGAAATTGATGAATTGAAATCGAAAATAAGTCACCAAGAAAATGTTAATGTGTCCACAAACTTAAGAATTTGTGGCATTCCCTCATATGAGGGTCAAAATCTGTTTAATATATTTAGGAACTTATGTGATTCTTTGAAGATTCCAGTTCCTAATATTAATAACATTCAACGCATACGAAATTTTAAATCCAGAGTTAATGATGGACCAATATTAGTAAAATTATGCTCCCCAGTCCATAAAAACTTGTTTTTAAAATCTGTCGCAACTTTTAAGCGTGATAACAAGACTCAACTTACTCTGGATATGTGCGGTTTTGATGGCAACAACATATTTTTTGTTAATGAGGACCTAACAAAAGATAATTTCAGGATTTTCCAGTCGGCGATTAAATATAAAAAAATGAAAAAATGAACAGCTGTATTCACATTACGCGGGATCGTTCATGTGAAGCAAAATGGACAGGATAGAGGTGTGCGGATCGAATCTCTAGATGATCTTGAGCGGTTTTTTCATTAAAATTACACTTTTTCAAATTGAACTGCTACGACAAATCGATTTATACAAAATATATTTTAAATTTAAACTTGGAATTAAAATATCAATAACAATAATGGATTATCTAATAACACTTGTAATGCGTTGTTTCTCATATAACCTCCTTGATAAATAATAATGGCCATTGTTCCAATGACGGCCTATACAACATGGTTCGAATACTTTCCAAACACAAAACTGGTTTGTCAATTGTACATATTAATGCACAGAGCCTCAATAACAAAATGGACGAATTTAGAGAAATTTTCCAGTCCTCAAATATTGATATAATATGCGTCTCCGAGACTTGGTTCCATATCAACATATCAAATGATATTTATGAATTAGCAGGATACAAACTATTTCGAGCGGATAGGGAATCCAATGCAGGTGGAGTATGCATGTATTTACGCAATGAAATGAGAGGAAATCTTAAATTTTAATCTGAATGCAGTAGTCCAATTGAATATCTGTTTTTGGAAGTTTATCCAGAAAATGGCGACAAAATTCTTATTGGAACTGTTTATAGACCAAATCGCAATATTCCAACTTCTTATATTTTGGACACTCTTGAACTTTCAACAATGTACTATAATGATGTCATAATCTGTGGAGATTTCAACAGCAATCTTCTTGTGGATAAGATATTATCTACATCTATGAACACTTTTGGTTTATACTCAATTAATACGACAATACCAACACATTATACACATACTGGAAACACTCTTATCGACGCTATTTTTGTTAAATGTCTGAATAAGATACTTTTATACGACCAACTGTCTGCACCAACATTCTCTAAACATGACTTGCTCTTCATGACTTACGACGCAAAATTCCGTCAGAAACGCATTGAATATGAGTTGAGAGACTTTCGTATATTAAATTATAACCTACTGAATGAAATGGTTAATAATATTGCTTGGGATAATATTTATTACTTTGATGATGTGGAGGACCAAGTGAATTTCATGCAGCAAAATATATCAACACTGTTTAATTAGGATGTCCATTACATCTCTTTTAAAGAGAACATGTTCTCTTTTTGTGTTCGTATCTTTTTGTTCACTCTCTTTTTTGGTGCCGTATTTTTATATCCAACTGTGCTCTTTATGTACTCTATTTCAAAAAAAATCCTAGATTGATGGAATTTTATTTATTTAGTAGGAATTCGCCACAATTGTTCGCCACTAATTGTTTACTGGGTTAAATCTGCTGACAAATTAAAGACCGGAACACAATTGCGACGTTTCGACGTACGGCTTAAAAAATTAGAAATAGATGTAAATACGCCAATACGTTGTCGTCGTAAAGTTATTTTGTTTATTTTTTAAGAAAATGTGATTCTTTTTGTTTTTTATTGTTTTATTATATATTTATTTCGTTGTTTCTATCATTAGAAACTATTATTATTTTAATTTTAACATCAATAAAATTATTAATTATTTAATAAAGAATTTTTTTATTGTAAACTCTTTTTTAGTTAATATGTTCTCTTTTTTTAAAGCGAAAGTTCTCTTTTGAAAATTATCCATATGGAAACCCTATGTTTAATGCATCCGTTCCGTTAAAAATCATTAAAAGTAAACCCAAACAACAGCCTTGGTTCAATCAAGAAATTAAGATATCAATCAGTAAACGTGATTTAATATACAAACGGTGGAAACGCTACAAAACTGTTGAGCTACACGAAGAATTCAAAAATGCAAGACGTGAAGTCAACGAAAAAATTAAAGTCGCAAAAACAGAATTCTATAGACAACAATTTGGTATGGCAGTTGATAGTGGATCAAAGTGGAAAGTAATCCGTGAAATTGGTATTGGGAGAAAGCACTCAGCGCCAGCTGATATTGATGTTGATAATCTGAACGAAATCTTTGCGCGTCAATACATTTCTACTAATGCGTCAAATGATTTAGCATACCCGATTATAACATCAAATTATGATGATTCTAATATCGAATTCAGTTTTAACTGTGTTGAACAATGTGAAGTCCTGAAATGTTTCCTATCTATAAAATCAAATGCTGAAGGAACAGACGAACTATGTCCAAAATTCATTAAATTATTGCTTCCAAAGTGCCTGCCCTATTTCACTTTCATTTTTAATACAATTCTCACAAAATCTGGTTTCCCCAAGACATGGAAATTTACCAAAATTATTCCTTTACCTAAGCCTAAATCAAATGAATTTCGTCCCATAGCCATACTGCCATATCTGTCGAAAGTTCTGGAACGTATTATGTGCAATCAAATGAACACATATATTAAATCGCACAACCTTCTAACAGAGAAACAATCAGTATTCAGACCTCAAAGAAGTTGTATCACTGCGCTTACGGATGTAATTGAGTATCTGAGATCAAAACTGGATAAAAAAACATGGTATCTATACTTGTACTGCTTGATCATAGTAAGGCGTTCGACACTGTGAACCATGGAATCTTAACACGAAAATTAAAACAAATGTTTTACTTTTCTGACTCTGCCTACAGGCTTCTTTCTTCGTACTTAAGCGGCAGAACACAATCTGTTTATCACTGTAATCAAAAATCTAGTGCGCTGAATATCAACAAAGGTGTTCCACAGGGATCATTCGCTATTATTTTGCTTGTATGTAAATAATCTGCCTGCAGTTTTACGGTATTGCAAAGTCCACCTATATGCTGATGATGTTCAAGTTTATGCTAGTACATTTGTTAATAAACTGCCAGTATGCATCGAAGAAATTAATAAGGACTTGGAAAGAATAAATAATTGGGCACTAACGAATGAACTTATGATCAATCCCACCAAATCGAAATGCTTGTTTATTTACAAGAAAAATGTCAAGATAAACAAGCAACTTCCGATATATATTAATAATGAGGTGATAAACACTGTTCAATCTGCAACAAATCTGGGAGTTACTTTTAATGAGCATCTAACTTGGACTAACCATATTCAAAGCAATATTGCTAAAACCTACGGAATGTTGCGTAACTTGTGGACTGTGCAATTATCAACACCACATCATACTCGAATGCTTCTATCCAAAACGTATCTTATTCCTGTTCTTCTGTATGGAGTTGAAATATTTGGAAACTGTAGCAGCGCTGATAAGCAAAAGTTAAGAGTAGCTTATAACAATATTGCAAGATATGTATTCAATAAAAAACGCTATAACCGAATTTCTACATTTGCCTACCAACTATTCAACATGACTTTCGACAGCTTTTTAAATTTCAAGTGTCTTGTATTTTTCCAGAATATTATTTATACTGGTGAACCAACATATCTGTATGATAGACTTCAATTTTCTCGATCAAATCGAGGGAAGAGGATCACTCAACTTCGCTATAAATATGCTGCATCTGAGTATCAATTCCTGATCTGCGCAATACGTCTTTGGAACAATCTTCCTACCCATATTCAGTTAATAAGCAATGCATTTCAATTTAAGAAAACACTTCAATCATTTTTTAATAACCAAGTTTAAGTCAACTTTTTTTTTTTAATCTTCTTTCATTTTTTACTTATTATCCATATATAAATTCATTATTAATTTTAACAATTGTAAGCATTTTTGTTTTGCACCATCTACTTATCTACTTTACTATTCTTAAATGCTTTCTTTTCTACTTTTTTTTTTCAATCATACTTTACAATTATTATTATATATATACATCTTTTTTTTATTATTATATTTTTTTTTTTTCTTTCAATTGCAATGTTAGTTATCAGACTGTGATGCGAAAATAACATTATTTTTACCTAGTACTGTAACTTATAAGATATAAAATCTTGTTGTGCTAGGACAAACCAAATTTATAAATAAATAAATAAAAATAGGAAAAATAGGGAACAAAATTCATAAATAAAATATAGTTCGACAGCTAAATCAATTTCAGTTAACATACGAATAAGATTTAAATCTTAATTTTTTTTCGTGAGCGTGATTTTGCAGAAATTTTATTCACGCACATTCACAAACCGATTTTATTACTCACGCACGCTCACGCACGCTCACGCACGACATATTTATTTTAGTCCCATTCACGCACATTCGCGAGAGTTGCTTCATATTTTATTCACGACTCACGTGATTCACGCGTGTCATGACAATTTCGTGTCACGTGCACACCTCTAATTCAACTTAGCCTACAATAAAAATTCGATGGTAAAAACCACTGTGCTTGAATTATAGCAACTTTCAAATAATATACCTCTGTAAATATATCTATGCATGCCCAAAACCATCCATCAAATCATTTTGTTGCAAAACGTCAATTTCCTAAATGATAATCATCAGCCAACAAACGAAGTAAATATGAAATGACAGTGTTTGGGGTCATTCATTACTGAACAATTCCATCCCATCGCCCATTTATTCACTTCATAGTCCATTGTTCATATCCTAGACCATCAGGCATAACAAAAAAAGTCAACTACATGAGTGGCTTTGTTTTGTCCTTTTTGTCCAAAACATTCTCTTGCCCTCACTCGCTTCGGTAACTGAGGTAATCTGTCCCATAGTATATTGACGGCATAAAGGTACGGAATAAATGAATAAGTGAATGTCTATGGTGTATCGTCCGTCAATTCTAATCAACTGTTTATTAGAGGTTAAAAACAATTGTTAAAACGCATAGTGATTGAAAATGCCAAAACCCAAAAGCGAACGTTTGTGACCGACCCTACTCGATGTTGTTGAAACATACGCACGCACCCATCTTAATTAATTTAACACGAAATCAGTCAACCGATAATCGACAAAATGATCCACTCGTGTTCACCGAACTAACGCCAAAATGGCTGTAATGCATGCAACCCCGCCATCATTGTCATTTGCACAACAACACTTTTGAAAGACGCACAGTAATCAAAATTAGAAATTTGAAGGTACTCGGATGAAAAGAGGCATATATATATATATATATATATATATATATATATATATATATATATATATATATATATATATATATATATATATATATATATATATATATATATATATATATATATATATATATATATATATATATATATATATATATTGCTTTATCCATTTTGGTACTTTGCATCAAAGACAACAAACTTTACGAAGATAGGAAATTGGCTACTGAGGAGATCAAACCATTTACGGTGTTAGATTCATACTTTTCGTTTATCGAACCAATCGCGTATACGACAAGTATTGATGATGAAGCAGGAGCTTTTTCCTACTTGTAAAATGCGAGTCTAAATCCAAATTAAAAAAAATTCACTTTTGGCAATTTAGTTTCAATTCAATTGACCTCTTGCGTAAAAAATAATGTGCTTAGCTTGTACTATGATCGATAACTGTCCATCCAAGTTTTTTCATATACACAACGAGCTGATAATAGACAATGGACGAACAATTTTTTTCTCTACCTTCAAATTCTTTATTTTCGTTTTACTCTTTGACAGAAACCGTTTGTTAGAATTGATATGGTCAATGTAAATAATTTTATTACCACTAGACATCGTCTAAGTTTATAACAGCATCCAAGTTAGCAGCATATCGTTAATAGTATAACAATTAGAAATAAAGAGAACAAAAATAGCAATTGAGAGTAACTATTTGCTCTTACTTTGATGACCCTTTAGGAAATAATGTAATTTGTGAAAGCCACAACAATTGACATAGCATTAAAATGCAAATAAAAAGAAAATAAGTGCACGAAATAAATTTCCATAAGGGGGAAATGTATTTTTTGTTGCTGCCTAAATTTAACATTGTTTCATTAAGAAAATTAAGTTTTTAATTAAAAAAACAAAAACGAAAAACAAATAAAAAAATTACGAACATGTATGGAACTAACATGGTAAATGCAACATTTGGTATGACGCAAGCCAATTTCCTATCTTCCTAAAGTTTATTGTCTTTGCTTTGCATCTATTTAGTTTCATAAAATGTTAAATATTAATTAAATTACTTATTTTTCTGATATATTATTTAGGGTGTACAAAATATTAAAAAATTAAAAAATCTGAATATTGTAACACTCCATTTTATACCCTCCACCATAGGATGGGGGGGTATATTAACTTTGTCATTCCCTTTGTTACACATCGAAATATTGCTCTAATACCCCATAAAGTATATATATCCTGGGTCGTGATGAAATTCTGAGTCGATCTAGCCACGTCCGTCCGTACATCCGTTGAAATCACGCTTATTTCCGAAAGAAATAACCTATCGCCATGAAACTTGGTATAAGTAGTTGTTATTGATGTAGGTCGGATGGCAAATGGGCCATATCGGACCACTTTTACGTATAGCCCCCATTTGGCTTGCGGAGCCTCTTAGAAAAGCAAATTTCATCCGATCCGGTTGAAATTTGGTACGTGGTGTAAGTATATGGTCTCTAATAACCGCGCAAAAATTAGTCCATATCGCTCCAAAATTATATATAGCCCCCGTATAAACCAATCCCCAGATTTGACCTCCGGAGCCTCCTGGAGGAGAAAAATTCATCCGATCCGGTTGAAATTTGGTACGTAATTATATATAAGCCCCATATAAACCGATCCCCGGATTTGACCTCTAGAGCCCTTGGAGGAGCAAAATTCATCCGATGCGGTTGAAATTTGGTACGTTGTGTAAGTATATGGTCTCTAATAACCATGCAAAAATTGGTTCATATCGGCCCATAATTATATATAGCCCCATATAAACCGATCGCCAGATTTGGCTTGTGGACCCTTTTGCAGTATCAAATTTCATCCGATCCGGTTGAAATTCGGTACGTGGTGTACGTATATGGTCTCTAAAAATCATGCCAAAATAATTATATATAGCCCCCATATAAACCGATCCCCATATTTGACCTTCGGACTATCTATAGCTGGATAATTATAATTACCGAGCAAAAGTTCATATCGGTTTTATCCGATTTTCCGGAATGTTAAAAATCTAGAGATATATTTTGTTTTCATAAACACGTGTACCGATGATGGTGTGAATAATTCTTCTGGAAATGGCAATTTGTATCCGATTTGTCTTAAATTGGAAATCTACACAGAAAAAAAATTCCGTAGTTAAACTAACGCTAAATTTAACTTTTTTTTTTGGAAAAAATTATAGGCTTGTAGTTCAATTTTATTATTTTTATCGAAATTTTCCACAGCTTAATGAAATCGTCCTTTTTTAAGTATGTCTCAAAAATTTTATGAACTAAAGGTGAGTATAAAGTTCAATGACCGTACACATAAGTTCAATATGAACTAAAGCAAATGAAGTTTTTCGTACGATTCCCAAAAAAAGTAAGAATTAACTACTGTATTGTTAAAATGGTCATGATTTGGCGCCAATGATTTTCTTCTTTATTTTAGTTAATTTTTCCTTCTATGATATGATGTAATTTCGTGAACTGCTATTAAAAAGTAGAAAAGGGCATTAAAATTTCCTGGTTTTAACAAGGCTTTGTGGAAATCTCGAAATGTGGAGTAAAATTTCCAATTTTCGTGCGTGGTAGTTCATTCTTCCTATGAACCAGTTCACTTTTTTTCGGTGTATTTGATAGCTTGTCAAACGAAGTCACAAAAGCACACACTGCAGCTCGTGACAAATAAATAAAAGCAAATCAGATCGTCTACAAACTGTTTTACTTCCTACAAACCAAACATATTTTTAGATACAAACATATATTGGTTACGCACATTAGTACTCGTATTGGTAGATTGCCAACATATGGAATAGTTTGCGATATATCTTTCCATATCTTTCATTTTCAGAATGTGTCTGCGAGTCGAATATCACCAAAGGAATGATTTTTTTTTTTTGGCATCGAATCGTTACTAGTGAAAAAGTGGATACACTATGATAATCCCAAGAGAGAAAAATATTACAGGCATACCCGGTCAGGCCTCAACGTCGACTAGTGCTGCGACACCGACCACTAAACATCGATGTTACACAACATCAATATCTTAAATGAATAGCATCGATTTCGTCAAAACATCGGCATAAAATTTCCATGCTTGAAAAACATCGATTTTTTGGAAATTTCGTTTTTACTGATATTCTCTTTCAAAATATGTTACCAATAAATCAATCACCTTATTTGATGATATAGCGACTACATTATACCTTTCACCACTTTGTAGACAAAAATTTTTTATATTATCTAAAATCTTTGAAATTTGTGGGGAGCTTCATAAATGTTTATATTCTCATATACATACAGTCAGCAAAAAAAGTTGTACATCCATCAATTTGTTATATCCCTTCAAGAAATTTCCAACGCCATTTGCATGCCGTCATATTACCACCCACGTGGTTAACTATATGTATTTCGTTTTCAAGCTTTAATTTAAGGTATAATACATATATATTTAATTCATTTTTTCAGGTCGGTTCACAATTTATTTCAAATTGATGGGTGTACAACTTTTTTTGCTGACTGTATATTTAAATCTAAATCGATTTGAACAAAGTTTTCGCACTCCTACAAAATCTGTAGACTTCAAATTTTAATCGGCTGGTGCAGAGATTCCTAACCCAATTTACATTGAGACCGCAAATTTTTTAAATTTTAAAAATATTTTGAATTTTTTTTTTCACACTGTGTGGCTGAATATCCTCAACAGATTCAATAAATTCTGAATAAATTTAAAGCGAACGAAAAGTATTTCATCAGTACCTCAGATTGGACGATTGGTAGATATTATTGCAGCAAAGGGAAAATTTTCTCCACTCCTAATTTTTACTGATTAGAAATGGTATGTCCTGTTTAATATTAAAAAAAAAACTAATGTTCATAGTACAAGACACAGTAACGTTGAAGACAATAAAGGCATCAGCATCATTATTGCCGATGGCAACGTGACATCAGCACCAAAGCAAAAATGAAAATAAATTGCAAAAGTTCTTATAGATGACCTGGTCTAGCTTGGCAAATTTTAAACGCGTTGTATGGTCGTTAGCAACACATTAGGTTATTATGAAGATTAAATTCTAAAAACTGTATTAATTGGATCTAATTTTGTATTGTCCATTAAATATTATTCAATATTGATAACTCAACACAAAAATTCCAAACCAAAAATCACTTATACCAGCCGAAAGTACTCGATGACAGGAGAAAAGTAATTTATGGAATTTGTCGTTCGTTCTAGAGATGCATATAATTTTCACTTCACAAAAATTTCTTTTGAGAGGATTTATAAAAACTTGCTGTTTAAATTTAAATGTTCTAAATTTGACTGAAAAAAAGCATGTCTGGTTCTGAAGATTTTGTCTTTACACTTATGGTTTTGGTATTCCGAGCCAAAGAAGCGGAAAATTGAAGTAATGTTACTTTTAAGGCAGAATTGTCTTTCAAATTTACGATTTGCGTACTTGATTGTAGATAGAAAAATGTAATTCATTCGTATTTTTTCTGTTTTTTCTTCCGGTGCAATTAAATTCCTTTAAAAAAGTGTTAACGACAACTTAAATTTTTTAATTCAGACTTGAATTCAAGTAGAAATTATGTTATATTTCAAATACAAATTTTCTTTAAAATAAAGTGTTGAAAAACATCTCCTATTTTTAAACGCTTTTTTGCTTTCTTGTGAAGATACAAAAAGACAATAAATTTCAAGACAATTTTAATTTTGAAGAATTTTTCACAATTATTAAAGACAAGTTGACTTTAGTCAAACAAAATTTTCTTTTATTTTAAGATGCCCATTTTTAAGTTGAATCACTTAAATATAAGAAAAATCGACTTTATATAAAAGTGTATCGTCTTTTGGACAAGGAAAAAACTTTATATCAGAGAAATGCGTCTTCTATGTTAAGCAAAAACGCATTCGTATTTTAAGGACATGAACTATTTGGGATCAATACAATATTTTTTTAGCTTATTATAATTTATTTAAATAAAAACGAAAATAAAGCGCTGAAAACATAGTTATTACGCTTAAAATTGTGAAAGGTATATGGTGAACAATTTTTGACTTTCCAAATGGAATAAAGTGATTGTTTTTTTCATATATTTTTCCAGACACGCTGCCTCCATCGAGAATAAACAAACGGTTGATATATGCTGCGATATGTAACTTGCTACGTGTAAATCAACATAGTTCTTTTATTAATGAAAAAATCGTGTTTTACTTGACCACAATGATTCTTTTACAACTACCTTAAAGTGCAATTTTTCTAATAGTTTGAAGGGGCTCTCATTGGCGTCGTTCTAAATTGATATAAAAAGGTACCTAATAAGTGCACTTATGAGAAACTTTTTTGTTGCAACTTGTCGTGGTATAACTTCTCAATAGTGACGGCGATTTTCCGACAAGTTTTTGATGTCGTATACGATTGTTTTCGACGTGGTGGGGATTCTCAGTACTGCCGTCAAAAATGTTGCCGCTTATATGGGGGCTATATACAATTATGAACTTGATATGGACCAATTTTTTGTGATTGGGGATCGATTCATCTGATGGCTATATATAACTATAGACCGATATTGACCTAGTTAGGCATGGTTGTTAACGGCCATATACTAGCACAATGTACCAAATTTCAACTGACTCGGATGAATTTGGTCCTCCAAGAGGCTCCAAAACCAAATCTCGGGATCGGTTTATATGGGGGCTATATATGAGTATGGACTGATATGGACCACTTTTGGCATGGCTGTTAAATATCATATACTACCACAACGTACCAAATTTCAACCAGATCGGATGAATATTGCTTCTCCAAAAGGTACCGGAGGTCAAATCTGAGGATCGGTTTGTATGTATAATTATGGACCAATTTTTGCATGGGTGTTTGAGGCCATATATTAACACTACGTACCAAATTTCAACTGAATCAGATGAATTTTGGTCTTCCAAGAGGCTCCGGAGGTCAAATCTGGTGATCGGCTTATATGGGGGCTATATATAATTATGGACCGATATGGACCATTTTTTGCATGGTCATTAGAGACTATCTACTAACACCATGTACCAAATTTCAGCTGGATCGGATGAAATTAGCTACTCTTAGAAGCCTCGCAAGCCAAATCGGGGGATCGGCTTATATGAGGGCTATATATAATTATTGGCCGATGTGGACCAATTTTTGCATAGTTGTTAGAGACCATATACTTACACCATGTACCAAATTTCAGCCGGATCGGATGAAATTTGCTTCTCTTAGAGACTCCACAAGCCAAATCGGGGGATCGGTTTATATGGGGGCTATATATAATTATGGACCGATGTGAACCAATTTTTGCATGGTTGTTAGAGATCATATGCTGACACCATGTACCAAATTTAAACCGGATCGGATGAAATTTGTTTCTCTTAGAGTCCCCGCAAGCCAAATTTGGGGGTCCGTTTATATGAGGACTATACGTAAAAGTGGACCGATATTGCCCATTTGCAATACCATCTGACCTACATCAATAACAACTACTTGTGCCAAGTTTCAAGTCGATAGCTTGTTTCGTTCGGAAGTTAGCGTGATTTCAACAGACGGATATGCTCAGATCGACTCAGAATTTCACCACGACCCAGAATATATATACTTTATGGGGTCTTAGAGCAATATTTCGATGTGTTACAAACGGAATGACAAAGTTAATATACCCCCATCCTATGGTGGAGGGTATAAAAAAAACTTTAACCAAAGATGCTAAATCTACAAAATAAGTGTTTGCCTATATTGAAAGTGTTTTTTTTTTTGTTAAATCTAAAGGTCAGCTATTTTAAGAACGATTTCCTTAAATTAAAAAAGGTTTGCTGAGATTATTAACTTTATTTTAATTAAATCTTCATTATTTTGAAAAAAGTTATCGTTCATGTTTTTTAAATTTCGCATCCTAAAATTTAGGTTGTTTCATCTTTAAAATTACGTAAATATTTTTCCAGTGTAGATTTAAAAGTCGAACAAATGTTATAAACAAATATTTTCAAATTGTTCCTTATTTTTTAATGATATCCTAAATACTGAAATAGAATCTCATCTCAAGAACTAATGCGAAAGCAATGCAGCGGATGCTTAAAAAAGATGTCTTCCACCCTATGGCAATCCCATGTACAATGTATTGTTTCTGAGCCAACTTTGCACTACTTTCGGATCCTAAATAAGACTGAAACAAGTATATACGGCCGTAAGTTCGGCCAGGCCGAAGCTTATGTACCCTCCATCATGGATTGCGTAGAAACTTCTTCTAAACACGGCCATCCACAATCGAATTACTTAAGTTGCGGCAACGCTTGCCGATGGCAAGGTATCTTAAAACCTCGTAACACCATCTTCTAAATTGTATGTCCATGCGTGGTATATATTAAATCAAAAAAGATCGATCCAATACGTATATAATTCAGTTTGACAAAGTAGACATAAAATTTTGACAAAATTTTCTACAGAAAGAAAATATTAAAAAATTTTCTATGGAAATAAAATTTTGACAAAATTTTCTATAGAAATAAAATTTTGGTAGATTATTTTTGGCTCTAGTGGCAACCATGATTATGAACCGATATGGACCAATTTTTGTGTGATTGGACCAATTTTGGTATGGTTGTTAGCGACCATATACTAACACCACGTTCCTACTTTGAACCGGATCGGATGAATTTTGCTCCTCCAAGAGGCTCCGGAGGTCAAATCTGGAGAACGTTTTATATGGGGGCTATATATAATTATGGACCGATATGGACCATGTTCCAAATTACAACCGGATTGGATGAAATTTGCTTCTCTTGGAGACTTCGCAAGCCAAATCTGGGGATCGGTTTATATGGGGGTGTCTAAACCAATGTTTAGACTTATATTTATCTATCGAATTTCCTATTTAATCGACTTTGCATCTGTACTGAATTATTATGAATTATTGAATTTTTGTATCTGAACTCAACTATTATGAACTATTGTTAATGAAAAATCCATGAAGTTGTAATTTAAGATTAATCGATATTCCTAATCGAATTTATTATTGTGAATTGTTACTTTCTATCTAAAAGTTTCTTGGCTTGTTAAATAAGTTGAATTCGGTCTATTCTTCTCTATATCTCGAACGGTGAGCATACCCCCAAATAAACCAATCACACTTCAAAATTGTAACTCCTGTCTTTTTATTTCCAAATCTTTCCCTATCTCTGCGTTGCTAAACTTGATGGTATATTTTCTCATCCACTGAGAATTTATACCACATACTGATCTACCACAATTCTCCTAGTGCCTCCTCCACAATCTGTTATACAGTCCACACACTCTACTCCAGGAATTGGTGTCCACTACTCTCTCTCTCTAATAACAGTTGCCGTCACCAATCCCCCCATAACTCCAACTTTAAACATGGTCCACTCGAGGAGAGGATTCGCAAACCAGCATAAAACACCAAACAAGGAGAAAAGAAGGTAAATTGAAGTAGAACAAAAACCTTCTCAACTAGTTTAATTGTGACGTCGATCGGTAAACGTGTACAAGCGCTAATATCGTATTCGAAAATCGTTTAACGTGGTAATAAAAATATATTAAAAATAATGTGTCGCGAAGACTTTTATTTAAAATCGTGTAAAAAAATTACATTTATGTAAAAAAAAGACTTTTCGTATAGAAGTTGTACAATATCAAAAAAGCGACGGAAAATATGTTTAATTGTTAATTATTGCATCATACTATTGTGAACATTAATTTTATCATAATTCGTGAATTAAAAAAAAAAAATACATAGAACCTACAGAACATTAAAACGAATAAAACATACATTAAAATCGTATAAAACTCCTAGAATTAAACGTATGTTAAGCGGGAAACAAAATTTAAAAAAAATGTGTAAAAGTTAGTTAAAAAGTGTGTAAATCATTGTTAAAAATGTGTAAAAATTATTTGCTGCAAAAATTTGTTTAAAAAATATATTTCTTGCTGTTTCCGTATACCTAAATTCCTATTCCTACATTGCACATTTTTTCTTACCGCTAATCTTTTTTCTTCATTTCAACATTGCACATTGTTTCCTCAACGCAAAATTTTCTTATTCCTACATTGCACATTTTTTCCTAATCCTACATTGCCAATTCTTTTCATATCGCTAAATATTCCTATTTCTACATTTTATCTCAATCTGCTATTGCACGATTTTCCTAATTCGCATTTTTGTAGATTGCACAGTATAAGATTCCCAAGTCTTATTAAAATTTGTCATCCTAAAAGGAAAATCAAATTTCAAACAAAAAAAAATATATATATATATATATATTTCTTAATATCTAAATTGCACATTTCCCACTGTTAAAATTTCTCTGTCAACACGTAATATCAAATTTACGAGAAGACAAAAATGTTCCCTAAAGCCTAATCTTCGCTAGAAAATTGAAACCATTGGACTAAAAAAGTTTATCGTATGTGGAAATCTAATTTCTAACAAAAATTATTCGAAAGAGCGCAATTTAATTCTAAAAAACTACATAAAATACTAAATCTAAATACTATGAAAATAATAAATTCATAAATAACTTTCTTGGCAAGAAATCTAAAATTAATTGCATAACCAAGAAGTTAACACATTAAATCACCGTTACAACAAAGCAACAATAATATTATGGATGATGTATTTTTCTGTATACTTACATCATAGTTTATTTTTTTCATGTATATCCAAATCACCGTTAAATTTTCAAGAAAAAAAAAAGCGGCTTAGAACCCATACACTCTTCATAATTTCTATCGTCATCTTTTCCCTTCACATTCTCATTTTCGATCCTTCATTCCACTTTTCTCATTCCATTTTTCATTCTACTCCATTTTTTGTATGTTCATTGCATATATACGCATTCTACCTTTATATGGATAATCAAGAGAGTGATATATGAGTGGTGAAAACGTCGTCTCAAGAGAGTGATAAAAAAACAACTCAAGAGTGTACCATTTGTATTGGCGAATAGTGAGACGAAGAGAGTTGGAAGTGCGCTACATACAAATAAGGCGAAAATTCATTATAACTATTTAATGCAAAATTATAAAATTTTACAACTAAAATCTTGTTGTACAAATTTAATTTAATTATTAATCGTACAGTTACGTGAAAAAAAACACAACAATAAATTAAAATATATCGGTTTTCTACAAACAAATTAAATTAAATAAAATAAACGAACAATATAATACATATAAAATCGGGTTTTCGGTACGCGTAATAAACTAAATAAATTTTACTAAACTAAAAAAAAATTAACTTAAATTTCCTGTATACGTACATTAAGGTAACAGTTGCTCTCATTAATTAACCAAAGTAGTTAACATATAGTTATTTAACCATATTGTACATACCCATTTTTACCAGCCCAAACCACTGTGCGAGAGCAAGAGAACAGTCACACATTTCTCTCAAAGTTATTAAGCGAAACTGTTATACTGGCACAGTGCTTTGGTGCACTACAAATTTCAGTATGCATTCAAGCACGACTGTTTTTACACAGCGATAAGGGCACAGTGTCTCTTGGCTAATATCGCGAAATTAAAAAATCATATAATTTCATCATTTAAAATTTTGAGTACTGGATTACGAACATAATTCGAATATCTATATACATTCAAGCACGAATGTTTTTACACACCAAAAAACAAAAAGCACACACACACAGTTTCTCTTGATCGAATAAAATAGCGAAAGAACAAAATCAAAATCATTTTTTTTAACAAAAACGATAAATCTCTGCATACATTCACGCACAGTGATATGCTAAACACACACAGTGTCTCGTAATGGAAAAATATTGCGCAACCAAAAATGTTTACGAAAACTTAAAACTATTGAGGTAAAAGGAAAAAACTGAAATTTTGGACGCCGATATAATCTGAATGAAACGAAAATATATAACATTATTGGCAGAGAGGAATGAATCTAATTAAATGAAAATACGAAACTCAAAATCATTCTATTTACAAAACTGAAAATAATAAAAAGAAAATTATTTACAATCACTGTACTAATCTTTACTAACTACTATTTAAATAACAACAATTTAAATATCTCATTCGTATTTACGTACATTTTAATCTACCACACATACATACATATTTCATAATTTGTTCTAAAATATTTCTGGTGATCCCTAACGTGGATATAAACAATTTATGTGGATTTCTAAACAGCAGTGGAAAAAAAATCGCATGTTGCTTAGAAATGTTTAAAAATTATTATGCTGATCCCAATTGTGGAGATACTTTTGAAAGTTTACTGCGAATTTTACTGTAATTCCTAAAAAAAATGGATGTTCCAAAATTGCATATACTCTTGGAAGTGTAAGAAGAATTTCTGTTGTTCCAAACATGGATATACTCTTAAAAGTTTAAAGAGAAAAAAAAATCTGTTGTTCCAAACATTCTTAAAAGTTTAAAGAAAAAAATTTGTTGTTCCAAACTTGGATATATTTTTGGAAATTTAAAGAGAAAAATTCTGTTGTTCCAAACTTGGATATATTCTTGAAAGTTTAAAGAAAGAAAGATGTTGTTCCAAACATTCTTAAAAGTTTAACAGGAAAATTCTGTTGTTCCCAAACGTGACACTTTACTGTGCTTTCCCACATATATGGCTACACGATTTTAATGTCTGAAAACCTATTTGTCTGCTAATGCACTATATAGAATCTCGCTTTTCGGATAATCTCCATAATCTCGATTGCATGGAGAAATCAATATTACATTGAGTTTATCGATTATTGTCTCATGTTTCGGGTTTACCAATAACCTGTAGCTATATTTTGTTAACTGAAATATAGCAAAACTCAGTCTCTCTGTCTCTCTGGTTTACAATTAACCCATAGCTATATGTTTCAACTGATATATAGCGTCACGATTCGAACGTTTCGTACCCTCTTTTAACGTTTATCGATTATTGTCTCATTCTCCGGGTTTACAAACAACCTGTAGCTATATTTTGTTAACGGAAATATAGCGAAAAGTCTTCTAGTGCGGATTTACAATTAACCCAGAGCTATATATTTCAACTGGTATATAGCAAGTCGATTTTTGATTTCTCAGGAGCTTCTTCATCAAGCTTTAGCTATATATTTCAACTGATATATAGCAAATCGATCCTAAATTTTGTTTCACTCATCTACTATTTCAATTCAGATTTTACTTAACTAGAAGATTTGTTTCAAACATCAAATTCTCAAAAATTTAAAACTTTTCTCTGTTTATGTCCTCATCTCTATGAAATTGTTACATATAATTGCAAAATTGTAACCATAAAATATTTTATGCCAAGTTACACTAATCCCACGAGTTTGTTCCACTGTTTCACTGCTAACTATTTAATATCTAAAGGAAAAATAAACAGATTTTATATTCCAAAATCGTTAATTACGAAAATTTTGTTTGCACTTCACAATTTGTGACTCTAATTCAATCATTTGTTCCGCCTTTTCCTAAAGTGAGAGTAGATCTCAAATTCTCTTACAATTTATCGAAAATCTTTTCAACCCTCCTTTCCAACGAATTTTTTCGCAAAAATGCTTAACCCAACTGATCAAAGCAGTTCGGGAAATGTCCCCTCAAATGTGAACACCATTAAGCCATCACCTATTTTTGAAAAGTTTGCGTTTATGTGCAATCAGCTAACTGATTTTTGTTCATACTTTGAAAATGCTGATATTGCAGACCAAACTGATTCGTTACTAGAAGTCAAACTGGATGACTTAGTCGATCGATGGCGAAAGGTTCAGCACGAGTATGAAAATTTGATGCTATCTCCCGAGTCAGTTGTTTCCAAAGAATTAAAGGAAAATGCGAAAGTAAATCTCAATATTTGCTCTGAAGCATATTATGATACTCGATCTCAAATTTTAGATATTTTAAGAATGGGTATCAACACTGCCCCTCGTGGAACCTCTCGTCTAACTCTTTTGCCTGAAAGAAATTCTGAACCTCAGAATCTCAATTACAATAGCTCTGCAGTGTGTATAAAAGTGATACAGAGGTTTTTAAGGGCAGCTATGAAGAATGGCCATCCTTTCGTGACATGTTCACGGCCGTATATGTCAACCACCCAAAGCTTACTCCTGCTCAAAAGCTTTATCACTTAAGAAATAAAACCAAAAGTAGTGCTGGTGCCATTGTAAAGCGGTATGCTCTATGTGACGAGAATTTCAATTTAGCTTGGAATGCTTTAAAATCTCGTTACGAAAATAAGCGCGTTTTGGTTGATAACCAACTTAAAATATTATTTAATATTCCCGTAGCCACGATCGAAAGTAGTGAATCCTTACAAAAGATACATTCCACAGTGAAAGACTGTCTTAGCACATTGGCTTCACTGAACGTTAATATCGAATCCTGGGATCCCATGCTAATTTATTTAGTCTCTACAAAGCTTCCTGAGGAAACGATATCCCAATGGGAACAATCTCTTAAGTCCCATCGCGAGCTACCTAGTTGGTCCCAAATGGACGAATTTTTAGTCAATCGATTTGAAGTGGTTGAACGGATATCAAGCTTCCGAAAATTGAAAGTTCACAATGATGTGCCTCAAAAATATTTGTCTCAAAATGCAAACAAAATACAATCGTACGCTTCTCAAGAAAAGCTAAATGTTACTTGTTCACTATGCAATTTAGAGCATAGCATTCGCATTTGTCCAGATTTTCAAAAATTTTCGCCACAAGAGCGAATTGATTTTGCATTTAAAAAGAAACTCTGCATCAATTGTCTCTCTGCTTCTCATGTGAAAACAAACTGCAAAAGTAAACGTTTATGTTTCACTTGTAAAAAGTCTCATCATAGTCTTTTACATTTAGAGCGCAAGCAAAATTCAAACAGCCAATCTCAGAATTCAAACACATCTGAAACAACTGAACGAAATGTAGCTCAACATAATTCTCAGCATTCTACACCCTCAACTTCTAAACAGGCTTATACTCGAGTAGATGCAAATTTCTCCCAAAATAATGAGACTATTTTGCTCAGGACTGCCTTAGTCCAAATAGAACACAAAGGCGAACTTTTCACAATAAGAGCCTTAATTGATCCAGGCTCCCAAAGAACTTTTTTGTCTGAAAAAATCAGAACCCTTTTGAATATCCCATTCCGGAAATCTCGTTATGAAATCGGTGGAATTGGAGGAATAACCCAGTTTGCCGACAAGGAATGCGATTTAGTCCTCTATTCTCAAAGGCACAATATCAGATTTTCGATTAATGCTATTATCCTTCCAAAGGTTACAAGAAAGCTACCGGCTGTCTCGTTTGACATTCCGAAGTGTCCCGAGCTTTTGAAACTCGATTTAGCTGACCCTAATTTTAATATCTCATCTCATATTGATCTCATACTTGGCAATGACTCTGAGCGTTTCATCAATATTGATGGTATTAAAAAGGATATATATGGTTGCGCTTCTGCCTACAATACTATATTTGGATGGGTGCTCAGTGGTCCTATGCCAACAGAATCAGTTCTCTCATTCACGACGAAAGTTTACGCTCTTGAATCTGATACACTCAGTGATGTACTTAAAAAATTCTGGGAAATTGAAGAAGTCCCGTCAGTCCCTGAATTCTCAGAATCCGAGAAATTTTGTGAAAATTTGTATGCCACAACAACAACCCGTGACGATGATGGTCGTTATGTTGTAAGGCTTCCCTTCAGAAAAGAGTTTCCTGAAACCATTTCTCTTGGTTCGTCCAGATTCACTGCTCTTGGACAGTATACAAGAATGGAAAGGACATTGTTAAAAGATCCCGATCTCCAGGATCAATATAACTCTGTACTTCAAGAGTACATCACTTTAAATCATATGGGAGAAACTTCCTCTCAAGAAATATGTGCGCAAGGTAAATTTTATTCATTTTACCTCCCTCATCATGCGGTAGTTCGTCCGGAACATAAATCCACTAAAGTGCGAATAGTCTTCAACGCATCCCGCAAATCGAAATCGGGATTTTCACTTAATGATGTGCTCTACACTGGTCCCACACTACAGAATGATTTGATCTCCACTATTCTCAATTGGAGAAAATACAAATATGTATACAGTGGAGACATTCAAAAAATGTATCGACAAATAAAGATACATCCCGAAGATAGAGCTTATCAAAGGATTCTATTCCAAAAGGATCCTAAAGGCCCAGTTCAGGACTACCAATTAAATACAGTTACATTTGGTATCAACTGTGCCCCCTTCCTTGCAATACGCACTATGTTACAACTTGCTTCTGATTCAGAAACTCAATTCCCTGAAGTCGCAAAAATTTTAAGACGAGAAACCTATGTTGATGACATTTTGTTTGGTGGATTCTCTATTGAAGAAACAATTGCATCTCGCAAGTCTTTAGTCACCGTACTCAATTCAGCAGGTTTCCCCTTAAAGAAGATCACAGCAAATGATCCCGAATTGCTGAAAGATCTACTTCCCGAAGACATGTATGATTTGGACTTATTGCGTTTCTCTGAATCAAGTTCAACGAAGACACTTGGAATTAAATGGAATGCTCTTAGCGATAAATTCTCATATTCCACAATTTCTGCTCAAAATCATACATCCACTACAAAGCGTCAAGTACTTTCCCAAGTAGCTCAACTCTTTGACCCAGCAGGATGGGTAACTCCTGTAATAATAAGAGCCAAGATGCTTATGCAGCATCTCTGGATGGAGAAATCTGGTTGGGATGATGAAATATCTCCAGATTCCCTTCGCAATTGGAATAATGTATTAGATGACTTGTCCCAAATGGATGTAATAGAGATACCTCGGTGGATTCAGTATATGCCCACAGATGAAATCCAAATACATGGATTTTGCGATGCCTCTAAAGGAGCTTACTGTGCTTGTGTCTACCTCAGATTGCAAACCTCCACTTCAACGGTTTTCTCGAATTTGTTTATGGCGAAAAGTAAAGTAGCTCCACTCAAACCAGTATCTTTGCCCAAATTAGAACTAAATGGTGCGCTTTTATTGTCCCATTTAGTAAAATACGTTTCACAAATATTCGGGAATCAAATTGCGTCAATAACACTATGGTCCGATGCATCAATTGTTCTCGGATGGCTATCGAAACCTCCGTACTCTTGGGAGACCTATGTAGCCAACCGAACAGCCCAGATACACGAACTTGTACCAAATGCCAAATGGAGATATGTTGCTACGCATCATAATCCTGCCGATATTGGCACCCGAGGATCTAGTCCCAGAGATCTAGCAGCAAATTTCCTTTGGTGGAATGGCCCTTCGTGGCTTACAAATCCCGAATCCACTTGGCCAACGAAAAATCCCGTAATTCCAAACTTGCAAACACAATCTAAAGTGACTTCTCATCAAGTCAGTGTTGAAGAAACTGAAATTATTTCTCGATTTTCCTCATATTCGAGGGCTTTGCGTGTTTTGTCATACGTATTTCGTTTTTTCCACAACATTCGCCCTTATTCGAATAACAACATAACTCATACTATTGAAATCTCTCAAAGAGAGATACAATTAACAAAAACCCGTATCATATCCCTAACTCAACAAAAATATTATAATATTGAGTATCAAGCTTTACGTGATTCAAAGCCCTTACCTCACAAAAGCACATTGCTAACTTTGAACCCTTTTTTGGACTCAGACCAAGTCATTAGAGCAAACGGTCGTTTATCAAATTCGTCACTTCCCTATAAGGATAGATTTCCAATAATTCTTCCTGGAAATTCGCATTTTTGCACCCTTTACTTGTCTCATTTACATACTTTTCTAGCCCATGGAGAATGTAATCAAATGTGTCGGTTTGTACAAACTGAGTACTACATTCCCCGATTGAAATCTAGAGTAAAAGGAGTTATACGCAGATGCAAAACGTGCATTATATATAAACACAAGCCCAGTTCTCAAATCATGGCTCCCTTACCATCTGAACGGTCCACATTCTCACCTGCATTCCATATCACTGGAATTGATTTCGCTGGACCATTTGAACTTAAAAGTTCCTCTTTGAGGAAAGCCCCCATTATAAAAGGCTACGTGTGTGTGTTCGTATGCTTTACCACGAAAGCAATACATCTAGAAGCATGCACAGAGTTATCCTCAGCAGCATTTGAGGCTGCATTAGCTCGTTTTGTGGGGAGGCGAGGGCTCCCATCCAGGATATACTCCGATAATGGTCGCAATTTCCTAGGAGCTAGTAGAACACTTCTTAGAGAGTTTTCTCAGTTTATTAAAACTACCTCCACCTCAATATCTCTGAAGTATTCTATTCACGGATTCGAGTGGAAATTTATACCACCCCATGCTCCTCATATGGGAGGTCTGTGGGAAGCGGCAGTCAAAAGTTTCAAAACTCATTTTAAGAAACTCGCCGGCGCACATAGATTTACATTTGAGCAATTCTCAACTCTTCTTTCTCGAATAGAAGGAGTTTTGAACTCTCGTCCTATTTCGGCTATGTCAGAAGACCCATCTGATCTTACAGCTTTAACACCAGGACATTTTTTGAGAGGTTCTCCACTACTTGCTCTCCCAGAACCCATTTCTCCCAAATTATCTTTGATAAATAAATGGACTAAACTGAAAGCTCTTCATCATCAATTTGCTCTAAGATGGAAAGAAGAGTACTTAAACATGCACAAACGTTATAAATGGAAATCTCCCGCCCCTAACTTAAAAGTAAACGATCTTGTCGTTGTAATCGATGATTTGCTCCCTCCATATGAATGGCTCTTGGGCCGAATTGTAAAAACGTATTGTGGTTCCGACACTAAAGTACGAGTCGCAGATGTTCGAACAGAAACCGGAACTTTGACTCGTCCCATAGCAAAATTATGTTACTTGCCTTTCTCTAACACTTCCGATGAAGCTGAAACACACTAAAGTTTTTTGAAACATTAATAACTTACTAACCCTAGTATCCATTACACTCATTAATAAAAACTCATACATTCCAGATCATCCATATCTCATCAAAAGCGAACTCCCAACGTCTACAAGTGCAAGCTGTGTAACAAATTTCATGCACTTAAGGTTTGCCCTAAATTTTTGAGAATGTCTCCGAAACAGCGAAATATTTGGGTCCTACGAGAAGTGTATTGTGTAAACTGTCAGGCGAGAAGTCACCGATTTAGAGATTGTAGATCTAAAAATATGTGTCGAAAATGCGGAAGACCCCACAACACCTTGCTACACCCAAATTACACTAAATTTAACAACAACACCAACAAAGGACAAGTTAAAAAACGTCAAGGCAACGAGACAAATAATAATGATGACATCACCAACAACCAACAGCGTCCAAACCAAAAGGTTATCTCTGAAGCCATTCGTGCTTTGGCTTCCGTTCTATGCTCGTCCCCGAAGTGAGCATCTACGGAGACGGGAGCATGTCTAAACCAATGTTTAGACTTATATTTATCTATCGAATTTCCTATTTAATCGAATTTGCATCTGTACTGAATTATTATGAATTATTGAATTTTTGTATCTGAACTCAACTATTATGAACTATTGTTAATGAAAAATCAATGAAGTTGTAATTTAAGATTAATCGATATTCCTAATCGAATTTATTATTGTGAATTGTTACTTTCTATCTAAAAGTTTCTTGGCTTGTTAAATAAGTTGAATTCGGTCTATGCTTCTCTATATCTCGAACGGTGAGCATACCCCCAAATAAACCAATCACACTACAAAATTGTAACTCCTGTCTTTTTATTTCCAAATCTTTCCCTATCTCTGCGTTGCTAATCTTGATGGTATATTTTCTCATCCACTGAGAATTTATACCACATACTGATCTACCACAATTCTCCTAGTGCCTCCTCCACAATCTGTTATACAGTCCACACACTCTACTCCAGGAATTGGTGTCCACTACTCTCTCTCTCTCTAATAACAGTTGCCGTCACCAATCCCCCCATAACCCCAGCTTTAAACAATAATAATAATAATAATAATAATAATAATAATAATAATAATAATAATAATAATAATAATAATAATAATAATAATAATAATAATAATAATAATAATAATAATAATAATAATAATAATAATAATAATAATAATAATAATAATAATAATAATAATAATAATAATAATAATAATAATAATAATAATAATAATAATAATAATAATAATAATAATAATAATAATAATAATAATAATAATAATAATAATAATAATAATAATAATAATAATAATAATAATAATAATAATAATAATAATAATAATAATAATAATAATAATAATAATAATAATAATAATAATAATAATAATAATAATAATAATAATAATAATAATAATAATAATAATAATAATAATAATAATAATAATAATAATAATAATAATAATAATAATAATAATAATAATAATAATAATAATAATAATAATAATAATAATAATAATAATAATAATAATAATAATAATAATAATAATAATAATAATAATAATAATAATAATAATAATAATAATAATAATAATAATAATAATAATAATAATAATAATAATAATAATAATAATAATAATAATAATAATAATAATAATAATAATAATAATAATAATAATAATAATAATAATAATAATAATAATAATAATAATAATAATAATAATAATAATAATAATAATAATAATAATAATAATAATAATAATAATAATAATAATAATAATAATAATAATAATAATAATAATAATAATAATAATAATAATAATAATAATAATAATAATAATAATAATAATAATAATAATAATAATAATAATAATAATAATAATAATAATAATAATAATAATAATAATAATAATAATAATAATAATAATAATAATAATAATAATAATAATAATAATAATAATAATAATAATAATAATAATAATAATAATAATAATAATAATAATAATAATAATAATAATAATAATAATAATAATAATAATAATAATAATAATAATAATAATAATAATAATAATAATAATAATAATAATAATAATAATAATAATAATAATAATAATAATAATAATAATAATAATAATAATAATAATAATAATAATAATAATAATAATAATAATAATAATAATAATAATAATAATAATAATAATAATAATAATAATAATAATAATAATAATAATAATAATAATAATAATAATAATAATAATAATAATAATAATAATAATAATAATAATAATAATAATAATAATAATAATAATAATAATAATAATAATAATAATAATAATAATAATAATAATAATAATAATAATAATAATAATAATAATAATAATAATAATAATAATAATAATAATAATAATAATAATAATAATAATAATAATAATAATAATAATAATAATAATAATAATAATAATAATAATAATAATAATAATAATAATAATAATAATAATAATAATAATAATAATAATAATAATAATAATAATAATAATAATAATAATAATAATAATAATAATAATAATAATAATAATAATAATAATAATAATAATAATAATAATAATAATAATAATAATAATAATAATAATAATAATAATAATAATAATAATAATAATAATAATAATAATAATAATAATAATAATAATAATAATAATAATAATAATAATAATAATAATAATAATAATAATAATAATAATAATAATAATAATAATAATAATAATAATAATAATAATAATAATAATAATAATAATAATAATAATAATAATAATAATAATAATAATAATAATAATAATAATAATAATAATAATAATAATAATAATAATAATAATAATAATAATAATAATAATAATAATAATAATAATAATAATAATAATAATAATAATAATAATAATAATAATAATAATAATAATAATAATAATAATAATAATAATAATAATAATAATAATAATAATAATAATAATAATAATAATAATAATAATAATAATAATAATAATAATAATAATAATAATAATAATAATAATAATAATAATAATAATAATAATAATAATAATAATAATAATAATAATAATAATAATAATAATAATAATAATAATAATAATAATAATAATAATAATAATAATAATAATAATAATAATAATAATAATAATAATAATAATAATAATAATAATAATAATAATAATAATAATAATAATAATAATAATAATAATAATAATAATAATAATAATAATAATAATAATAATAATAATAATAATAATAATAATAATAATAATAATAATAATAATAATAATAATAATAATAATAATAATAATAATAATAATAATAATAATAATAATAATAATAATAATAATAATAATAATAATAATAATAATAATAATAATAATAATAATAATAATAATAATAATAATAATAATAATAATAATAATAATAATAATAATAATAATAATAATAATAATAATAATAATAATAATAATAATAATAATAATAATAATAATAATAATAATAATAATAATAATAATAATAATAATAATAATAATAATAATAATAATAATAATAATAATAATAATAATAATAATAATAATAATAATAATAATAATAATAATAATAATAATAATAATAATAATAATAATAATAATAATAATAATAATAATAATAATAATAATAATAATAATAATAATAATAATAATAATAATAATAATAATAATAATAATAATAATAATAATAATAATAATAATAATAATAATAATAATAATAATAATAATAATAATAATAATAATAATAATAATAATAATAATAATAATAATAATAATAATAATAATAATAATAATAATAATAATAATAATAATAATAATAATAATAATAATAATAATAATAATAATAATAATAATAATAATAATAATAATAATAATAATAATAATAATAATAATAATAATAATAATAATAATAATAATAATAATAATAATAATAATAATAATAATAATAATAATAATAATAATAATAATAATAATAATAATAATAATAATAATAATAATAATAATAATAATAATAATAATAATAATAATAATAATAATAATAATAATAATAATAATAATAATAATAATAATAATAATAATAATAATAATAATAATAATAATAATAATAATAATAATAATAATAATAATAATAATAATAATAATAATAATAATAATAATAATAATAATAATAATAATAATAATAATAATAATAATAATAATAATAATAATAATAATAATAATAATAATAATAATAATAATAATAATAATAATAATAATAATAATAATAATAATAATAATAATAATAATAATAATAATAATAATAATAATAATAATAATAATAATAATAATAATAATAATAATAATAATAATAATAAACAGATTTTATATTCCAAAATCGTTAATTACGAAAATTTTGTTTGCACTTCACAATTTGTGACTCTAATTCAATCATTTGTTCCGCCTTTTCCTAAAGTGAGAGTAGATCTCAAATTCTCTTACAATTTATCGAAAATCTTTTCAACCCTCCTTTCCAACGAATTTTTTCGCAAAAATGCTTAACCCAACTGATCAAAGCAGTTCGGGAAATGTCCCCTCAAATGTGAACACCATTAAGCCATCACCTATTTTTGAAAAGTTTGCGTTTATGTGCAATCAGCTAACTGATTTTTGTTCATACTTTGAAAATGCTGATATTGCAGACCAAACTGATTCGTTACTAGAAGTCAAACTGGATGACTTAGTCGATCGATGGCGAAAGGTTCAGCACGAGTATGAAAATTTGATGCTATCTCCCGAGTCAGTTGTTTCCAAAGAATTAAAGGAAAATGCGAAAGTAAATCTCAATATTTGCTCTGAAGCATATTATGATACTCGATCTCAAATTTTAGATATTTTAAGAATGGGTATCAACACTGCCCCTCGTGGAACCTCTCGTCTAACTCTTTTGCCTGAAAGAAATTCTGAACCTCAGAATCTCAATTACAATAGCTCTGCAGTGTGTATAAAAGTGATACAGAGGTTTTTAAGGGCAGCTATGAAGAATGGCCATCCTTTCGTGACATGTTCACGGCCGTATATGTCAACCACCCAAAGCTTACTCCTGCTCAAAAGCTTTATCACTTAAGAAATAAAACCAAAAGTAGTGCTGGTGCCATTGTAAAGCGGTATGCTCTATGTGACGAGAATTTCAATTTAGCTTGGAATGCTTTAAAATCTCGTTACGAAAATAAGCGCGTTTTGGTTGATAACCAACTTAAAATATTATTTAATATTCCCGTAGCCACGATCGAAAGTAGTGAATCCTTACAAAAGATACATTCCACAGTGAAAGACTGTCTTAGCACATTGGCTTCACTGAACGTTAATATCGAATCCTGGGATCCCATGCTAATTTATTTAGTCTCTACAAAGCTTCCTGAGGAAACGATATCCCAATGGGAACAATCTCTTAAGTCCCATCGCGAGCTACCTAGTTGGTCCCAAATGGACGAATTTTTAGTCAATCGATTTGAAGTGGTTGAACGGATATCAAGCTTCCGAAAATTGAAAGTTCACAATGATGTGCCTCAAAAATATTTGTCTCAAAATGCAAACAAAATACAATCGTACGCTTCTCAAGAAAAGCTAAATGTTACTTGTTCACTATGCAATTTAGAGCATAGCATTCGCATTTGTCCAGATTTTCAAAAATTTTCGCCACAAGAGCGAATTGATTTTGCATTTAAAAAGAAACTCTGCATCAATTGCCTCTCTGCTTCTCATGTGAAAACAAACTGCAAAAGTAAACGTTTATGTTTCACTTGTAAAAAGTCTCATCATAGTCTTTTACATTTAGAGCGCAAGCAAAATTCAAACAGCCAATCTCAGAATTCAAACACATCTGAAACAACTGAACGAAATGTAGCTCAACATAATTCTCAGCATTCTACACCCTCAACTTCTAAACAGGCTTATACTCGAGTAGATGCAAATTTCTCCCAAAATAATGAGACTATTTTGCTCAGGACTGCCTTAGTCCAAATAGAACACAAAGGCGAACTTTTCACAATAAGAGCCTTAATTGATCCAGGCTCCCAAAGAACTTTTTTGTCTGAAAAAATCAGAACCCTTTTGAATATCCCATTCCGGAAATCTCGTTATGAAATCGGTGGAATTGGAGGAATAACCCAGTTTGCCGACAAGGAATGCGATTTAGTCCTCTATTCTCAAAGGCACAATATCAGATTTTCGATTAATGCTATTATCCTTCCAAAGGTTACAAGAAAGCTACCGGCTGTCTCGTTTGACATTCCGAAGTGTCCCGAGCTTTTGAAACTCGATTTAGCTGACCCTAATTTTAATATCTCATCTCATATTGATCTCATACTTGGCAATGACTCTGAGCGTTTCATCAATATTGATGGTATTAAAAAGGATATATATGGTTGCGCTTCTGCCTACAATACTATATTTGGATGGGTGCTCAGTGGTCCTATGCCAACAGAATCAGTTCTCTCATTCACGACGAAAGTTTACGCTCTTGAATCTGATACACTCAGTGATGTACTTAAAAAATTCTGGGAAATTGAAGAAGTCCCGTCAGTCCCTGAATTCTCAGAATCCGAGAAATTTTGTGAAAATTTGTATGCCACAACAACAACCCGTGACGATGATGGTCGTTATGTTGTAAGGCTTCCCTTCAGAAAAGAGTTTCCTGAAACCATTTCTCTTGGTTCGTCCAGATTCACTGCTCTTGGACAGTATACAAGAATGGAAAGGACATTGTTAAAAGATCCCGATCTCCAGGATCAATATAACTCTGTACTTCAAGAGTACATCACTTTAAATCATATGGGAGAAACTTCCTCTCAAGAAATATGTGCGCAAGGTAAATTTTATTCATTTTACCTCCCTCATCATGCGGTAGTTCGTCCGGAACATAAATCCACTAAAGTGCGAATAGTCTTCAACGCATCCCGCAAATCGAAATCGGGATTTTCACTTAATGATGTGCTCTACACTGGTCCCACACTACAGAATGATTTGATCTCCACTATTCTCAATTGGAGAAAATACAAATATGTATACAGTGGAGACATTCAAAAAATGTATCGACAAATAAAGATACATCCCGAAGATAGAGCTTATCAAAGGATTCTATTCCAAAAGGATCCTAAAGGCCCAGTTCAGGACTACCAATTAAATACAGTTACATTTGGTATCAACTGTGCCCCCTTCCTTGCAATACGCACTATGTTACAACTTGCTTCTGATTCAGAAACTCAATTCCCTGAAGTCGCAAAAATTTTAAGACGAGAAACCTATGTTGATGACATTTTGTTTGGTGGATTCTCTATTGAAGAAACAATTGCATCTCGCAAGTCTTTAGTCACCGTACTCAATTCAGCAGGTTTCCCCTTAAAGAAGATCACAGCAAATGATCCCGAATTGCTGAAAGATCTACTTCCCGAAGACATGTATGATTTGGACTTATTGCGTTTCTCTGAATCAAGTTCAACGAAGACACTTGGAATTAAATGGAATGCTCTTAGCGATAAATTCTCATATTCCACAATTTCTGCTCAAAATCATACATCCACTACAAAGCGTCAAGTACTTTCCCAAGTAGCTCAACTCTTTGACCCAGCAGGATGGGTAACTCCTGTAATAATAAGAGCCAAGATGCTTATGCAGCATCTCTGGATGGAGAAATCTGGTTGGGATGATGAAATATCTCCAGATTCCCTTCGCAATTGGAATAATGTATTAGATGACTTGTCCCAAATGGATGTAATAGAGATACCTCGGTGGATTCAGTATATGCCCACAGATGAAATCCAAATACATGGATTTTGCGATGCCTCTAAAGGAGCTTACTGTGCTTGTGTCTACCTCAGATTGCAAACCTCCACTTCAACGGTTTTCTCGAATTTGTTTATGGCGAAAAGTAAAGTAGCTCCACTCAAACCAGTATCTTTGCCCAAATTAGAACTAAATGGTGCGCTTTTATTGTCCCATTTAGTAAAATACGTTTCACAAATATTCGGGAATCAAATTGCGTCAATAACACTATGGTCCGATGCATCAATTGTTCTCGGATGGCTATCGAAACCTCCGTACTCTTGGGAGACCTATGTAGCCAACCGAACAGCCCAGATACACGAACTTGTACCAAATGCCAAATGGAGATATGTTGCTACGCATCATAATCCTGCCGATATTGGCACCCGAGGATCTAGTCCCAGAGATCTAGCAGCAAATTTCCTTTGGTGGAATGGCCCTTCGTGGCTTACAAATCCCGAATCCACTTGGCCAACGAAAAATCCCGTAATTCCAAACTTGCAAACACAATCTAAAGTGACTTCTCATCAAGTCAGTGTTGAAGAAACTGAAATTATTTCTCGATTTTCCTCATATTCGAGGGCTTTGCGTGTTTTGTCATACGTATTTCGTTTTTTCCACAACATTCGCCCTTATTCGAATAACAACATAACTCATACTATTGAAATCTCTCAAAGAGAGATACAATTAACAAAAACCCGTATCATATCCCTAACTCAACAAAAATATTATAATATTGAGTATCAAGCTTTACGTGATTCAAAGCCCTTACCTCACAAAAGCACATTGCTAACTTTGAACCCTTTTTTGGACTCAGACCAAGTCATTAGAGCAAACGGTCGTTTATCAAATTCGTCACTTCCCTATAAGGATAGATTTCCAATAATTCTTCCTGGAAATTCGCATTTTTGCACCCTTTACTTGTCTCATTTACATACTTTTCTAGCCCATGGAGAATGTAATCAAATGTGTCGGTTTGTACAAACTGAGTACTACATTCCCCGATTGAAATCTAGAGTAAAAGGAGTTATACGCAGATGCAAAACGTGCATTATATATAAACACAAGCCCAGTTCTCAAATCATGGCTCCCTTACCATCTGAACGGTCCACATTCTCACCTGCATTCCATATCACTGGAATTGATTTCGCTGGACCATTTGAACTTAAAAGTTCCTCTTTGAGGAAAGCCCCCATTATAAAAGGCTACGTGTGTGTGTTCGTATGCTTTACCACGAAAGCAATACATCTAGAAGCATGCACAGAGTTATCCTCAGCAGCATTTGAGGCTGCATTAGCTCGTTTTGTGGGGAGGCGAGGGCTCCCATCCAGGATATACTCCGATAATGGTCGCAATTTCCTAGGAGCTAGTAGAACACTTCTTAGAGAGTTTTCTCAGTTTATTAAAACTACCTCCACCTCAATATCTCAGAAGTATTCTATTCACGGATTCGAGTGGAAATTTATACCACCCCATGCTCCTCATATGGGAGGTCTGTGGGAAGCGGCAGTCAAAAGTTTCAAAACTCATTTTAAGAAACTCGCCGGCGCACATAGATTTACATTTGAGCAATTCTCAACTCTTCTTTCTCGAATAGAAGGAGTTTTGAACTCTCGTCCTATTTCGGCTATGTCAGAAGACCCATCTGATCTTACAGCTTTAACACCAGGACATTTTTTGAGAGGTTCTCCACTACTTGCTCTCCCAGAACCCATTTCTCCCAAATTATCTTTGATAAATAAATGGACTAAACTGAAAACTCTTCATCATCAATTTGCTCTAAGATGGAAAGAAGAGTACTTAAACATGCACAAACGTTATAAATGGAAATCTCCCGCCCCTAACTTAAAAGTAAACGATCTTGTCGTTGTAATCGATGATTTGCTCCCTCCATATGAATGGCTCTTGGGCCGAATTGTAAAAACGTATTGTGGTTCCGACACTAAAGTACGAGTCGCAGATGTTCGAACAGAAACCGGAACTTTGACTCGTCCCATAGCAAAATTATGTTACTTGCCTTTCTCTAACACTTCCGATGAAGCTGAAACACACTAAAGTTTTTTGAAACATTAATAACTTACTAACCCTAGTATCCATTACACTCATTAATAAAAACTCATACATTCCAGATCATCCATATCTCATCAAAAGCGAACTCCCAACGTCTACAAGTGCAAGCTGTGTAACAAATTTCATGCACTTAAGGTTTGCCCTAAATTTTTGAGAATGTCTCCGAAACAGCGAAATATTTGGGTCCTACGAGAAGTGTATTGTGTAAACTGTCAGGCGAGAAGTCACCGATTTAGAGATTGTAGATCTAAAAATATGTGTCGAAAATGCGGAAGACCCCACAACACCTTGCTACACCCAAATTACACTAAATTTAACAACAACACCAACAAAGGACAAGTTAAAAAACGTCAAGGCAACGAGACAAATAATAATGATGACATCACCAACAACCAACAGCGTCCAAACCAAAAGGTTATCTCTGAAGCCATTCGTGCTTTGGCTTCCGTTCTATGCTCGTCCCCGAAGTGAGCATCTACGGAGACGGGAGCATGTCTAAACCAATGTTTAGACTTATATTTATCTATCGAATTTCCTATTTAATCGAATTTGCATCTGTACTGAATTATTATGAATTATTGAATTTTTGTATCTGAACTCAACTATTATGAACTATTGTTAATGAAAAATCCATGAAGTTGTAATTTAAGATTAATCGATATTCCTAATCGAATTTATTATTGTGAATTGTTACTTTCTATCTAAAAGTTTCTTGGCTTGTTAAATAAGTTGAATTCGGTCTATGCTTCTCTATATCTCGAACGGTGAGCATACCCCCAAATAAACCAATCACACTACAAAATTGTAACTCCTGTCTTTTTATTTCCAAATCTTTCCCTATCTCTGCGTTGCTAATCTTGATGGTATATTTTCTCATCCACTGAGAATTTATACCACATACTGATCTACCACAATTCTCCTAGTGCCTCCTCCACAATCTGTTATACAGTCCACACACTCTACTCCAGGAATTGGTGTCCACTACTCTCTCTCTCTCTAATAACAGTTGCCGTCACCAATCCCCCCATAACCCCAGCTTTAAACAATAATAATAATAATAATAATAATAATAATAATAATAATAATAATAATAATAATAATAATAATAATAATAATAATAATAATAATAATAATAATAATAATAATAATAATAATAATAATAATAATAATAATAATAATAATAATAATAATAATAATAATAATAATAATAATAATAATAATAATAATAATAATAATAATAATAATAATAATAATAATAATAATAATAATAATAATAATAATAATAATAATAATAATAATAATAATAATAATAATAATAATAATAATAATAATAATAATAATAATAATAATAATAATAATAATAATAATAATAATAATAATAATAATAATAATAATAATAATAATAATAATAATAATAATAATAATAATAATAATAATAATAATAATAATAATAATAATAATAAAATAATAATAATAATAATAATAATAATAATAATAATAATAATAATAATAATAATAATAATAATAATAATAATAATAATAATAATAATAATAATAATAATAATAATAATAATAATAATAATAATAATAATAATAATAATAATAATAATAATAATAATAATAATAATAATAATAATAATAATAATAATAATAATAATAATAATAATAATAATAATAATAATAATAATAATAAAATAATAATAATAATAATAATAATAATAATAATAATAATAATAATAATAATAATAATAATAATAATAATAATAATAATAATAATAATAATAATAATAATAATAATAATAATAATAATAATAATAATAATAATAATAATAATAATAATAATAATAATAATAATAATAATAATAATAATAATAATAATAATAATAATAATAATAATAATAATAATAATAATAATAATAATAATAATAATAATAATAATAATAATAATAATAATAATAATAATAATAATAATAATAATAATAATTAATAATAATAATAATAATAATAATAATAATAATAATAATAATAATAATAATAATAAAATAATAATAATAATAATAATAATAATAATAATAATAATAATAATAATAATAATAATAATAATAATAATAATAATAATAATAATAATAATAATAATAATAATAATAATAATAATAATAATAATAATAATAATAATAATAATAATAATAATAATATAATAATAATAATAATAATAATAATAATAATAATAAATAATAATAATAATAATAATAATAATAATAATAATATAATAATAATAATAATAATAATAATAATAATAATAATAATAATAATAATAATAATAATAATAATAATAATAATAATAATAATAATAATAATAATAATAATAATAATAATATACATAATAATAATAATAATAATAATAATAATAATAATATAATAATATAATAATAATAATATAATAATAATAATAATAATAATAAATAATAATAATAATAATAATAATAATAATAATAATAATAATAATAATAATAATAATAATAATAATAATAATAATAATAATAATAATAATAATAATAATAATAATAATAATAATAATAATAATAATAATAATAATAATAATAATAATAATAATAATAATAATAATAATAATAATAATAATAATAATAATAATAATAATAATAATAATAATAATAATAATAATAATAATAATAATAATAATAATAATAATAATAATAATAATAATAATAATAATAATAATAATAATAATAATAATAATAATAATAATAATAATAATAATAATAATAATAATAATAATAATAATAATAATAATAATAATAATAATAATAATAATAATAATAATAATAATAATAATAATAATAATAATAATAATAATAATAATAATAATAATAATAATAATAATAATAATAATAATAATAATAATAATAATAATAATAATAATAATAATAATAATAATAATAATAATAATAATAATAATAATAATAATAATAATAATAATAATAATAATAATAATAATAATAATAATAATAATAATAATAATAATAATAATAATAATAATAATAATAATAATAATAATAATAATAATAATAATAATAATAATAATAATAATAATAATAATAATAATAATAATAATAATAATAATAATAATAATAATAATAATAATAATAATAATAATAATAATAATAATAATAATAATAATAATAATAATAATAATAATAATAATAATAATAATAATAATAATAATAATAATAATAATAATAATAATAATAATAATAATAATAATAATAATAATAATAATAATAATAATAATAATAATAATAATAATAATAATAATAATAATAATAATAATAATAATAATAATAATAATAATAATAATAATAATAATAATAATAATAATAATAATAATAATAATAATAATAATATAATAATAATAATAATAATAATAATAATAATAATAATAATAATAATAATAATAATAATAATAATAATAATAATAATAATAATAATAATAATAATAATAATAATAATAATAATAATAATAATAATAATAATAATAATAATAATAATAATAATAATAATAATAATAATAATAATAATAATAATAATAATAATAATAATAATAATAATAATAATAATAATAATAATAATAATAATAATAATAATAATAATAATAATAATAATAATAATAATAATAATAATAATAATAATAATAATAATAATAATAATAATAATAATAATAATAATAATAATAATAATAATAATAATAATAATAATAATAATAATAATAATAATAATAATAATAATAATAATAATATAATAATAATAATAATAATAATAATAATAATAATAATAATAATAATAATAATAATAATAATAATAATAATAATAATAATAATAATAATAATAATAATAATAATAATAATAATAATAATAATAATAATAATAATAATAATAATAATAATAATAATAATAATAATAATAATAATAATAATAATAATAATAATAATAATAATAATAATAATAATAATAATAATAATAATAATAATAATAATAATAATAATAATAATAATAATAATAATAATAATAATAATAATAATAATAATAATAATAATAATAATAATAATAATAATAATAATAATAATAATAATAATAATAATAATAATAATAATAATAATAATAATAATAATAATAATAATAATAATAATAATAATAATAATAATAATAATAATAATAATAATAATAATAATAATAATAATAATAATAATAATAATAATAATAATAATAATAATAATAATAATAATAATAATAATAATAATAATAATAATAATAATAATAATAATAATAATAATAATAATAATAATAATAATAATAATAATAATAATAATAATAATAATAATAATAATAATAATAATAATAATAATAATAATAATAATAATAATAATAATAATAATAATAATAATAATAATAATAATAATAATAATAATAATAATAATAATAATAATAATAATAATAATAATAATAATAATAATAATAATAATAATAATAATAATAATAATAATAATAATAATAATAATAATAATAATAATAATAATAATAATAATAATAATAATAATAATAATAATAATAATAATAATAATAATAATAATAATAATAATAATAATAATAATAATAATAATAATAATAATAATAATAATAATAATAATAATAATAATAATAATAATAATAATAATAATAATAATAATAATAATAATAATAATAATAATAATAATAATAATAATAATAATAATAATAATAATAATAATAATAATAATAATAATAATAATAATAATAATAATAATAATAATAATAATAATAATAATAATAATAATAATAATAATAATAATAATAATAATAATAATAATAATAATAATAATAATAATAATAATAATAATAATAATAATAATAATAATAATAATAATAATAATAATAATAATAATAATAATAATAATAATAATAATAATAATAATAATAATAATAATAATAATAATAATAATAATAATAATAATAATAATAATAATAATAATAATAATAATAATAATAATAATAATAATAATAATAATAATAATAATAATAATAATAATAATAATAATAATAATAATAATAATAATAATAATAATAATAATAATAATAATAATAATAATAATAATAATAATAATAATAATAATAATAATAATAATAATAATAATAATAATAATAATAATAATAATAATAATAATAATAATAATAATAATAATAATAATAATAATAATAATAATAATAATAATAATAATAATAATAATAATAATAATAATAATAATAATAATAATAATAATAATAATAATAATAATAATAATAATAATAATAATAATAATAATAATAATAATAATAATAATAATAATAATAATAATAATAATAATAATAATAATAATAATAATAATAATAATAATAATAATAATAATAATAATAATAATAATAATAATAATAATAATAATAATAATAATAATAATAATAATAATAATAATAATAATAATAATAATAATAATAATAATAATAATAATAATAATAATAATAATAATAATAATAATAATAATAATAATAATAATAATAATAATAATAATAATAATAATAATAATAATAATAATAATAATAATAATAATAATAATAATAATAATAATAATAATAATAATAATAATAATAATAATAATAATAATAATAATAATAATAATAATAATAATAATAATAATAATAATAATAATAATAATAATAATAATAATAATAATAATAATAATAATAATAATAATAATAATAATAATAATAATAATAATAATAATAATAATAATAATAATAATAATAATAATAATAATAATAATAATAATAATAATAATAATAATAATAATAATAATAATAATAATAATAATAATAATGATAATAATAATAATAATGATAATAATAATGATAATAATAATAATAATAATAATAGTAATAATAATAATAATAATAATAATAATAATAATAATAATAATAATAATAATAATAATAATAATAATAATAATAATAATAATAATAATAATAGTAATAATAATAATAATAATAATAATAATAATAATAATAATAATAATAATAATAATAATAATAATAATAATAATAATAATAATAATAATAATAATAATAATAATAATAATAATAATAATAATAATAATAATAATAATAATAATAATAATAATAATAATAATAATAATAATAATAATAATAATAATAATAATAATAATAAGAATAATACTAATAATATTTTTTTTTAATCGGATGGGAAATGCATTCTTGCATTCCTTGCGGATATGTCGGGCTCCCTCATAATTGAGTATACCGACTAAAACCCATCCTCGTCTTGGGAGTAATGTCCACCTCGGAACCGCGTTCCGCATTACTTCGAGGTGGCTCCCTCTAGGGACCATTTCGTCATCGCCATCTTGTCAAAACACCTTCTTTTTTTTTTTGATTATGAATCCAAGTCAATTTTCTTTTTCCTCAGTACATCTTCACAGTAGCGAGCTATAGTCAGCCAATACTGCTCATCAGAGATCATTTTGTGCACTATAGTTTCGGGTGAGATTTGACCCACTTGTCGATTAACCGCATCGCGTTCTATTCTCCAGCGTTTACAGTGGAAGAACGTATGTTCCACATCATCGACGTATTCTTCTTCTTCATATATGCAATTTGGAGAGTTGCAGTTTTTCATCTTGTGCAGATATCTCCTGAAATTACCGTGTCCCGAGAGCATCTGTGTCAGATAATAGTTTACATCACCGTGTTTACGTGTGTACCATGTCTGTACATCAGGGATTACTTTTGCAGTCCATCTTCCGCGGTTTTCGGTATCCCACCTATTTTGCCATTTTCGCATCGTCCCCATTTTGATCAAATTTTCTTGAGTTCGATCGGCTTCTGCCCTTTGTTTTAGGGCATATATTTCCATGCGTTCCTCCACTTGGAGATCTATCGGGATCATTCCAGATATAACCTGTATGGCCGGAGCCGACACAGTGCGATACGCAGAAGCTACTCTTAATGCTGCCGTACGCTGAACTGAGAGAAGTTTATTGGCTCTTTGTCGTGTCTGGAGTGACATACCCCAAACTTCGCATCCGTAGAGGAGAATGCTATTGCATGCCTCCATTAATAACTTCCTCTTTTTCGGCAGAGGACCTCCAATGTTTGCCATCAATCTGCTTAGATTTGCCGTTACTTTGGCTGCATTTTTGTAATGTACACGACTAATAATTCGTTGCTGATGCATATTTTTAAATCTTAAGATAGCATCGTGGAACTTGGAAAGAGGTAGGACTGCGGGAGCCTTTTATTCCGCTAGCAAACAGTCGTTAGGGGGTTTGTGTCCTGCTCAAGCCAAGCCTTGTTCCCAATACAGATATTATTGTAGACTCCCTTTTTATTTAACTAAATACCAAACTAAATAGGAGTGAAATTGATGGAAATGACAGGCAAATGATTTGAACTAAATTTAACGAAAACAACAAAAAAAAATAAAAAAAATAAAAATAGATCCCCAGCTGTTTAATATAAAAATAAGAAAGTTTTGAAATTGAAGTGGCATTTTACCCGTATTATTCAGAAATCTAAATTAACGTATTTCTCTGGTGTCATGAGAAATTGCCTCGTAACCCTCACCAACCGTAATCCTATTTGGCTTATTTTATAGGATCCCAAAACTAATCATCACTCACATTTTTACTTACACATCCCTTTTGTAGGAAAACGTCGATAAAACTTTACCAATTCATGTTAGAAGTCAAATATTTCATTTTTCACATTATAATAAAATTCAGAAAAATTTATTAAAGAAATGATAAAATTATTAACACTATTTCTATCATTATGTACATATAAAGTTATCAAGATCTAATCATATTTATAAATTTGGTAATAACGTTGACTATACTTTTTGACTACCCCAATGGGTTAATCAATCATAAATTTTGGTTTAGAAATTATAATACAGAAAAATCACGATAATCAAGAAAAAATGAAACCATAGGAAAAGATACAAAATCAGATACTATTTACAGAGAAAATAAGAAAGAGCACGTGTGGGTGATAATCAAAACAAAATTGAAAATTTTATGAAATTATAGCAACTCGTACCAACAATTACATTGTGATAGAGTATAACTGAGGTCGTAATTTCTCTTTCTCACACTCTCTGTAACATGTGATTGAGTGAATGAATTGAAATGCAAGAAAAATATCATGAATGAAATAATTGAAAAAAAAAAATAAAATAAACACAACACTTACCCCCGCTCCCCGATCATGGTGAAGGCCTCCGCTACGATCTGGTTGCTGGTGCTATTATGTATGCATGGATGTACGGACATACATATATTCTCTTTGATCGATGATTATTTGTTCTTGCATTAAATTTTTAAAAAGTTTTCATTTTGTGATTTTTGATGTGATATTTAGTTATAAGTAGTTAAAATTTTTGTAGTGTTTTGAATATTTGCTTTTTCCGTTTTATACAAATTTTACATTATTTATTTCATGAAAATTATTTTAAACTATAGTAGATTAAGGCAATTTTTGGTTTTTACTATTATGATTTCTTTACATTCAATTAGAGAGAGTAGACATTAGAGTTTGTGCAAATGCCACAAACAAAATAGTTATTTTTTTGTTTTTGGAATATTTTAAGATTTTGCTTTTAACTTCATTTTTGGGCGAATATGGGAAGATAATGATGTTATTGAAAAATTCTTATTTAAAAAATTTTCATTATTTTTACATGAAGAAAACTTGAATTGTATAATTAGAAAACTTGAAAATTTAAATTAAATTATACTGGGAATTTTTGGAACACTAAAGGGTGTTTATTTTGGGATTTGTGCAATTAAATTAGTATGTAAATTATTTTAAATGCAAAGTTTAGGAAGATTTTTAGAAATTTTAGGTATCCATTAAATTTGATTTTTAAATTTTGTAGATGGAATTTGCCTGTGATGTTTTATATTTTGTATGTTTTATGTTTTTTTTTTTTAGGCAAAGTTTTACATTTAAGAAAAATATAGTTAGGCTAAAATAATTTGCATATATGGAAAAGCACTTTTACGACATATTTTTTGATAGCTCAACGCAAGATTTGAGGTCGAAGAGACTTCAAAAAATTTACTTTAGATTTGGTAGCGCAATGGTTTTGTCTTTCAATTCTCATGCTGGATACGATTTGTGTGTCAAATAAAGAAAACGCCGTGGTGGATATGACGATGACTGAATTACTCCTTTGGGCTAATGGTGTCTCTCAGCATTTGCATGGAGGGATTATTCTTCGGGAATAAAAAATGCCAATTCCATAAAACTTTTACCAGGTTTGGAGAGGTTAGATGACCGAAATTTGGATGTGTCCAGAGAATCGTCTTGATGCACAGCTACCCTGTGGGTAGTGTGATCTCAGATTGTTAGGAGATGATGTGTGGGTCTTATTGTACTTCGGATGATCACTTTCAACAAATGTGTATGTCGACAATAATTTGCAACGTGACCCAACGATTGTGATGAAAATCTAAAATTTATATTTTATAAATATCACGTCGTGAATTTAATTGAATCTCATCAAACAAACCTCAAGAATATTATTATAAGCGAATTTACTTTCGCAAAAATCCAGGAAAATGTGGTTTAGTAACACAAATTTCACTATGATTAAATAAAATTTTTCGGATTTTTATTAGAAGTTTGCCGAGTAGATTGAACTTCACGCTTCGAAATTTCACAGGAAATAGACAGAGAAATTGGCTTCGTTTTGGCAAGTAGCTCACGTCAAGTTGATATCAACCAAATTTTGACGGATTTGTCAAACTTGTGCAATAGAGAATTGCCATGCCAGAATTGCATTGCCAATCAAACGGAATCCTTGAAGGTCCTTGATACGAAAATGTATCTTCTAGATATATTTCAATGATAATACACCCGTTGCTTAAATATAAGGAGCAACTTTGATTCATAATTACATTAATTTAATTATGAATGGAAAAAATTGGATCATCCGCGACACATACCATTTATGTACATTCGGCCTATACTACTATTCGGCCTGTGCTAGAGATATGAATGATATGATGTACATAAGAAATAAAAATCAGCTGGCACATTGGCTGAGAGAGATATCTCGAGAGAACAAAAAAAAAACAAACCAAAAAATATTTTGCTTCCACAGGCAAGTCGATCAAAAGCAATTGGTCAAAAAGAGTAATAAAACCTGAACTAGAAGTATTTCTTTTTTTTTTCGTCTTAGTCAAAATATTTTCCATGGTAGAAATAGTTTATTTTCCCTGAGAAATGCATAAATCTAAAATTTGGAGGACTTAGACTATAATATGTGCTGGATTGGATGAAATAAATAAAAATGGAAATTTTGGTAATTGGAAAAACTTTGATAAATGTGAAGTGATTTTAATATAAAATTTATATTCATTAAAGGAATTGTGAACAAAAGGAGAAATACAAACTCGGTATGGAAAAATTCGGTATACAAAAAGAATCTTCTGATGATTTATCCCTATTGAAAATAGTGGTTGGCTTTTAGTCGTCGAATTCAACATATTTTCAAATAGATATGGATAGTGAAAAATCTATAATTTCCAGCGACACTTTTTGATTTATTTTTACATATTGAAAGAAAGTTGTAAATATTTTCTGTGTCTACGAACTTTCGCTATTTGTATCATTTTATCGAATTCTACTTTCTTTGTGAATTGCAAAGAAAAAGTTGAATAAAATTCGGTTGTCTTTTTGGTTGTTTTATTTAAGAAAATAAATAGTGATGGATACTACAGTTCGTAAGTAAAATTTTAGGCATATGGCTTAAACGTCCACCACAAAACCAGATAATTAAATGCGAAATTCGACAGGTAATTAGATGGAAAAAGGACGTTTATGTTCGAATGTCCTTGCCGTGGTACGTACCCGTATTCCTACCATCTGCATCCTCCAAAACGTAGTAATGTTTGCCCAACTTTTCTTTCACTCGAGCCTTTACGAAAACTGGGGCAAGCTTCGCGTTAAAAGATTTTCCGAAACTGCTTTGTGCGAAGTTTCTTCGATAAACTGTTTGACCGACATCAAAAGTTTGGAGCCTCGTTCTGAGGTTGTACGTACTCTGATTTTTATCGAAGGCCTCTTTGATGTGCCTCTTAATATCCTGGCGGATAAGTTGAAGTTGGTCATCTCTGGCTACGAATGGTGATTGTGGTTCGGTTAGAAGATTCAATTTTTTGAGTAGCTCATACGATGAAGCGTGTGTCACCATATCGAACCCAAAAAGGGCGTGATATGGTGAGCACTTAATGGCCTGGTGTACGGAATTCCGTAGAGCACAGCTAATGTGGCTAAGTTTGTCATCCCACTGCTTATGGTCATTTTTAAGATATGATCTGATGCCCGCAATCAAAGAACGGTTTACCCGCTCCGAAGCGTTTGATTGCGGCGAATATAAAGCCGTATAAATATGTTTAATGCCATAAGCTGTCAAAAAGGCGTTTAACTCGTTAGAGCGAAATTGACTGCCATTGTCACTTACTATACATTCAGGAACCCCATAAACATGAAATATGTGTTTTTGGAGGAAATCCTGAATGGGAGATGCCGTGAACTTGCGAAGAGGGCAAAGCCAATGAAATTTGGAGAAATGATCAAGGACTATCAGGATTCCAATGTACCCAGATTTACTCCTAGGGTAGGGACCTAAAATATCAACGTATAAACGTTGAAACGGACGGACAGTTTCGGACAATTGACTCAAGGGTGGCTTCATGATCATATTCGGAGATTTTGTTGTTTTGCAGATCTCACAGCTGCGTACATAATTTCGTACATCTTGTACCATTCCTGGCCAGAAAAATGTCCGCCTCAACAAGTCCAAAGTTTTGGCCATTCCGCCATGAGCACATTCTGGTAAATCGTGAGCTTTTGAAATTGTTTCAGAACGTAAGTTTTGTGGAATCCAAAGTTTCCTACTTTGATCCTCTTGTGATTCAACACCAGAATAGTGTTCGGTGCGAAAATAAACAAACTTGTCCACTACTTTAATATCCGGATACTTGGTCGGATTCTTGTTTACCATATCCCTCAAGTCCTGATAATCGGGGTCTTCAAAACATGACGAGTTAAAATCAATGCCTGGGTCCGTAATATCTAAAGCCAAAATGTCATCTGTCGGAATCCTGGAAAGTGCGTCAGGGACTATGTGATCCTTTCCCTTTCTGTGGCTGATGGTAAATTTGTACGGTTGCAATTTAAATACCCAACGGGCTAATCTACCGTTGAGGTCCGGTTGACGCATCAGCCACAGAAGGCTAGAATGATCCGTGACCACTTCAAAATCTTGAAGTTCAAGGTAACATCTAAACTTCTTTATAGCTTCCAGAGCAGCTAAACACTCACGCTCCGTAACACTGTAGTTACGTTGCGCGGTGTTTAGCATTTTGCTCATGAAAGCTATAGGGCGTTCGTTGCCCTCATCATCAAGCTGGACAAGGACTGCGCCGATGCCGAAGTCGCTTGCATCGCAGTGCAAGTAAAATTTTTTAGAGAAGTCTGGGTTACTCAAAACTGGAGCAGTAGTGAGCAAGGACTTCACTCTCTCAAAGGCTTTTTGGGCTTCGTCCGTCCACTTGAATTTTCTCTTCGTGGACAATACTTCAGTAATAGGGAACGTTTCGGTAGAGAAATTTTGAAGAAACCGTCTATACCAACCAGCCAAACCGAGAAAACCGCGAACTTGTTTTAAGTTCTTGGGTACCGGCCAGTTGGTAATTGCGGTTATCTTCTCTGGGTCGGTAGTAATACCCCCGTTACCGATAACGTAACCCAAATAGCAAACTTTTGTAACGCAAAATTTGCTTTTGGAGACATTCAGGGTTAAATTGGCTTTCCTAAATTGAGTCGATATTCTCAATAAAATATCCAGATGCTCGTCTAAATTTTCCGATACTATAACCATGTCGTCCAAGTATCCAAACACAGTATGGCGAAGATCTGGAGGTATGAGTGCGTCCATAAGACGACACATGGTCTGCGGGGCATTACATAACCCGAACGGCATTACCACGAACTGGTATAATGGCCGTTCGGGTACTGTGAATGCCGTTAAATGTTTTGAATCATCTTCTAGGCCAATTTGCCAGAAGGCATCTTTCAGGTCCAACTTCGAAATTATGTTGGCCTTTGGCAATCTTGAAAATATCCCCTCAATATTAGGGAGAGGATACGCATCCTTCTTAGTCACATTATTCAATTTACGGGCGTCTAAGCAGAGCCGTACTTTATTGGGCTTCACCACCAGCCTCATTGGTGAGCTCCACGCAGACGTAGACGGTTCGATGACACCCAAGTCAAGCATTCTATCGATTTCGGTGAACATCAAATTTTCTACCGCTGGTGAAACGGGATAAAATCGTTGTTTTATCGGAGAAGCGTCACCGACATCAATAGAGTGTTTGATAAGTCCGGTTCTGCCTAGACCCTGTGTGGCAAAATTTGGGAAAAGTGCTACAACAGCATCTAAACGCCTACGTTCATCTGGGGTTAATTTGAAGAAAACGTTTTCTTCATCGGTCGAACTTTCTTCGTCGACTTCTAAAGTAGAAATATCAGAGGTACAAATATCGTTGCCGTTGAATGCCAGAATATCATCCGAGCCTAACAATTTCTGGATAAGATTAAATGATTTCCAAAAATCTATCCCTAAAATTAATTTCTGGGAAATCGAAGGAACTATGTAAAGTTTCAAATTCTTTGAAACGCTTTTGAAAGTCACATTTACATTAATCCATCCAATTACCCTTTGGCATTTGCCATCTGCGGTTTTAACAGTGGATTTAAACTGGAAAAAGTTTGGGTATTTGGAAAAATCTTTTTGTGCTAATTCGCCACCAAGACAGCTACGTTCGCCCCGGTATCCAAGAGTCCGTACTCTTTGAAATCCAAAAAGGATACTTTTGCGTAGTAACGCATGTCCTGTGGGTTTGAAACTATAGTCGAAATAACTATTTTGCGGCACAATCTCCGCGTTTTATAAAATTTTCGCAGACGAATTGTGTTCCTTTTAGGTTTTCTGAAATTAGTAATTTCAGATACATTGAAAATCTCATTACGTTTTTGGTTATATATTTCCCACTTCTTGTGAAGCGGTAATTTGGGAAAAATAATTTGAGAAGTTTTATTATCTAAAACTTCATCGGAATTAATTTTTCTTTTCAAAATTGTAATTTTATTGGCATTCGAGGTCGTTTTATATGAATTATTGTCAGAGCCGTGTATATCTGAATTATTTTGGACTGAATTAGAAGAAAAATCTAAGGTAGTGGTTTGTCCCCTGGAGGACTGATCTGTTTGGAGTTTTTTGAATTATGGCTACGAGCGTTACATTTGATACACTGTGGTTTGTATACATTTTTAATCCCACAGCCATAACAAAAAATGGTGCGGTCTTGTAGGCAATCCTGCCAATGGTGGCCTGGATTGTCACAATTCCAACACTTAAAAAAAGTCTCAGCTCTGGAGACAGCATCTATCAAAGCTTGAGGTTCAGAATCACTAAAAATTTCTTGGTCTATTTCTGCCACATGTCTTCGCTGGGTAAAGTTAGAATTTATTGGGCGTTGAGTCAATGACTTACGAACATACTCGTCATTCCACAAATTCTCGCGCATTTGTACCAACTTACGCAAATGCGATAATGATTGTATAGGAACATATAATAAATCCTGGCGAATATCTGGCCGCAGATTTCGAGCTATAATTTCTATAAGCTCTTCTTCTATCAATGGTCTGGGTAGCCGATCTGCCATTGTAGAAATTGCGTCAAAGAAATTATCGTATGACTCGCCTAATTTTTGTTTTCGATTCCTAATTTCTTCTAAAATATCGAATGAAGATTTCATGTCTTTAAATTGGTCTCGAATAGCTGAACAAAAATCATTCCAATTTATGGCAGGCACCTGTTTATGGTAGCGCCAATACCACTCACGCGCCTTGCCGGATAAAATAGTATTCAAATTTTTGCAAATAACTGAAAAATCATTATTAAATGTTTCTTTGGTGAGAGTCTTAACTCTATACAAAAATTCGTCGATGTTTAGTCCGCCAGAAGAACCATCGAACTTCAAATTCCAATTGTTTATTATAGAAGTTATTTTGTCCGCTTGAATACTACTACCATTAAAACTTGAAATATTATTTTGGGACACATTTGCCTGACTATTGGCAGGAAATTGAAATTGCTGAGAATTGTTATAATTAGAATTGGGTGATTTGATAAATTTCGATTATTATCAATCACGTCATTTTCATTATGCCGCTTATTTCTGCCACTAGAGCGAGGATTCAAATTAACTTGATTAGGATTATTGTCATTCTGAGATGATTGATCGGGATTAGTGTTCAAACCTGAAAAGGTGTTTGTTGTGAAACTTGATTTCCGCATTATCGACACTAGGTTGAAGTGACGTGTTTAAATTCGAATTATGTAAGGGAGAAATATTAAAATTTTCATTCAAAGGATTCTCTACACGATTTGGGGTTTGAGAAAAATCCCTTTGAGTTAAAGAATCATTTAAATTAGAACCTTGTCCATTTTGGAATAAATTCCGAATAACGCTACGCGTTTTATAATGTTTGGAAATAGCACCTCTACCTCTACCCCTGGTGGAAGGTTTTGGTGGCGGTTTATTAGAAGGAATTAAAAAAGGACGAAGTTCGCTCAACTGACACGCTCTTTTACACACTGGGCACTCTGAAGAAGAAGAGAGGTGATTTTCGAGGCATGATCTGTGAAAAATGTGCGAACATTCATTTATAACCAGACATTCTTGACCTTCATTTAAAACATGTTCACAAATCGTGCAACTCGCAGTCGGATTTTCCGAAGACTCGTTTTGCGAAGCCAGCAAATCCAATGAATCTCTTACTTCTTTTTGAGCCATTTTAAATTGTAAAAAAAAATGGAATAAGAAATTCAAAAAACAAAAAAAATATCAAAAATTGTTTGTGGTAATTAAATCTTATTGAATTAAGAAAATTAATACCAATTCCAATACAGAAAAAATATTAAGTATACGAGAATTTCCATAAATGTGTACGATCAAAAAAAAATTTTTTAATGTTTTTATATATCATAGACAAACTGACATTTCCTACTAGGTGATGGTAAATAAAATGGAGTGAAGGAATGTGATTTCTTGAATACTACAGCAAAATTTATGACAACTAATCCGGACTATGGATATTTATTTACCCAGAAAATTAAATTATGACAGACAAACCAGCTTGGATATTATTCGCTTTATAAATCCTCATCTTTTCAGAAACGGTCACAAAAATGCTACGAAAGCTAAATTCATGAAATCCTAGCAACGAAAAGGTGCTGATTGCTCAGTCTCAGACGTAATCAAATTTAAGGATAAACAAATACTAAAGAAAATTAAATTTTAAACAAACTAGAAAATCTAAAGGATAAAAACATTGTAGATATACCGACGGTCAGCTCATTTGCAGTAAACCGCAAATCGCCGAAATTTCCTGAAGGATTCGTACAAGAATTCAAGACTCGAAATTTCCTAAAATATTTAAAATTTTGAATTTCCTAAAATTTTGAAATTTAAATACTATGGACGGGAAGAGCCGAAGGACATGGTGAAAATCATCCGGCCCCACGTTTTGGGCGCCAAATTCTGTAATGTACACGACTAATAATTCGTTGCTGATGCATATTTTTAAATCTTAAGATAGAATCGTGGAACTTGGAAAGAGGTAGGACTGCGGGAGCCTTTTATTCCGCTAGCAAACAGTCGTTGGGGGGTTCGTGTCCTGCTCAAGCCAAGCCTTGTTCCCAATACAGATATTATTGTAGACTCCCTTTTTATTTAACTAAATACCAAACTAAATAGGAGTGAAATTGATGGAAATGACAGGCAAATGATTTGAACTAAATTTAACGAAAACAACAAAAAAATAAAAAAAAAATAAAAATAGATCCCCAGCTGTTTAATATAAAAATAAGAAAGTTTTGAAATTGAAGTGGCATTTTACCCGTATTATTCAGAAATCTAAATTAACGTATTTCTCTGGTGTCATGAGAAATTGCCTCGTAACCCTCACCAACCGTAATCCTATTTGGCTTATTTTATAGGATCCCAAAACTAATCATCACTCACATTTTTACTTACACATCCCTTTTGTAGGGAAACGTCGATAAAACTTTACCAATTCATGTTAGAAGTCAAATATTTCATTTTTCACATTATAATAAAATTCAGAAAAATTTATTAAAGAAATGATAAAATTATTAACACTATTTCTATCATTATGTACATATAAAGTTATCAAGATCTAATCATATTTATAAATTTGATAATAATTTTTAAATTTAATAAGCAAAATTCAAAACGTTTACGTTGACTATACTTTTTGACTACCCCAATGGGTTAATCAATCATAAATTTTGGTTTAGAAATTATAATACAGAAAAATCACGATAATCAAGAAAAAATGAAACCATAGGAAAAGATACAAAATCAGATACTACAGAGAAAATAAGAAAGAGCACGTGTGGGTGATAATCAAAACAAAATTGAAAATTTTATGAAATTATAGCAACTCGTACCAACAATTACATTGTGATAGAGTATAACTGAGGTCGTAATTTCTCTTTCTCACACTCTCTGTAACATGTGATTGAGTGAATGAATTGAAATGCAAGAAAAATATCATGAATGAAATAATTGAAAAAAAAAATAAAATAAACACAACACTTACCCCCGCTCCCCGATCATGGTGAAGGCCTCCGCTACGATCTGGTTGCTGGTGCTATTATGTATGCATGGATGTACGGACATACATATATTCTCTTTGATCGATGATTATTTGTTCTTGCATTAAATTTTTAAAAAGTTTTCATTTTGTGATTTTTGATGTGATATTTAGTTATAAGTAGTTAAAATTTTTGTAGTGTTTTGAATATTTGCTTTTTCCGTTTTATACAAATTTTACATTATTTATTTCATGAAAATTATTTTAAACTATAGTAGATTAAGGCAATTTTTGGTTTTTACTATTATGATTTCTTTACATTCAATTAGAGAGAGTAGACATTAGAGTTTGTGCAAATGCCACAAACAAAATAGTTATTTTTTTGTTTTTGGAATATTTTAAGATTTTGCTTTTAACTTCATTTTTGGGCGAATATGGGAAGATAATGATGTTATTGAAAAAATTCTTATTTAAAAAATTTTCATTATTTTTACATGAAGAAAACTTGAATTGTATAATTAGAAAACTTGAAAATTTAAATTAAATTATACTGGGAATTTTTGGAACACTAAAGGGTGTTTATTTTGGGATTTGTGCAATTAAATTAGTATGTAAATTATTTTAAATGCAAAGTTTAGGAAGATTTTTAGAAATTTTAGATATCCATTAAATTTGATTTTTAAATTTTGTAGATGGAATTTGCCTGTGATGTTTTATATTTTGTATGTTTTATGTTTTTTTTTTTTAGGCAAAGTTTTACATTTGAGAAAAATATAGTTAGGCTAAAATAATTTGCATATATGGAAAAGCACTTTTACGACATATTTTTTGATAGCTCAACGCAAGATTTGAGGTCGAAGAGACTTCAAAAAATTTACTTTAGATTTGGTAGCGCAATGGTTTTGTCTTTCAATTCTCATGCTGGATACGATTTGTGTGTCAAATAAAGAAAACGCCGTGGTGGATATGACGATGACTGAATTACTCCTTTGGGCTAATGGTGTCTCTCAGCATTTGCATGGAGGGATTATTCTTCGGGAATAAAAAATGCCAATTCCATAAAACTTTTACCAGGTTTGGAGAGGTTAGATGACCGAAATTTGGATGTGTCCAGAGAATCGTCTTGATGCACAGCTACCCTGTGGGTAGTGTGATCTCAGATTGTTAGGAGATGATGTGTGGGTCTTATTGTACTTCGGATGATCACTTTCAACAAATGTGTATGTCGACAATAATTTGCAACGTGACCCAACGATTGTGATGAAAATCTAAAATTTATATTTTATAAATATCACGTCGTGAATTTAATTGAATCTCATCAAACAAACCTCAAGAATATTATTATAAGCGAATTTACTTTCGCAAAAATCCAGGAAAATGTGGTTTAGTAACACAAATTTCACTATGATTAAATAAAATTTTTCGGATTTTTATTAGAAGTTTGCCGAGTAGATTGAACTTCACGCTTCGAAATTTCACAGGAAATAGACAGAGAAATTGGCTTCGTTTTGGCAAGTAGCTCACGTCAAGTTGATATCAACCAAATTTTGACGGATTTGTCAAACTTGTGCAATAGAGAATTGCCATGCCAGAATTGCATTGCCAATCAAACGGAATCCTTGAAGGTCCTTGATACGAAAATGTATCTTCTAGATATATTTCAATGATAATACACCCGTTGCTTAAATATAAGGAGCAACTTTGATTCATAATTACATTAATTTAATTATGAATGGAAAAAATTGGATCATCCGCGACACATACCATTTATGTACATTCGGCCTATACTACTATTCGGCCTGTGCTAGAGATATGAATGATATGATGTACATAAGAAATAAAAATCAGCTGGCACATTGGCTGAGAGAGATATCTCGAGAGAACAAAAAAAAAACAAACCAAAAAATATTTTGCTTCCACAGGCAAGTCGATCAAAAGCAATTGGTCAAAAAGAGTAATAAAACCTGAACTAGAAGTATTTCTTTTTTTTTTCGTCTTAGTCAAAATATTTTCCATGGTACAAATAGTTTATTTTCCCTGAGAAATGCATAAATCTAAAATTTGGAGGACTTAGACTATAATATGTGCTGGATTGGATGAAATAAATAAAAATGGAAATTTTGGTAATTGGAAAAACTTTGATAAATGTGAAGTGATTTTAATATAAAATTTATATTCATTAAAGGAATTGTGAACAAAAGGAGAAATACAAACTCGGTATGGAAAAATTCGGTATACAAAAAGAATCTTCTGATGATTTATCCCTATTGAAAATAGTGGTTGGCTTTTAGTCGTCGAATTCAACATATTTTCAAATAGATATGGATAGTGAAAAATCTATAATTTCCAGCGACACTTTTTGATTTATTTTTACATATTGAAAGAAAGTTGTAAATATTTTCTGTGTCTACGAACTTTCGCTATTTGTATCATTTTATCGAATTCTACTTTCTTTGTGAATTGCAAAGAAAAAGTTGAATAAAATTCGGTTGTCTTTTTGGTTGTTTTATTTAAGAAAATAAATAGTGATGGATACTACAGTTCGTAAGTAAAATTTTAGGCATATGGCTTAAACGTCCACCACATTTTCCGTGGAGTGTTTTATTTGGTATGAAAAGGTGAGTTTCGTATCCAATCTTAGTCCTAGGTAGTTAACTGCTGGTTTTGTGGGAATGACTATATCATCTACTCTCATGTCGACATTTGTTGGTATTCGACGCCCAGTTAAAAGAAGTAGCTCTGTTTTGTGGGTGGCCAACTCCAACCCATGTGACTTTAGCCAGTTTGTTGTTCTAATCATGACCTGGTTCAATCGTCTTTGTGCGTCTTCCATGGTTCTTGTTTGTATTACAGCTGCAATATCGTCAGCGTATCCAACCAGACTAGTTTTGCGAAGCCAGCAAATCCAATGAATCTCTTACTTCTTTTTGAGCCATTTTAAATTGTAAAAAAAAATGGAATAAGAAATTCAAAAAACAAAAAAAATATCAAAAATTGTTTGTGGTAATTAAATCTTATTGAATTAAGAAAATTAATACCAATTCCAATACAGAAAAAATATTAAGTATACGAGAATTTCCATAAATGTGTACGATCAAAAAAAAATTTTTTAATGTTTTTATATATCATAGACAAACTGACATTTCCTACTAGGTGATGGTAAATAAAATGGAGTGAAGGAATGTGATTTCTTGAATACTACAGCAAAATTTATGACAACTAATCCGGACTATGGATATTTATTTACCCAGAAAATTAAATTATGACAGACAAACCAGCTTGGATATTATTCGCTTTATAAATCCTCATCTTTTCAGAAACGGTCACAAAAATGCTACGAAAGCTAAATTCATGAAATCCTAGCAACGAAAAGGTGCTGATTGCTCAGTCTCAGACGTAATCAAATTTAAGGATAAACAAATACTAAAGAAAATTAAATTTTAAACAAACTAGAAAATCTAAAGGATAAAAACATTGTAGATATACCGACGGTCAGCTCATTTGCAGTAAACCGCAAATCGCCGAAATTTCCTGAAGGATTCGTACAAGAATTCAAGACTCGAAATTTCCTAAAATATTTAAAATTTTGAATTTCCTAAAATTTTGAAATTTAAATACTATGGACGGGAAGAGCCGAAGGACATGGTGAAAATCATCCGGCCCCACGTTTTGGGCGCCAAATTCTGTAATGTACACGACTAATAATTCGTTGCTGATGCATATTTTTAAATCTTAAGATAGAATCGTGGAACTTGGAAAGAGGTAGGACTGCGGGAGCCTTTTATTCCGCTAGCAAACAGTCGTTGGGGGGTTCGTGTCCTGCTCAAGCCAAGCCTTGTTCCCAATACAGATATTATTGTAGACTCCCTTTTTATTTAACTAAATACCAAACTAAATAGGAGTGAAATTGATGGAAATGACAGGCAAATGATTTGAACTAAATTTAACGAAAACAACAAAAAAATAAAAAAAAAATAAAAATAGATCCCCAGCTGTTTAATATAAAAATAAGAAAGTTTTGAAATTGAAGTGGCATTTTACCCGTATTATTCAGAAATCTAAATTAACGTATTTCTCTGGTGTCATGAGAAATTGCCTCGTAACCCTCACCAACCGTAATCCTATTTGGCTTATTTTATAGGATCCCAAAACTAATCATCACTCACATTTTTACTTACACATCCCTTTTGTAGGGAAACGTCGATAAAACTTTACCAATTCATGTTAGAAGTCAAATATTTCATTTTTCACATTATAATAAAATTCAGAAAAATTTATTAAAGAAATGATAAAATTATTAACACTATTTCTATCATTATGTACATATAAAGTTATCAAGATCTAATCATATTTATAAATTTGATAATAATTTTTAAATTTAATAAGCAAAATTCAAAACGTTTACGTTGACTATACTTTTTGACTACCCCAATGGGTTAATCAATCATAAATTTTGGTTTAGAAATTATAATACAGAAAAATCACGATAATCAAGAAAAAATGAAACCATAGGAAAAGATACAAAATCAGATACTACAGAGAAAATAAGAAAGAGCACGTGTGGGTGATAATCAAAACAAAATTGAAAATTTTATGAAATTATAGCAACTCGTACCAACAATTACATTGTGATAGAGTATAACTGAGGTCGTAATTTCTCTTTCTCACACTCTCTGTAACATGTGATTGAGTGAATGAATTGAAATGCAAGAAAAATATCATGAATGAAATAATTGAAAAAAAAAAATAAAATAAACACAACACTTACCCCCGCTCCCCGATCATGGTGAAGGCCTCCGCTACGATCTGGTTGCTGGTGCTATTATGTATGCATGGATGTACGGACATACATATATTCTCTTTGATCGATGATTATTTGTTCTTGCATTAAATTTTTAAAAAGTTTTCATTTTGTGATTTTTGATGTGATATTTAGTTATAAGTAGTTAAAATTTTTGTAGTGTTTTGAATATTTGCTTTTTCCGTTTTATACAAATTTTACATTATTTATTTCATGAAAATTATTTTAAACTATAGTAGATTAAGGCAATTTTTGGTTTTTACTATTATGATTTCTTTACATTCAATTAGAGAGAGTAGACATTAGAGTTTGTGCAAATGCCACAAACAAAATAGTTATTTTTTTGTTTTTGGAATATTTTAAGATTTTGCTTTTAACTTCATTTTTGGGCGAATATGGGAAGATAATGATGTTATTGAAAAAATTCTTATTTAAAAAATTTTCATTATTTTTACATGAAGAAAACTTGAATTGTATAATTAGAAAACTTGAAAATTTAAATTAAATTATACTGGGAATTTTTGGAACACTAAAGGGTGTTTATTTTGGGATTTGTGCAATTAAATTAGTATGTAAATTATTTTAAATGCAAAGTTTAGGAAGATTTTTAGAAATTTTAGATATCCATTAAATTTGATTTTTAAATTTTGTAGATGGAATTTGCCTGTGATGTTTTATATTTTGTATGTTTTATGTTTTTTTTTTTTAGGCAAAGTTTTACATTTGAGAAAAATATAGTTAGGCTAAAATAATTTGCATATATGGAAAAGCACTTTTACGACATATTTTTTGATAGCTCAACGCAAGATTTGAGGTCGAAGAGACTTCAAAAAATTTACTTTAGATTTGGTAGCGCAATGGTTTTGTCTTTCAATTCTCATGCTGGATACGATTTGTGTGTCAAATAAAGAAAACGCCGTGGTGGATATGACGATGACTGAATTACTCCTTTGGGCTAATGGTGTCTCTCAGCATTTGCATGGAGGGATTATTCTTCGGGAATAAAAAATGCCAATTCCATAAAACTTTTACCAGGTTTGGAGAGGTTAGATGACCGAAATTTGGATGTGTCCAGAGAATCGTCTTGATGCACAGCTACCCTGTGGGTAGTGTGATCTCAGATTGTTAGGAGATGATGTGTGGGTCTTATTGTACTTCGGATGATCACTTTCAACAAATGTGTATGTCGACAATAATTTGCAACGTGACCCAACGATTGTGATGAAAATCTAAAATTTATATTTTATAAATATCACGTCGTGAATTTAATTGAATCTCATCAAACAAACCTCAAGAATATTATTATAAGCGAATTTACTTTCGCAAAAATCCAGGAAAATGTGGTTTAGTAACACAAATTTCACTATGATTAAATAAAATTTTTCGGATTTTTATTAGAAGTTTGCCGAGTAGATTGAACTTCACGCTTCGAAATTTCACAGGAAATAGACAGAGAAATTGGCTTCGTTTTGGCAAGTAGCTCACGTCAAGTTGATATCAACCAAATTTTGACGGATTTGTCAAACTTGTGCAATAGAGAATTGCCATGCCAGAATTGCATTGCCAATCAAACGGAATCCTTGAAGGTCCTTGATACGAAAATGTATCTTCTAGATATATTTCAATGATAATACACCCGTTGCTTAAATATAAGGAGCAACTTTGATTCATAATTACATTAATTTAATTATGAATGGAAAAAATTGGATCATCCGCGACACATACCATTTATGTACATTCGGCCTATACTACTATTCGGCCTGTGCTAGAGATATGAATGATATGATGTACATAAGAAATAAAAATCAGCTGGCACATTGGCTGAGAGAGATATCTCGAGAGAACAAAAAAAAAACAAACCAAAAAATATTTTGCTTCCACAGGCAAGTCGATCAAAAGCAATTGGTCAAAAAGAGTAATAAAACCTGAACTAGAAGTATTTCTTTTTTTTTTCGTCTTAGTCAAAATATTTTCCATGGTACAAATAGTTTATTTTCCCTGAGAAATGCATAAATCTAAAATTTGGAGGACTTAGACTATAATATGTGCTGGATTGGATGAAATAAATAAAAATGGAAATTTTGGTAATTGGAAAAACTTTGATAAATGTGAAGTGATTTTAATATAAAATTTATATTCATTAAAGGAATTGTGAACAAAAGGAGAAATACAAACTCGGTATGGAAAAATTCGGTATACAAAAAGAATCTTCTGATGATTTATCCCTATTGAAAATAGTGGTTGGCTTTTAGTCGTCGAATTCAACATATTTTCAAATAGATATGGATAGTGAAAAATCTATAATTTCCAGCGACACTTTTTGATTTATTTTTACATATTGAAAGAAAGTTGTAAATATTTTCTGTGTCTACGAACTTTCGCTATTTGTATCATTTTATCGAATTCTACTTTCTTTGTGAATTGCAAAGAAGAAGTTGAATAAAATTCGGTTGTCTTTTTGGTTGTTTTATTTAAGAAAATAAATAGTGATGGATACTACAGTTCGTAAGTAAAATTTTAGGCATATGGCTTAAACGTCCACCACATTTTCCGTGGAGTGTTTTATTTGGTATGAAAAGGTGAGTTTCGTATCCAATCTTAGTCCTAGGTAGTTAACTGCTGGTTTTGTGGGAATGACTATATCATCTACTCTCATGTCGACATTTGTTGGTATTCGACGCCCAGTTAAAAGAAGTAGCTCTGTTTTGTGGGTGGCCAACTCCAACCCATGTGACTTTAGCCAGTTTGTTGTTCTAATCATGACCTGGTTCAATCGTCTTTGTGCGTCTTCCATGGTTCTTGTTTGTATTACAGCTGCAATATCGTCAGCGTATCCAACCAGACTCGTTTTGCGAAGCCAGCAAATCCAATGAATCTCTTACTTCTTTTTGAGCCATTTTAAATTGTAAAAAAAAATGGAATAAGAAATTCAAAAAACAAAAAAAATATCAAAAATTGTTTGTGGTAATTAAATCTTATTGAATTAAGAAAATTAATACCAATTCCAATACAGAAAAAATATTAACCCCCATTTTCAGGAAGCTCCGTTAGTGCTACGTTAGCTAACGAACTTTTAAACAGTACTATGGACATGTCTGTCATCTAATCTACATATTCCATATGCCAGTTAGGAACTTAACTGCTAAAAATTTTTCAGTTAAAGTTAACCGGAGAGAAGATATTTCGATTTTACTTTCTGTTAACTGGGAGTTAAAGTCTAACGGAGATACATGAAAATGGCCGTAAGTATACGAGAATTTCCATAAATGTGTACGATCAAAAAAAAAATTTTTAATGTTTTTATATATCATAGACAAACTGACATTTCCTACTAGGTGATGGTAAATAAAATGGAGTGAAGGAATGTGATTTCTTGAATACTACAGCAAAATTTATGACAACTAATCCGGACTATGGATATTTATTTACCCAGAAAATTAAATTATGACAGACAAACCAGCTTGGATATTATTCGCTTTATAAATCCTCATCTTTTCAGAAACGGTCACAAAAATGCTACGAAAGCTAAATTCATGAAATCCTAGCAACGAAAAGGTGCTGATTACTCAGTCTCAGACGTAATCAAATTTAAGGATAAACAAATACTAAAGAAAATTAAATTTTAAACAAACTAGAAAATCTAAAGGATAAAAACATTGTAGATATACCGACGGTCAGCTCATTTGCAGTAAACCGCAAATCGCCGAAATTTCCTGAAGGATTCGTACAAGAATTCAAGACTCGAAATTTCCTAAAATATTTAAAATTTTGAATTTCCTAAAATTTTGAAATTTAAATACTATGGACGGGAAGAGCCGAAGGACATGGTGAAAATCATCCGGCCCCACGTTTTGGGCGCCAAATTCTGTAATGTACACGACTAATAATTCGTTGCTGATGCATATTTTTAAATCTTAAGATAGCATCGTGGAACTTGGAAAGAGGTAGGACTGCGGGAGCCTTTTATTCCTCTAGCAAACAGTCGTTGGGGGGTTCGTGTCCTGCTCAAGCCAAGCCTTGTTCCCAATACAGATATTATTGTAGACTCCCTTTTTATTTAACTAAATACCAAACTAAATAGGAGTGAAATTGATGGAAATGACAGGCAAATGATTTGAACTAAATTTAACGAAAACAACAAAAAAATAAAAAAAATAAAAATAGATCCCCAGCTGTTTAATATAAAAATAAGAAAGTTTTGAAATTGAAGTGGCATTTTACCCGTATTATTCAGAAATCTAAATTAACGTATTTCTCTGGTGTCATGAGAAATTGCCTCGTAACCCTCACCAACCGTAATCCTATTTGGCTTATTTTATAGGATCCCAAAACTAATCATCACTCACATTTTTACTTACACATCCCTTTTGTAGGGAAACGTCGATAAAACTTTACCAATTCATGTTAGAAGTCAAATATTTCATTTTTCACATTATAATAAAATTCAGAAAAATTTATTAAAGAAATGATAAAATTATTAACACTATTTCTATCATTATGTACATATAAAGTTATCAAGATCTAATCATATTTATAAATTTGATAATAATTTTTAAATTTAATAAGCAAAATTCAAAACGTTTACGTTGACTATACTTTTTGACTACCCCAATGGGTTAATCAATCATAAATTTTGGTTTAGAAATTATAATACAGAAAAATCACGATAATCAAGAAAAAATGAAACCATAGGAAAAGATACAAAATCAGATACTACAGAGAAAATAAGAAAGAGCACGTGTGGGTGATAATCAAAACAAAATTGAAAATTTTATGAAATTATAGCAACTCGTACCAACAATTACATTGTGATAGAGTATAACTGAGGTCGTAATTTCTCTTTCTCACACTCTCTGTAACATGTGATTGAGTGTATGAATTGAAATGCAAGAAAAATATTATGAATGAAATAATTGAAAAAAAAATAAAATAAACACAACACTTACCCCCGCTCCCCGATCATGGTGAAGGCCTCCGCTACGATCTGGTGCTATTATGTATGCATGGATGTACGGACATACATATATTCTCTTTGATCGATGATTATTTGTTCTTGCATTAAATTTTTAAAAAGTTTTCATTTTGTGATTTTTGATGTGATATTTAGTTATAAGTAGTTAAAATTTTTGTAGTGTTTTGAATATTTGCTTTTTCCGTTTTATACAAATTTTACATTATTTATTTCATGAAAATTATTTTAAACTATAGTAGATTAAGGCAATTTTTGGTTTTTACTATTATGATTTCTTTACATTCAATTAGAGAGAGTAGACATTAGAGTTTGTGCAAATGCCACAAACAAAATAGTTATTTTTTTGTTTTTGGAATATTTTAAGATTTTGCTTTTAACTTCATTTTTGGGCGAATATGGGAAGATAATGATGTTATTGAAAAATTCTTATTTAAAAAATTTTCATTATTTTTACATGAAGAAAACTTGAATTGTATAATTAGAAAACTTGAAAATTTAAATTAAATTATACTGGGAATTTTTGGAACACTAAAGGGTGTTTATTTTGGGATTTGTGCAATTAAATTAGTATGTAAATTATTTTAAATGCAAAGTTTAGGAAGATTTTTAGAAATTTTAGATATCCATTAAATTTGATTTTTAAATTTTGTAGATGGAATTTGCCTGTGATGTTTTATATTTTGTATGTTTTATGTTTTTTTTTTTTTAGGCAAAGTTTTACATTTGAGAAAAATATAGTTAGGCTAAAATAATTTGCATATATGGAAAAGCACTTTTACGACATATTTTTTGATAGCTCAACGCAAGATTTGAGGTCGAAGAGACTTCAAAAAATTTACTTTAGATTTGGTAGCGCAATGGTTTTGTCTTTCAATTCTCATGCTGGATACGATTTGTGCGTCAAATAAAGAAAACGCCGTGGTGGATATGACGATGACTGAATTACTCCTTTGGGCTAATGGTGTCTCTCAGCATTTGCATGGAGGGATTATTCTTCGGGAATAAAAAATGCCAATTCCATAAAACTTTTACCAGGTTTGGAGAGGTTAGATGACCGAAATTTGGATGTGTCCAGAGAATCGTCTTGATGCACAGCTACCCTGTGGGTAGTGTGATCTCAGATTTTTAGGAGATGATGTGTGGGTCTTATTGTACTTCGGATGATCACTTTCAACAAATGTGTATGTCGACAATAATTTGCAACGTGACCCAACGATTGTGATGAAAATCTAAAATTTATATTTTATAAATATCACGTCGTGAATTTAATTGAATCTCATCAAACAAACCTCAAGAATATTATTATAAGCGAATTTACTTTCGCAAAAATCCAGGAAAATGTGGTTTAGTAACACAAATTTCACTATGATTAAATAAAATTTTTCGGATTTTTATTAGAAGTTTGCCGAGTAGATTGAACTTCACGCTTCGAAATTTCACAGGAAATAGACAGAGAAATTGGCTTCGTTTTGGCAAGTAGCTCACGTCAAGTTGATATCAACCAAATTTTGACGGATTTGTCAAACTTGTGCAATAGAGAATTGCCATGCCAGAATTGCATTGCCAATCAAACGGAATCCTTGAAGGTCCTTGATACGAAAATGTATCTTCTAGATATATTTCAATGATAATACACCCGTTGCTTAAATATAAGGAGCAACTTTGATTCATAATTACATTAATTTAATTATGAATGGAAAAAATTGGATCATCCGCGACACATACCATTTATGTACATTCGGCCTATACTACTATTCGGCCTGTGCTAGAGATATGAATGATATGATGTACATAAGAAATAAAAATCAGCTGGCACATTGGCTGAGAGAGATATCTCGAGAGAACAAAAAAAAACAAACCAAAAAATATTTTGCTTCCACAGGCAAGTCGATCAAAAGCAATTGGTCAAAAAGAGTAATAAAACCTGAACTAGAAGTATTTCTTTTTTTTTCGTCTTAGTCAAAATATTTTCCATGGTAGAAATAGTTTATTTTCCCTGAGAAATGCATAAATCTAATATTTGGAGGACTTAGACTATAATATGTGCTGGATTGGATGAAATAAATAAAAATGGAAATTTTGGTAATTGGAAAAACTTTGATAAATGTGAAGTGATTTTAATATAAAATTTATATTCATTAAAGGAATTGTGAACAAAAGGAGAAATACAAACTCGGTATGGAAAAATTCGGTATACAAAAAGAATCTTCTGATGATTTATCCCTATTGAAAATAGTGGTTGGCTTTTAGTCGTCGAATTCAACATATTTTCAAATAGATATGGATAGTGAAAAATCTATAATTTCCAGCGACACTTTTTGATTTATTTTTACATATTGAAAGAAAGTTGTAAATATTTTCTGTGTCTACGAACTTTCGCTATTTGTATCATTTTATCGAATTCTACTTTCTTTGTGAATTGCAAAGAAAAAGTTGAATAAAATTCGGTTGTCTTTTTGGTTGTTTTATTTAAGAAAATAAATAGTGATGGATACTACAGTTCGTAAGTAAAATTTTAGGCATATGGCTTAAACGTCCACCACATTTTCCGTGGAGTGTTTTATTTGGTATGAAAAGGTGAGTTTCGTATCCAGTCTTAGTCCTAGGTAGTTAACTGCTGGTTTTGTGGGAATGACTATATCATCTACTCTCATGTCGACATTTGTTGGTATTCGACGCCCAGTTAAAAGAAGTAGCTCTGTTTTGTGGGTGGCCAACTCCAACCCATGTGACTTTAGCCAGTTTGTTGTTCTAATCATGACCTGGTTCAATCGTCTTCGTGCGTCTTCCATGGTTCTTGTTTGTATTACAGCTGCAATATCGTCAGCGTATCCAACCAGGAAAGTGCTTTCAGGCATGTCCATTTTTAGAATACCATCGTAGCTGATGTTCCAGAGGTCAGGTCCGAGGATTGATCCCTGTGCGGCGCCTGATGTCACTGCTGTCCGTTTAACACCTTGGGCAGTATCGTATATTAGAGTTCTATCTCGAAGATATGATCTCAACATCCTCATAAGGTAATTCGGCACGTTAAAATTTTCTTCCAGAGCTTGCAAAACCTTCGACCATCTCAGGCTGTTAAAAGCGTTTTTCACGTCTAGGGTGGCTAAGAGAACAATGGGTCTGCTATGGTGGTTTCGTTCTCGTGACGCCATAACTACATCTACAACATCCTTGAGAGCGCCAATCGTGGACTTCCCCGGTCGGAAGCCATGTTATAATAGTAATAATAATAATAATAATAATAATAATAATAATAATAATAATAATAATAATAATAATAATAATAATAATAATAATAATAATAATAATAATAATAATAATAATAATAATAATAATAATAATAATAATAATAATAATAATAATAATAATAATAATAATAATAATAATAATAATAATAATAATAATAATAATAATAATAATAATAATAATAATAATAATAATAATAATAATAATAATAATAATAATAATAATAATAATAATAATAATAATAATAATAATAATAATAATAATAATAATAATAATAATAATAATAATAATAATAATAATAATAATAATAATAATAATAATAATAATAATAATAATAATAATAATAATAATAATAATAATAATAATAATAATAATAATAATAATAATAATAATAATAATAATAATAATAATAATAATAATAATAATAATAATAATAATAATAATAATAATAATAATAATAATAATAATAATAATAATAATAATAATAATAATAATAATAATAATAATAATAATAATAATAATAATAATAATAATAATAATATAATAATAATAATAATAATAATAATAATAATAATAATAATAATAATAATAATAATAATAATAATAATAATAATAATAATAATAATAATAATAATAATAATAATAATAATAATAATAATAATAATAATAATAATAATAATAATAATAATAATAATAATAATAATAATAATAATAATAATAATAATAATAATAATAATAATAATAATAATAATAATAATAATAATAATAATAATAATAATAATAATAATAATAATAATAATAATAATAATAATAATAATAATAATAAATAATAATAATAATAATAATAATAATAATAATAATAATAATAATAATAATAATAATAATAATATAATAATAATAATAATAATAATAATAATAATAATAATAATAAATAATAATAATAATAAAATAATAATAATAATAATAATAATAATAATAATAATAATAATAATAATAATAATAATAATAATAATAATAATAATAATAATAATAATAATAATAATAATAATAATAATAATAATAATAATAATAATAATATAATAATAATAATATAATAATAATAATAATAATAATAATAATAATAATAATAATAATAATAATAATAATAATAATAATAATAATAATAATAATAATAATAATAATAATAATAATAATAATAATAATAATAATAATATAATAATAATAATAATAAATAATAATAATAATAATAATAATAATAATAATAATAATAATAATAATAATAATAATAATAATAAATAATAATAATAATACTAATAATAATAATAATAATAATAATAATAATAATAATAATAATAAAATAATAATAATAATAATAATAAATAATAATAATAATAATAATAATAATAATAATAATAATAATAATAATAATAATAATAATAATAATAATAATAATAATAATAATAATATAATAATAATAATAATAATAATAATAATAATAATAATAATAATAATAATAATAATAATAATAATAATAATAATAATAATAATAATAATAATAATAATAATAATAATAATAATAATAATAATAATAATAATAATAATAATAATAATAATAATAATAATAATAATAATAATAATAATAATAATAATAATAATAATAATAATAATAATAATAATAATAATAATAATAATAATAATAATAATATTAATAATAATAATAATAATAATAATAATAATAATATAATAATAATAATAATAATAATAATAATAATAATAATAATAATAATATAATTAATAATAATAATAATAATAATAATAATAATAATAATAATAATAATAATAATAATAATAATAATAATAATAATAATAATAATAATAATAATAATAATATAATAATAATAATAATAATACTAATAATAATAATAATAATAATAATAATAATAATAATAATAATAATAATAATAATAATAATAATAATAATAATAATAATAATAATAATAATAATAATAATAATAATAATAATAATAATAATAATAATAATAATAATAATAATAATAATAATATAATAATAATAATAATATAATAATAATAATAAATAATAATAATAATAATAATAATAATAATAATAATAATAATAATAATAATAATAATAATAATAATAATAATAATAATAATAATAATACTAATAATAATAATAATAATAATAATAATAATAATAATAATAATAATAATAATAATAATAATAATAATAATAATAAAATAATAATAATAATAATAATATAATAATAATAATAATAATAATAATAATAATAATAATAATAATAATAATAATAATAATAATAATAATAATATAATAATAATAATAATAATAATAATAATAATAATAATAATAATAATAATAAATAATAATAATAATAAATAATAATAATAATAATAATAATAATAATAATAATAATAATAATAATAATAATAATAATAATAATAATAATAATAATACTAATAATAATAATAATAATAATAATAATAATAATAATAATAATAATAATAATAATAATAATAATAATAATAATAATAATAATAATAATAATATAATAATAATAATAATAATAATAATAATAATAATAATAATAATAATAATAATAATAATAATAATAATAATAATAATAATAATAATAATAATAATAATAATAATAATAAATAATAATAATAATAATAATAATAATAATAATAAATAATAATAATAATAATAATAATAATAATAATAATAATAATAATAATAATAATAATAATAATAATAATAATAATAATAATAATAATAATAATAATAATAATAATAATAATAATAATAATAATATATAATAATAATAATAATAATAATAATAATAATAATAATAATAATAATAATAATAATAATAATAATAATAATAATAATAATAATAATAATAATAATAATAATAATAATAATAATAATAATAATAATAATAATAATAATAATAATAATAATAATAATAATAATAATAATAATAATAAAATAATAATAATAATAATAATAATAATAATAATAATAATAATAATAATAATAATAATAATAATAATAATAATAATAATAATAATAATTAATAATAATAATAATAATAATAATAATAATAATAATAATAATAATAATAATAATAATAATAATAATAATAATAATAATAATAATAATAATAATAATAATAATAATAATAATAATAATAATAATAATAATAATAATAATAATAATAATAATAATAATAATAATAATAATATAATAATAATAATAATAATAATAATAATAATAATAATAATAATAATAATAATAATAATAATAATAATAATAATAATAATAATAATAATAATAATAATAATAATAATAATAATAATAATAATAATAATAATAATAATAATAATAATAATAATAATAATAATAATAATAATATAATAATAATAATAATAATAATAATAATAATAATAATAATAATAATAATAATAATAATAATAATAATAATAATAATAATAATAATAATAATAATAATAATAATAATAATAATAATAATAATAATAATAATAATAATAATAATAATAATAATAATAATAATAATAATAATAATAATAATAATAATAATAATAATAATAATAATAATAATAATAATAATAATAAATAATAATAATATAATAATAATAATAATAATAATAATAATAATAATAATAATAATAATAATAATAATAATAATAATAATAATAATAATAATAATAATAATAATAATAATAATAATAATAATAATAATAATAATAATAATAATAATAATAATAATAATAATAATAATAATAATAATAATAATAATAATAATAATAATAATAATAATAATAATAATAATAATAAATAATAATAATAATAATAATAATAATAATAATAATAATAATATAATAATAATAATAATAATAATAATAATAATAATAATAATAATAATAATAATAATAATAATAATAATAATATAATAATAATAATAATAATAATAATAATAATAATAATAATAATAATAATAATAATAATAATAATAATAATAATAATAATAATAATAATAATAATAATAATAATAATAATATAATAATAATAATAATAATAATAATAATAATATAATAATAATAATAATAATAATAATAATAATAATAATAATAATAATAATAATAATAATAATAATAATAATAATAATAATAATAATAAATAATAACAATAATAATAATAATAATAATAATAATAATAATAATAATAATAATAATAATAATAATAATAATAATAATAATAATAATAATAATAATAATAATAATAATAATAATAATAATAATAATAAATAATAATAATAATAATAATAATAATAATAATAATAATAATAATAATAATAATAATAATAATAATAATAATAATAATAATAATAATAATAATAATAATAATAATAATAATAATAATAATAATAATAATAATAATAATAATAATAATAATAATAATAATAATAATAATAATAATAATAATAAATAATAATAATAATAATAATAATAATAATAATAATAATAATAATAATATAATAATAATAATAATAATAATAATAATAATAATAATAATAATAATAATAATAATAATAAATAATAATAATAATAATAATAATAATAATAATAATAATAATAATAATAATAATAATAATAATAATAAATAATAATAATAATAATAATAATAATAATAATAATAATAATAATAATAATAATAATAATAATAATAATAATAATAATAATAATAATAATAATAATAATAATAATAAATAATAATAATAATAATAATAATAATAATAATAATAATAATAATAATAATAATAATAATAATAATATAATAATAATAATAATATAATAATAATAATAATAATAATAATAATAATAATAATAATAATAATAATAATAATAATAATAATAATAATAATAATAATAATAATAATAATATAATAATAATAATAATAATAATAATAATAATAATAATAATAATAATAATAATAATAATAATATAATAATAATAATAATAATAATAATAATAATAATAATAATAATAATAATAATAATAATAATAATAATAATAAATAATAATAATAATAATAATAATAATAATAATAATAATAATAATAATAATAATAATAATAATAATAATAATAATAATAATAATAATAATAATAATAATAATAATAATAATAATAATAATAATATAATAATAATAATAATAATAATAATAATAATAATAATAATAATAATAATAATAATAATAATAATAATAATAATAATAATAATAATAATAATAATAATAATAATAATAATAATAATAATAATAATAATAATAATAATAATAATAATAATAATAATTAATAATAATAATAATAATAATAATAATAATAATAATAATAATAATAATAATAATAATAATAATAATAATAATAATAATAATAATAATAATAATAATAATAATAATAATAATAATAATAATAATAATAATAATAATAATAATAATAATAATAATAATAATAATAATAATAATACTAATAATAATAATAATAATAATAATAATAATAATAATAATAATAATAATAATAATAATAATAATAATAATAATAATAATAATAATAATAATAATAATAATAATAATAATAATAATAATAATAATAATAATAATAATAATAATAATAATAATAATAATAATAATAATAATAATAATAATACATAATAATAATAATAATAATAATAATAATAATAATAATAATAATAATAATAATAATAATAATAATAATAATAATAATAATAATAATAATAATAATAATAATAATAAATAATAATAATAATAATAATAATAATAATAATAATAATAATAATAATAATAATAATAATAATAATAATAATAATAATAATAATAATAATAAATAATAATAATAATAATAAATAATAATAATAATAATAATAATAATAATAATATATAATAATAATAATAATAATAATAATAATAATAATAATAATAATAATAATAATAATAATATAATAATAATAATAATAATAATAATAATAATAATAATAATAATAATAATAATAATAATAATAATAATAATAATAAATAATAATAATAATAATAATAATAATAATAATAATAATAATAATAATAATAATAATAATAATAATAATAATAATAATAATAATAATAATAATAATAATAATAATAATAATAATAATAATAATAATAATAATAATAATAATAATAATAATAATAATAATAATAATAATAATAATAATAATAATAATAATAATAATAATAATAATAATAATAATAATAATAATATAATAATAATAATAATAATAATAATAATAATAATAATAATAATAATAATAATAATAATAATAATAATAATAATAATAATATAATAATAATAATAATAATAATAATAATAATAATAATAATAATAATAATAATAATAATAATAATAATAATAATAATAATAATAA